>NC_092709.1:19665951-19965951 GCF_047496885.1 Scyliorhinus torazame | reverse complement strand
TGGGTCGTCTCTCATCAAGATCTGGTGTACTGGCAAGGTGGGTTTAATTGCTGCAGTCGAGGAAGGTAACTGTTAATCAGGCCCCCATTATGTCCACTTCACTTGTGTTGCTTATTTATATTGTGTTACTCAAAGCCGAAGTTAACCCCATTTATTTCCATCGGAGCTAACTTGCTTCTCGAATGGTGCAATCTTATCATCTGGGTGGTATAATAAGGGGTTTGGAATCAGAACTCTTTTCTGCACAGGGAGAATGTAATGGAACATTCTGGGATGATCTTATGATGCGTAATTATTTGGAAGCCTGACTTAGAAAAACAATTGTATACTTAACAAAATGAGAATTTGAACATTTGGTAATCTTTTTCCCTGTCGTTTTGTCTATAGGTTGATCATTCCTCTCTTCTCCAAATAATGGGGCATTCTGAAACTAATTGGGCAAAAAATGTCCCTGCTGATCAATCATTGTTATTTTCTTGAGTGAATTTAATTAATACTTAAGATCGTCTTGGCATTTGGAATAACGTTGTTCCCATAGGGGGAGGGAGTGGGGGAGAATCTGTCAGTTGAGAAATAAATCTGAGCTTTATTCTGTTAGTTACTCGAACTCTGTTGAGCTGAATGGTGAGCAGAAGGATGATTTGAGATGTTGTGTTTACCACTGTCAATCTTAAACCCATTAATCATTATACCTCCATTAAGTTAGTCAGTGAAAATTGAGGCAGCTCAGACTGTGGTCTTTTCAACCAGAACTAGAAATCATTGCTTCACTGGAAAATTAATGAAATACCACAATTCTGGCTGAATTGATCTGTGGTGAATTGTTCCTCGCATGACGAAATCCCCTTACACACAAATTCGTATTAGCTTTAGTTGTAAAACCTCACATGAATTAATAGCAATTTCTGCATCATGTTAAAAGTGACAGCACAAATTGGCATGTCATTAAAAAAGGCAGGCAAAATCTTTGTTTTTGGGTGTTGAGGCATGATCAGGGAGGTAATAATGTAGATCATAAGCTGCAATTGGAGTACTGTGTAAGGTTTTGACATCCCATTTATATGAAAGCAAGGGAACAGATTCAGCAATAAAAACATTCATTTATATAGGGTGATTGATGAAGAAACATCCCAAAGGGCTTGACAATTGGGCAGAGATCAGGAAAGATGATTGCAAGTTAGGTCAGGTATTCTCAAAGCTGAAGGATACTTTGGGGTGGGGGGGGCTGCGAGGAAGGGGGGGGGGGGCTGCGAGGAGGAGGGGGGGGGGGGGAAATAGTTGCGAAGATGACACCATGGGGCCTGAAGGCTGTGCCACCAGTAGTGAGAGGAAGAAAGGATAGGATACACAGACAATGGGAGTCAGAGGATTGAAGTGACAGGGTTCCAAACATAGGGTGAGACAAGGCCATGGAGGGATTTACAGGTGAGGAATTTGTGACACATCCAACAAACCTTTTTGGACAAGCATCCTTTATAGTGTGAAGGTAGTTCTCAACCCCCCCCCCCCCCCCCCCCCCCCCCCTCCCCCTCCCCTTCCCCCTCTCCCCTTCCAATGTGAGGTGGGAACAGAGGCAGGAAAGCACATCGTTATGCATCACTAGGCGGTGTACTTGTTTGCCAGCGTCATCCTTTGCTCCTTTATTTCTGGAGCCTGAACTGGGGCAGAACGGCTATCCCTCTACGAGCAGCAGGCGACCTGACGAGGTCATTTAAGAGGACGATTAAGGCTACTGATTAGAAGTCGGCTGGAATGTTCAAGATGGCTTGTGGGCTCAGGGTGGAGTCGGGGTTCGGCAGCTGTTTGGAGGTGGCCGCCGGAGATCGGGGGGCCCGTGCCCCTGTTGGACTTGGGAAACCCTGTGCTTACCTGGGCGCGGCTTTGGCTACAGGCCAGCACTGGTGGCGGTCCAGCAGCCCTGGCCACTAAAGTTTTGAAGGTGCTTTTTCTCCCTTACCTGTAACAAAAGGCTGCAGCTGCTTCTCCTATTGGCCCTCTAGCTTCCTGTCATCCCTGTTCAGATGGCATTCGCACGCTGGCCACTAATTGGCCAATCCGGGCAAGATCAATGTTGGCCAAATATTACCAGCACAATGCATTTGATCCTGACGTCATGCAAGCCAAAAATGCAAAATCCTGCCTTGGGGATCAAGGGAACTTGGGGAGACGGGTATTAGAGGGAAGCTGTTGCCCCCATATCTTTGGCTAATGTCACGGAGGGGCAGCATGCAAATAAAGAAGGAGAGAGGGTGGGCTCAGATCGTTAGGATTCCCCAGCACCTTACTCCAGAGTTGGAGGTGTGAAGAGAAATTTAAGGAATTAGTGGAGGTTTCCACTAGATCTGAGAGAGTTGAAGGGTGATATAACCAATATTCCACAACGTTAGATTGTTTCCCCAATATTCCAGTAATAACTGTATTTAATAAAGTTTTGGAATACTGTCTATGATCTTGGTTCATCGCTAAAATATTCTTCCTTCCCTAGGTTTGGACTCCTTGTGCGCACCATTCTTGTATCTGAATTTCAACCACGAAGGTAAGTGCGCAATTAGTTGGTAATAAATACCCTAGGGTGAGAGGCATTAGCTGTGTGGGTGGTTCAGAGAAACAGGGACTCGTAGAACATTTAAAGGAGATGTGACCAGGATTTGAAATCAGGAGCTACTAGTTCCACTGGTCAGTGTCAGTAATTTGGAGTGCATCCATTGAGAACCAAAGGCATAAAGGGCGAGATTAAGAGAATTCTGTTTTACCCAGAGGGTTGTTAGAGTACAGAATGCATTTATGAGAAGCAGTCCACAGGGAGCTAATCCATAATAGTTTTTAATAGAGAAATGGATAAATAATTGGCAAACTAAAGGTTTAAAGCAGTATGAGGAAAGCGCAGGGGAGTGGATAGCTCTTTTCAGAGAGCAGTGGGCTTCTAAAAGCACTAAAATTCTTCAGAAGCCAGATAGGTGCCTGCAATAAAAACTGTTTTATAAAGAAACCAGAAAAATTCAACTGACTGACCACCTCTGCCCCAGTGACTGCTGAACTTAGGTTTATACCCCACGTTAACGATTTTAACTTTGCCGTGTGTGAGGAAGTGTGAAACGGTAGCCAGGGTCCCCTCTCTGTGGGCGGGGTGGCAAAGGGACGACTTGAGAGGAGAGCTAGCCTCGGGTGTGTCTAGGAAGCCTGTGAACAGCTCGATGCTGAACTGTTTAGACGGATCGGAAAGCAGAATGGGCATGCACTGTCTTCCTCAAAGCTGGTACGTGGCACTGAGAAAACGAAATGAAATGAAAATCGCTTATTGTCACAAGTAGGCTTCAAATAAAGTTACTGTGAAAAGCCCCTAGTCGCCACATTCCGGCGCCTATTCGGGGAGGCTGGTACGGGAGCCTCCCCGAGCAGGCGCCGGAATATGGCGACTAGGGGCTTTTCACAGTAACTTCATTTGAAGCCGACTGGTGTGAAGAACAAGAGAAACGGAAAACAAGTGTGAATAAGTAACAAAATGAAATTTAATTCAGGCTTTTGGGGGGTGGTGGGGTGTGCGGACTTGCGAGATGCTGGAATGTCAAATACCACTGACTTGTCGAATTTTCCCTTTCTGTTGCAGCCTTGGCCTATGCTTGCATGTCTGCTTTTATTCCCAAATATCTGTACAACTTCTTTCTGAAGGACAATTCTCATGTCATACAAGGTAAGTCACAATATTCCTTTACACACATTGTTTGCATGCATTGTAGGGAAGAGGTAGTGGAATAGGTTTGTGCAAACCAACCAGTGCGATGGTTAAATGTGCTTCTGTAGCATGTGGCATCCACTGTATTTCTGTGGTAATCTGCCAGCAGGAATGGGGAACAATATTTGTTGCCCATAATATTTTGTACAACGCAGTGTTACAGCAGAATCTGTATTGCTCTCTCCTTTTATTATTTTAAGGTGCCCCTTCCTCACCCGGTGGACTTCTCGTTAATTGATTAATTCAAAAGCAAAGTTAAATGTGGTGCCATCTCTTAAAGTCACGTGTCTGTCAGCAAATCAAATGCAGTAATTCAATATTGTATTTATTTTCAACTGAACGCTTGATTGCTGTGCTTTGTCTCATCCAAACTACTGAATTAAGTTGTTGTCCTTTAACACTCGATTGCTCTGTAAGTTAGAACATCTGTTTTGGAATTAATTCCCGAGGCATTTTGTTCTCCAGCTCACCATGGGGAGGCTGAGAGATTCAGGTGATTTAGGCCCATTTCGATCTCATCCGACTCGCAATCGCTTTTTTAATTAAAGAGTATATCCACAAGTTTTTCGGCAAGGCCAGTATAAACATTTAGTGCGTTCCTTATTTGTCATATCAAAATATATCCTCGTCCATTGCAAGCGTGGGGCGGCACGGTGGTGCAGTGGTTGGCACTGCTGCCTCACGCGCCGAGGATCCGGGTTCAATCCCGGCCCCGGGTCATGGTCCGTGTGGAGTTTGCACATTCTCCCCGTGTCTGCGTGTGTCTCATCCCCACAACCCAAAGATGTGCAGGGTGGGCGGATTGGGGAATTTGTGTTTGGGCGTACGATTACCCGCCCTAATTAGAAAAATTAAATAAACAAATGAAAATATTGCAAGCGTAGATTATCAGCCTTGAAATGCCACAGTGGCCCCATCAGTCAAAGGCATATAAACAGCACACGTCGACACCATTCCCACAACTGGGTTACATCAGGACCGAGATGGAATTTTTATAGCTCATCACAACTTTTATCAGAATTCCAGTGGGTGACCCAAGAAAACCTGTAAAATTCCAGAGCCTGTCTCTTTACAGTTTCCTTCATAATATTGAGAATTGGGGCAGAGTGATAACGGGGCCACCTCAGTCCCAGAATGTCTCTGGGCTTATTCTTGCTTCTTCGCCTTTGCTTTTTCCAAATAATTTGGATCAAGTTTCTGAATAAGCCAGGTGATGTTTTTGGGGTGGGGCTGGGTTTTGGGGTGGGGCTGGGTTTTGGGGTGGGGCTGGGGTTTGGGGTGGGGCTGGGGTTTGGGGGGGGTGGGGTTTGAGGGGGTTTGGGGTTTGTAGGGGGGCTGGGGTTTGGAGGGGGGCTGGGGTTTGGAGGGGGGCTGGGGTTTGGAGGGGGGCTGGGGTTTGGAGGGGGGCTGGGGTTTGGAGGGGGGCTGGGGTTTGGAGGGGGGCTGGGGTTTGGAGGGGGGCTGGGGTTTGGAGGGGGGCTGGGGTTTGGAGGGGGGCTGGGGTTTGGGGTGGGGCTGGGGTTTGGGAGGGGGTTTGGGAGGGGGGCTGGGGTTTGGGAGGGGTGCTGTGGTTTGTTTTTTTGGGGTGTGGCTGGGGTGTGGGGTTTTTGGGCTGGGGTTTGGGGTGGGGCTGGGGTTTGGGGTGGGGCTGGGGTTTGGGGTGGGGCTGGGGTTTGGGTGGGGCTGGGGTTTGGGTGGGTTTGGGGTGGGGCTGGGGTTTGGGGTGGGGCTGGGGTTTGGGGTGGGGCTGGGGTTTGGGGTGGGGCTGGGGTTTGGGTGGGGCTGGGGTTTGGGGTGGGGCTGGGGTTTGGAGGGGGGCTGGGGTTTGGAGGGGGGCTGGGGTTTGGAGGGGGGCTGGGGTTTGGAGGGGGGCTGGGGTTTGGGGTGGGGCTGGGGTTTGGGGTGGGGCTGGGGTTTGGGAGGGGGTTTGGGAGGGGGGCTGGGGTTTGGGAGGGGTGCTGTGGTTTGTTTTTTTGGGGTGTGGCTGGGGTGTGGGGTTTTTGGGCTGGGGTTTGGGGTGGGGCTGGGGTTTGGGGTGGGGCTGGGGTTTGGGGTGGGGCTGGGATTTGGGTGGGTTTGGGGTGGGGCTGGGGTTTGGGGTGGGGCTGGGGTTTGGGGTGGGGCTGGGGTTTGGGGCGGGGCTGGGGTTTGGGGCGGGGCTGGGGTTTGGGGCGGGGCTGGGGTTTGGAATGGGGCTGGGGTTTGGGTTTTTGGGGTGGGGCTGGGGTTTGGGTTTGGGTTGGGGCTGTGGTTTGGGTTTGGGTTGGGGCTGTGGTTTGGGTTGGGGCTGTGGTTTGGGTTGGGGCTGGGGTTTGGGGTGGGGCTGGGGTTTGGGGTTTTTTAGGGTGGGGCTGGGGTTTGGGTTTTTTGGGGTGGGGTTTGGGCTGGGGTATGGGGTGGGGCTGGGGTTTGGGTTTTTTGGGGTGGGTCTGGGGTTTGGGGTAGGGTTGGGGTTTGGGGTGGGGCTGAGGTTTGGGTTTTGGGCTGGGGTTTGGGGTGGGGCTGGGGTTTGGGATAGGGTTGGGGTTTGGGGTGGGTTTGGGGTTTGGGGTGGGGCTGGGGTTTGGGGTGGGGCTTGGCTGGGGTTTGGGTTTTTTGGGGTGGGGCTGGGGCTTGGGCTGGGGTTTGGGGTGGGGCTGGGCTGGGGTTTGGGTTTTTTGTGGTGGGGTTTGGGGTGGGGCTGGGCTGGAGTTTGGGTTTTTTGGGGTGGGGCTGGGCTGGGGTTTGCGTTTTTTGGGGTGGGGCTGGGGCTTGGGGGTACAATTACAAAATGAACAAATTAATTATTTCTTGGAAGCCTTATACACAACAACTGCTTTCTCAAAGTTACTTTTACCCTCAGTAATGTTTGCCCCTACGTCCCCCTCCTGCAGGCCTAGAGTCCTCGGTGAGGTGCAGCTTCATGACAAACAAAACACCCCCCCCCTCCCAGGGATGATTTGCTTGTGTGGCTTGATGTTGAGTGTAATGGGGCTATTGGACTTTTGGGGACTTCAAAGCTGTGCCTGATGCTTACCCGATTTGCTCGATGAAACACCTTCAGCCAGCATGATCACAAGGTGGGAACCATGTATCAAAATCTGGCTGCTTTCGGGCCATAATGATTCACTCCTCACCGAATTAGCAACAGCGCCAGGTGGTGCTATGTAATTTCAAGTCATTTATGATGGATATTTCGCATTCACGGAGTCTGCATCACGGGTGGTCTGATTACAAAGCCGAGATTAATTTGAATGCTCATTCCAGTCATTCGTCTGCA
Organism: Scyliorhinus torazame; assembly: GCF_047496885.1. NCBI lineage: Eukaryota > Metazoa > Chordata > Chondrichthyes > Carcharhiniformes > Scyliorhinidae > Scyliorhinus > Scyliorhinus torazame. The sequence goes on along the minus strand of NC_092709.1, from coordinate 19,958,959 downwards.
GTAGAATGTAGTAATCGCCACATAACGGATCAATTCTGTGAGTTAGTGAGCTTGTTTCATGCCCCTTAAACTAATACAGATTAACAGAATTTAAAGGGGTTGGAAGGGTTCAGGGTTCACGCTGCTGGTGGTGGGACAGTGTTAACTTTTTCAAAGGATCCACAGAAAAGAGAGTTCAGTGCAGCACGCAGTTCCCTTCTGTATGAGGAACCATCTCATCTTTGTGTGTTTCTCTTTAATTCACTTACCACTGTCACTTTCAGAGTCTGGAGTTCAGAATGTGAACAATTGTATTTAAAATAATGAAGGACGGAGCTGTAGGGGACCAGGGTTACCAAAGCAGTTTAGTGCAGCTGCCATCAAGCAGTAACTTGTATTGCCCAGCATGTGGTGCTGCTGATACACAACATTAAACTAAACTAAATACACCATTGTATGGCTTTCGAACCTGTGGTTTGATCCTCTTGATGGTTAAGCTTCCCATACAGCTGATTTGTGCCCCACACTTTGCTTCTCTGGTTTGCTTTCACTCGATTTAATACGAGCAATCTCCAGTTACTCCTCGTTCTTTTGCTGTTCCAAAACAAAACTGTAATCCTAACTCTGCATGACGTCACACATGCCTCTGCTATGCTCGATCTACCTGCTCAGGTTGCAATAGCTGGAGCATCGAATATATTCAGTGATAGGCTGGAAATGTGATGTGCTAGGACGTTTTCCCTTGCAGATCTGTTGGCGCTGCAGCTACTGCTCCATAATTAGTTGACTGGTGACATTTTTGTATGGGGCGTGGAGATGGAATGATGGGGTTTTGTCAGGCCCGAGCTTGATTCCTAAAGAGCTTTAGGGACTGCTCAAGTCGGCTGTCTGGGTGCTGTGGATTTTTTTTTGGAAAGGATTTCAACTTTCATGTCATGTGTCGCAACTCGCATCCATTCTGCCGGCCCTTTTAAATATTGTATTCCGTACTAATGTTTGAAATACCTTGAATACTGATTTCTTCTTTGATTAATACTCTCAGCCTGCAATTCAGCCACACATCAGTTCAATGGTTTAGTGTGCTTTCTACTGAAATCAAGGTTTTGTAAAAATAGCTATCATTGAAGCTTGTGGGTACATATAATATTCAGTTATTGCAGTTAACCATACCTTGATAGGTATCGTATTTCAGTTGAAATCTTTTCTTGATGTCTTAATGTTTTATCAAGCCCTTGTGTTACATTTCCTAAGATCAATTATTTTATATGTTCAAGGAATTAAGGCTACGCTGGAAAAGCCATTTTCCAAAGATCATTTTCTCACGCTTGTCTCTTCGATGTGCTACATTAATTAAATCTTCATCTTAAACCTCCTTCTTAGCTCCCCAATCCCGCAAACACCTTTCCTAAAGTGAACTGTGAATGAAGGCCCCTCTCCCAGGGCCGGGTCTCAATCAACAGGAGCACAGATTAAAGGACTGGGCCCAGGCCTCAGATAACCTGATTAAGAGTACTTACCAGCTGCAGGTTGTCTTTGCTGCTTGCTCCTGCTGGTGGCTGCCGATGCCTGGAGGCTGCTGTTGCTGTTTCCTTCCTTTTCTATAGCAGGAAATAAGGAAAAAATGTTCTATAATACCTGGGTCCTGGATCACCGGGCTCAGGGGGTCCTGTGAGTCCAGAAGGTAATCTGGTTTGAACAAGAAGACGCTGCGGGACCTGATGCGTGACATTGTTCCAAATGGGCCACCTGTGTTGCCATTGAAATGCTTTCGCAAATTGCTGATGACTTTGTTGCTGGTGTGTTGAGTGCTGCATATAACTGGCACCTCACCACAGGCTGAACACATTGGAAGTCAAGGATGTTCAATTGCAACTTGAGTGCCAGTGGAATATGTGGATGCCAGGATTTGGTCCCGGTCAGGTTGGTTTGTGTGGAAGGGTCAGCATAGCTGTGGCTCCTGGACGGACAATGGCACTGATACACATTGATGGACAGATCATTTCTACGACAAAGTTCTGGACATGATAACATATGTCTTGTGTTGTTTGTTTTTTGTGTAAATGAGCTGATACAGCTTTGTGTTGGTACCTCTATGGAACTGTGACGTTTCCTTGTTATTTATTGGTTCGTGTGATATGTTGCATGTTACTTAGTTGATTTTCAAATCTTTGTTGCAGTTGACCATTCAATAAACAGATAACCTGATTGCAAGTCTCTGTAATTGGGCACATGCAAATCTCCATGCTGGAGGCAGTTTCTTGGCAAATTTAGTTTGCTAATTTAGTTTACTAATTGTTGGTAGTTTTTATTGGAGGGGATATTGGCCCAGATTTTATGATGGGACAGCCACTTCTTGTGTCTGTACATGTGAAGTTAAACGCGGAAATCAAGAATTACATAGAGCACGCAGCACATCCCGACTGGCATTTATACTTCACCTGAACCTCCTCCCATCCTTCCTCGTCCAGTTCATTAGCATGCCCTTCTCCCTCGTATGTTTAGCTAGCTTCCTGTTCAATGCATCTACCTTAAATACTCCCTGTGGCAGCAAGATCCATATTCTCCTCACTTTCTGGATAAAGTTCCCTGTTAGATTTCTTGCTGATTGTTACATTGGTGGCCTGCAGTTTTGCTCTTCCCCACAAGCGGAAACACTATCCCTTTGCCTACTGAAGAAAAACCTTTCATAATTTTAAAGGCATTTATCAGGTCATCCCTTCTCTTTCAAGAGAAAGAGCTCCAGCTTACTCACCCTTTCCTGATAGGTATAACCTCCTGGATTTGAAATGAAGACAACAGAACTATTTTGAACCCTTAGCAGTACCTCTATTCCTTTTATATAATAAGAAGACCAGAACTGGTCATAGTATGGTTCTAACCAAGATTCAATACAGTTTTAGCTTACCTTCTCAGCTTTTCAATTCTATCCCTTTAGAAATAAACATGGGATTTTCCTAATCCAGCGGGATATTTTCCATCTGCTGATTATTTAATTCTCTAACACTGCCACACTTCCATTCTGCTCTTTTAGACCGCCACCAGCTCGGACAGGCTTCTGAGCCACGGTGCATTGGTAGGGATGGTGGCTGTATCCCCGCCCCCCCCCACTCCCTCCCCTCCCCCCCTTTGTTTTTCTCCGTGTCTCACAGATAGCGAGTAAATTATATGTGGCACACTGGACCAGTGTCTGCAGGATCTCCTTTTCAACCTCTCCTAAGATACCGCTGCCCGACTCCCTTCTTGTCACACTTAATGGAACTGTTTTTTCCCTCTGCCCGTGCGACTGTGTTTTGGTCAAAATTATCCCAAAACTCCTCCCCTTATGTCCCAGAATGAACTTGCACTTCAGCTCATTGACTCCGAACTGGAGTGACTCAAAGCCGAGACATAGCCTGCGAATACAGTACTGTCTCACTGTATTCAAGCTCCCACATATCAGGAACAGTGGGGAACCTTCCAAGCGATTTTTCACAGTGCTCAGCAAAGGTTTATACCAACAAAAAGGAAGGACGGTAGAAAGAGGGAAAATCGACTGGATATCTAAGGAAATAAGGGAGAGTATCAAATTGAAGGAAAAAGCATACAAAGTAGCAAAGATTAGTGGGAGACTAGAGGACTGGGAAATCTTTAGGGGGCAACAGAAAGCTACTAAAAAAGCTATAAAGAGGAGTAAGATAGATTGAGAGTAAACTTGCTCAGAATATAAAAACAGATAGTAAAGGTTTCTACAAATATATAAAACAAAAAAGAGTGGCTAAGGTAAATATTGGTCCTTTAGAGGATGAGAAGGGAGATTTAATAATGGGAGATGAGGAAATGGCTGAGGAACTGAACAGGCTTTTTGGGTCGGTCTTCACATGGGTGCACATCTCCCAAAATCTGTCCTGGTCCACCCACGTCGACGCTACATACCAAGAAAGCACAACAGCGCCTATACTTCCTCAGGAAACTAAGGAAATTCGGCACGTCCACATTGACTCTTACCAACTTTTACAGATGCACCATAGAAAGCATTCTATCAGGCTGCATCACAGCCTGGTATGGCAACTGCTCGGCCCAGGACCGCAAGAAACTTCAGAGAGTCGTGAACACCGCCCAGTCCATCACACGAACCTGCCTCCCATCCATTGACTCCATCTACACCTCCCGCTGCCTGGGGAAAGCGGGCAGTATAATCAAAGATCCCTCCCACCCGGCTTACTCACTCTTCCAACTTCTTCCATCGGGAAGGAGATACAGAAGTCTGAGAACACGCACGAACATACTCAAAAACAGCTTCTTCCCCACTGTCACCAGACTCCTAAATGACCCTCTTATGGACTGACTTCATTGCCAGAGGGATGGAGTTTAAGACTCGGGAGGTTATGCTGCAATTGTATGAGGTGTTAGTGAGGCCACACCTGGAGTATTGTGTTCAGTTTTGGTCTCCTTACTTGAGAAAGGACGTACTGGCACTGGAGGGTGTGCAGAAGAGATTCACTTGGTTAATCCCAGAGCTGAAGGTGTTGGATTACAAGGAGAGGTTGATAGACTGGGACTGTCCTCGTTGGAATTTAGAAGGATGAGGGGGGATCTTATAGAAACATATAAAACTATGAAGGGAATAGATGGGATAGATGCGGGCAGGTTGTTTCCACTGGCGGGTGAAAGCAGAACTAGGGGGCATAGCCTCAAAATAAGGGGAAGTAGATTTAGGACTGAGTTTAGGAGGAACTTCTTCACCCAAAGGGTTGTGAATCTATGGAATTCCTTGCCCAGTGAAGCAGTAGAGGCTCCTTCATTAAATGTTTTTAAGATAAAGATAGATAGTTTTTTGAAGAATAAAGGGATTAAGGGTTATGGTGTTCAGGCCGGAAAGTGGAGCTGAGTCCACAAAAGATCAGCCATGATCTCATTGAATGGCGGAGCAGGCTCGAGGGGCCAGATGGCCTACTCCTGCTCCTAGTTCTTATGTTTTTATATCGCAGGCTTGACACACAGCGTGTCCTATCTCAAGTCTTTTCTATTTGTTTGTTTTTTGACAGCCCGAATTATAATTAGGCAGACAGATTTTGTTTAGGGGAAACAGAATAGTTTTTACTCGCACAGTTTATTCATGCTCATCATGACAGCCATTTTCTCTGATGTTGGTTTCACTGCCTGCTCTTCTCATCTCATCTCCGGCTCTCGCCACTCTATCCCACCTCACACTCTCATGCTTTATCCCAAGTTCATTCTCATCACTTCTGCTAACCAATTTGACCTCTTTCATAAGCCTTCCTGCACCAAACTTCCGCCAATAGATTCAGATTTCACATCCGTGCAATGGCATGAAGTTGCTGTACTTACCCAATAAACACGCCACAAAATATTAGAGCTGCTACATTCAGGCATTAGTGGCACTTTAGCAGCATGATAAGTCTTCATTCCTGCCAATTAGCGTCTTTTGGCTGAAAATGTAGCTTTTCTTGTGTAGATCCTCATTCCTTCCGGCAGCACGGTAGCATAGTGGATAGCACAATTGCTTCACAGCTCCAGGGTCCCAGGTTCGATTCCCGGCTTGGGTCACTGTCTGTGCCGAGTCTGCACATTCTCCCCGTGTGTGCGTGGGTTTCCTCCGGGTGCTCCGGTTTCCTCCCACAGTCCAAAGATGTGCAGGTTAGGTGGATTGGCCATGCTAAAATTGCCCTTAGTGTCCAAAATTGCCCTTAGTGTCCAAAATTGCCCTTAGTGTCCAAAATTGCCCTTCGTGTCCAAAATTGCCCTTCGTGTTAGGTGGGGTTACTGGGTTATGGGGATGGGGTGAGCCCGTATCAGCCTCCCCGAACAGGCGCCGGAATGTGGCGACTAGGGGCTTTTCACAGTATCTTCATTTGAAGCCTACTTGTGACACTAAGCGATTTTCATTTTTCATTTCGGAGTGTGGGCTTGGGTGGGGTGCTCTTTCCAGGAGCCGGTGCAGACTCGATGGGCCAAATGGCCTCCTTCTGCACTGTAAATTCTGTGAATTCTATGATAAATATGGGAGATTTTTTTAAATGAACGATGACAAACTTTGCTTTTCTCTGTCTCTTCTCTTCCTTAAACCCACATTTCTTTTGCACCTTGATAATTTAATGTTGAATTAAGTTTTCAAGTTTGCACATCCTGGCTATGACTGTGCGTTTCAGTGCAGGTTATTTAGTCTGATTGGCTGAAGCGACGTGCTGTTGCTTTCATGCTTCCACGTGTTCGTTAACCACTGACCACTAGATCCAGGCCAATTATACTATTGCTTTTTCAGCATATTAGTCAGTGACGGCAAGCAGTAATCAAACTGGGACGGAACACATGAACCAATATACATTTTTTTCCCAGGAAAATTGCAAAGTATGTGTGGTAGCGTAGCCCCTTTAAGGAGCAAACCTTCGTAGTTCCTGTCACCGACGCGGGGTCGATCATGGGGACCTGGGAGCGGGGTCCTGGGAACGGTGACCCGGGCAGAGTCCTGGGCAGAGTGGACCCTGAAGCTAGAGAGTGGTGTTTAGTTACTCTGTGCCTGTGTATAATGTATCTTTGTTTGTTACCAATGAACCCTTGCTCTGTTATACTGGTTGTCTCCTTAGTATTCCCTCGAACCAACCAACGTCTGGTTGGAAATATCCACCTAAATGGGTTTCAAAGTGAGTTTACTTTTCTGAGTAAAGATTTATGATTATCCAGCGTTTTTTTTAGCATTGCTTGTTCCAATTCCGATTCTCCAATTCGACTTTTTTTAAAGAAAAGCTCCTGTATTTATAGCGATTAAATTTTTCAGCTGCTAGTTATGCATCTTGACTCTGTCAATTCGGACTCGTCACAAAGAGACAAAACTTTCACCTCATCGCAGGTGGAATGGCAGCATTTACCATTCAGTATAGAGACAGCATTCCTTGAATCTGCTGATACTTTGCTCCTGTTCTTTGCGCCAGAGTGACTTTTTCCCCCCATTTCCTGTACTGTGGGATGTCGTGTCAAATAGTGTTCAACCTGTTCCAACCAAGGATGATTTTGACGTTTTCTTTTGCTGGGATAGGCTGCCTCATCCCAGTCAGTTTCACAAAGAATTGGTGGAAACCTGGAATTCTGTGCCCCCCCCCCCCCTCCCCCACCGAAAAAAGCTGTTCAAACTTGATCAATTGACTATTTCTTTTTTTTCTTCTTAAATTTAGAGTACCCAATTCTTTTTTTCCAACTAAGGGGCAATTTAGCATGGCCAATCCACCTACCCTGCTCATCTTTGGGTTGTGGGGGTGAGACCCCGGCAGACACTTGGAGAAATGTGCGAACTCCACACAGGCCGTGACCCGGGGCTGAGATCGAACCCGGGTCCTCGGCACCGTGAGGCAGCAGTGCTAACCACTGTGCCACCGTGCCGCCCTCATCAATGGACTATTTCAAAAGCGAGATTGATTTATTTTTGTTCGGTTTGGGAAATAAAGGTTTTGGAACCCAGGCACGTAGAGGAGTTCAAGTACAGAACAGCCATAATCTAATTGAATGGCAGAACAGGAACTAAGGGCTGAATGGTTTCCGCCTGTTCCCATTTTACTGCTAACGTTTGCATTGACGGTTATTCACACTACACTATCAGATTGAACTAGATAGGTGAGCAAGGTCCAGGGAATCAAAGTTGTAAAAAACATTGAATTAGGTTAGTTATCAGTTGTCTCTTTTCCACTAGAGAGTTGTTGGACTCTAAGGTAAGTTTCCAGCTCATGTAGAGGTTGTGAATTTGCTGCAAGCATCAAAAGAGTTAAAAGAATATACTTGTCTTCATATAATGCCTTGCGTGACCTTCGAATGGTCCCGGAGCACTTTATAGCCAATGAAATACTTTTGAAGTTCATGAGTGATCTTCAGCCTCACTTACTATTCCCTTAGTATCTAAAAAAATCTATTGATCTCAGTTTTGAATACTGAGCATTCAAAGCTCTCTGGGATAAATGATTGACAACCCTGTCAAACACCTTAACAATTTTATTTCTGAGATCCTCTCTCATTTCCTTCAAAACTCTGCGGAATATCGGGGTAGTCTGCACAATCTCATCATCAGACATATCCCATCCCAGGGGTCAGTCAAGAAACACATGAACTCCATATATTCAAGTACAGCAGCAGAGACGTCTTGCTGCAATTATACAGGACCTTGGTGAGGCCACACCTGGAACATTGTGTGCTGTTTTCTTCTTATGTGAGGAAGGATGTTCTTGCCACAGAGGGAGTGCAGTGAAGGTTCACCAGACTGAATCATGGGATGGAGGGACTGAGGCCTGAGGCGAAATTGAATTGGTTAGGATTGTATTCGCTGGAGTTCAGAAGAATGAGGGGCAATCTCATAGGTACCTATAAAATTCGGACTGGACAGAGTAGATGCAGGAAGGATGTTCCCGATTGGGGGGGGGTCCAGAACCAGGGGTCACAGTCTGAGGATATGGGTAGACCATTTAGGACAGAGATGAGGGGAAATGTCTTCCCCCAGAGAGTGGTGAGCCTGTGGGATTCATTATCACAGGAAGTAGCTGAGTCCAAAACATTGTATGATTTCAAGAAGCAGTTAGATATAGCACTTAGGGTGAAGGGGATCAAAGGATATGGTGGAAAGCGGGATTAGGCTATTGAATTCGTTGATCACCCATGATCATAATGAATGGCGGAGAGGGATTGAAATGACAAATGGCTTCCACCTGCTCCTATTTTTTCTCTGTTTCTATACTCCCAGAATGCCTTGATCCACTGCAATTTGTATACCACCAAAACCGGTCCACAGCAGACGCTATCTCCCTGGCCCTACACTCATCCCTGGAGCATCTCAACAAACAGGACTCCTACGTCAGACTCCCATTCATTGACTACAGCTCTGCCTACAGCACCACAACCCCAGACAAGCTTGTATCAAAAGTCCAAAACCGTAGACTTGGCTCCTCCCTCTGCAACTGGATCCTCAACATCCTGACCCATAGACCACCACCAGTAAAGATAAACAATAACACCTCCTCCACGATAGTCCTCGATACTGGGCCTTGGAAGACTGCGTACATAGCCCCCTACTATGCTCCCTAAATACACACGACTGTGTGGCAACATTTGGCTCCAACTCCATCTGTACATTTGCTCATGACACAACCATGGGCTGCACCACAGCTTGGTAGTGGGTCAGATCGCAAACAGCAGTGAGTCAGAGTACAGGACGGAGATGGAGAACCTAGTGGCATGGTGTAACGACAACAATATCCCTCAATGTCAGCAAAACTAAGGAGCGAATATTGTACACACCCCTGTCTGCATCAATGGTGCTAATGTGAAGATGCTTGACACCTTCAAATTCTTAGGTTTGCACATCACCAGCAATCTGTCCTGGTCCACCCATGTTGATGCTACGAGCAAGAAAGCACAACAGCACCCATACTTTCCCAGGAAACTAAGGAAATTTGGCACGTCCACATTGACTCTTTTTTTTTTACATATACACCATACAAATCATCCTATCTGGCTGCATCACAGCTTAGTATGGCAATTGCTCTGCCCAAGACCGTAAGAAATTACAGAGAGTCATGAACACAGCCCAGTCCATCACGTGAACCCACCTCCCATCCATTGACTCTGTCTACACCTCCCGCTGCTTAAGAAGCATAATCAAAGACCCCTCCCTCCCGAGTCATTCTCTCTTCCAACCTCTTCCATCGGGCAGATACAAAGGTCTGAGAACATGCACAATCGGATTCAAAAACAGCTTCTTCCCCACTGTTAACTGACTCCTGAATGATCCTCTAATGGACTGAACTAATCTCTCCACATGTCATCTCTCCTGAGTAGCGCTACACTACGCTTCAATGTATTTAAATTGTGTACCTATTGTATGTCCTATGTTTTTCATGGATGGAACAATCTGTTTGGACTGTGCGCAGAGCAATGCTTTTCACTGTACCTCGGTACATGTGGCAATAGATATAAAGCAAATCAAAATCAGTTGAGTGAACCTTCATTGAACTGATGTGACATTGGAAAGGCGATCACCAATTTGTGCACAGCCATGAAACAGCTCTACATTGTCCTTGTTAGTTGGGAGTTAAATATTGGCAATGACATCAGAAAAAATCTCTTCCTCTTCAAAATAATGAAATTGAATCTTGCACGTCAATTCAGGAGAGCGGGCGGAGCCTCGGATTAACATCTCATCAGAAAGACAGGACAGCTGATGGTGTGGGGCACCCTCGTTGCTGCACTGGAGTGCCGACCGAGATTCTGTACTCGAGTGGGACTTGAAACGGTGAGCTGTAAACCCGAAGGCAGGAATGTTGCCTCCGAGCCAAGGCTTCCAGGTTCCCAAGTACAACCAAACTATACATCCAGAATGTAGGCTCCACGTCAGCCATTGTCTGGAGCTTGTTTTCCTTTGAGGATCATTTTTTGTTCATTTTGCCTTTTCCACAGGATCGAGTGAATGGGTAGGATTTGTTGGGGAGAGGAGATGGAGAATGGAAGTTACACCATACCACAACAGGAGGGCCTGATGGATTAGCAGAACCTTACCTTTCCTGTTTTTGTTTTTTTTTCCCATTATTCATTCTCAAATGTGGCCGTCTACGACAAGGTCAGCACACTCAAGAAATAGGAACCCTTCAAGCCTGCTCTACCATTCATTAATATCATGGCAGATCTTCTACCTCAGCCACTGCTCCTGTTATGTTCTTTGTCCTGGCACCTTCAAAATCAAACAGTACACAAGTTGATACAGGAGGTGATTAACACTGCAACTGTATTTTATTGCTGCAGCAGTCAAACTGAGAAGAAAACATGGATCCTGCGATCTCCAAATGCACTAGCTTGCAAGGTACGGCAAGCCAGACGAAGCATACAGTAAATAACAGTTCCCATATCATTCAATTCCTTTGATATCCAAAAACCTATTGGTCTCTCTTTTAAATATTCACTGTTAGGAAAACAAACTTAGTTTTAAGGGATTTATATTTGTAATGGTAAACATTAGAAATAAGGCAATGTTTTAAGTGGGTTTAATTTAATGTTTCTGTGTCTGAAAGGGTAAAACCAATAGTTAGATTCATGCTGGACAAAGGTGTTTGTATATATGGGAGATGGTTAAGTTCCAGCTGTGTTTCTATTGTTTAGAGAGGGCTACGGCATGAAGAATAAGTAGAAGTTATAAGCATGTGCGGGTTGCTTAGCCACTAGAACCTTGTACGGTAGGGAAGCTAATTTGATTGCAGTTGGAGATAGAGAGTGAGAGAGAAAGCAGTCTCATAACTCTGATAAAAGCAGTTACTTTAGAAGGCTAGAGAAGGAACATCTCCGCTTTGTTAGAAGAAAAGCCATACCATGGAATGATGATTAAGACAACAAGTGCAACGGATATTATTAGCTTGGGGGGGACTCAAAGCCGCCGAACCCGGAGACCTGGCTAACTGACATGGCTAGCTTTCTCTGTCTGGAGAAAATCCAGTTCTCCTTGAGATGGTCAATGTTAGGGTTCGCCCGGAGGTGGCAGCCGTTTGTTGACTTCTTTCGGGAAAATTAACTGTCAGGAGAAGGGGGGGGGGGTAATTTAGTGTAGTGTCGGGTGTTAGAAAAGGTGGGACCTGTGAGTGAGGAAGACGGTTTTTGCACTATGTTTATAATTGTATGTACATTGTTACTGTTCTAAAACCAGAAATACCTTAATAAAATGTTGATTTTAAAAAAAAAAAACAATTGCAGAGATCTGAAGAGCAGCTAGTTATGGAAACTAGAGAAATGACGAGAAGAGTCCAAGAAGTCTGGAGCTAAGTGAACAGAGACCAAGAAATTGTTCAGATGAATTCAAGGAAGAGTAAACCAAGTGTTCTGAGTTAGAGACAATGTAGGAACCAGATTTAAAGGGGGTGGCAGCCTTCAGAGGTAAAACAAAAGTCTGATGCTGTTTTAATAGTCTGGGAATCGAGAGTTAAAGCAATTGTGAACAGTTTGCACAGCAGTCAAGACAAAGAAATCCAAAAGAGGTTGGTGTGAAATCCTGGACTGGATTCAAATTTAAAAGTGGAGCGGAGGTTTTGTTTACAAGTGTCATTTGGAAAAGCTGGTCTGGGTTTCAGAGTACGAACTACAAAGGGAAGGCATTGTCATGAGAAGATTTTAAAAGTGTCTTTTTGGGAGTGGAGCTTGGAAACTCTTATGTGATAATCCCCTGGGGGGGGGGGGGGGATGATTCTGAGGATAAATCCACAAACACAACCACAGTCGTCATGTGTGCTTAAAAGAGATTTTGTGTTAATGAGACCATTGTAGCTTAAGAGAGACTTTTTAATCCATGTTAATCCTAAAACCTGCGTGTAATTGTTAAATAAGGGGGAATAAAGACCTATTGTACCAAAATCCAATGTTTTCATGTTTAATGAATATTTCTTTTCTTGTTAAAACTAAGTAAGAACATAAGAACTAGGAGCAGGAGTAGGCCATCTGGCCCCTCGAGCCTGCTCCTCCATTCAATGAGATCATGGCTGATCTTTTGTGGACTCAGCTCCACTTTCCGGCCCGAACACCATAACCTTTATTCTTCAAAAAAAATATTTAAAAAAAAAAAAAAATTTAAATAAGAAAAAGTAACGTCCCTGTGACTCTGTTCCTCCACATCTTATGTTAAAGTTACGGTCTTTTGAGCCAGGGTTCCATTTTTGAGACCGTCCCATCCAACTGGGATCGTAAAGTCACATCAACTGAGCATTCGCAGGCAGGTGGAAGAATTGATGAGCCCTTTGAGTAAAGAGCTATTTCCTCACCTCAGTCCTAAATGGCCAACTCCTTGTTCTGAGACTGTAACCCCTAGTTCTTGATTTCCCAGTCACCCTGCGAAACCATTAAGAATTTTACCTGACCCAATGAAATCACTTCTCGTTCTTCTAAACTCTAGGCAATATAGGCCTCCTCTACTCAATCTCTCCTAATCGGAAAAAACCCTCACCCTGGTCTAGTGAACCTTCTTGTGCTCCTTTTGAGGCATGCAAATCCTTCCTTAGATCAGGAGGCCAAAACTGTACACAGGACTTGAGGTGTGTTTTCATCAATTCACATACAATTGTATTCAGCCTATTTTTTACTCTTATACTTCTAATCCCTTAATAAGGCTTACATGCCATTTGTTTTCCGAGTCGCTTGCTGTACCTCTATGTTAATGTTCTGTGGTTCATATACAAGGTACCCAGGTCTCTGAAAACCAACATTTCCCCATCTTTCACCATTTAAAAAGTAACCCGCTTTTTTATTTTACCTACTGAAATGGATAACTTCACACTCCGCCATTTTATGTTCCACATTCTTGCCTCTTCACTTAACTTGTCTGTATCCTTTTGCAGCTTCTTTGTGTCCTCCTCACAGCTCACTCTTCCATCTAATTTGTCAGCAAGCCTGGATGCGTTACATTCTGCCCTCTCATCCAAGTCATTAATATAGATGGTAAATAGCTGGGGGCAAAGCACAGCTCCTTGCAGTACCCGACTCGATGTGACCTGCCAATCCAAAATTGGGATTGTTTTTTCCTACTCTGTTTTCTGCCTGCTACCAATCCCTAACTCTTTCTAATCCCCATTCTAATGAGCTGAGATTTTATATAATAACCCCTCATTGAATGCATGCTGAATATGCAAAAACGCTGGTTCCCCCTTATCCGCCCTTCCAGTTACGAACCTCAAAAAAAAGCAGATTCGTCATAAATCCGTGCTTACACAGCCCAGTCATTGTATGATTTCCTAAGTGGCCGGTTATCAGGTCCTTATTGGTAGATTCCTTACTACTGACGTCAGGCGAGCTGGCCTATAAGTTGCCTTTTGTCTTTCTCTTGATTGGCGGGGATCTATTTGCTACGTTTCAATCTGTGGGACCATTCGAGAATCCAGGGAATTCTAGAATCTTGGAAATTGCACATAAGATTTGAACTTGCGTGTGCTTGTTGATTAAACATTCTGGATGAGTAGTCCAGTGACTGAACTACTAGTCTACCAGACCCCGAGTGACTGCATGTTTGTTCGATTTGCATAAAGCAACCTCTCGAGGCTGGGTCTATCGCTGAAGAATCTGTGATTTTTCAGTCAGCTTTGTCCTCGACGTCTGCTGTAGCTTCACATCAGTGCAGAGATTATCCTGCAGAGACGTTGGCATCAGAGCTATCGGGAAAGGAATATCTGCTTTGTGCACTCTTTGTATTGCATGAATGTTGATAAAGTAAATATGCGCTGGAGCATCAGATACAGCACAACCTGATGAGATCGCAGAATGGAATTGAGATCAGAAGCAAAATGGGTCCCTTTCAGTTTTGTGCCCGTATTGCACTGAGCAGATTGGAATTTAAAAATGTGATGTATAAGATAATATCACAAGGAATGTGGAGCTGAATCCCATTCCCCCCAGTGCTTTCCCAATAACATTCTAAATGTTTTTCTTTTTCAAATGTCCCTTAAAGCTATTATAATTTTCCTAATATCTTCCTTCATTCTTTTTGAAGATGATCTTTAAAATTGTGCTGTTTAAATTTACTGATGAAAATAGCATTATTTACCTTGTTAGCTTATTAAAATCCTTCATCATTTTAATCCAATTTCCTTTCTGCCTTTTCCACTCAAACGGCGAAGGCCCCTGTTTCACTTCTCTCCTCGTAACTAAAGCTTCCTGCTTTAACGGCAAATCTCTTCCGTTCCCTCCACTTGCCGCACCTCCTTGAAGCTGCCGTATTAGAGTTCAGAAATAGTGAGTCGGTGCACAGATCGTTCCTTTAGATCTGCGCTGCGTAAAAACTGGCACACAGATGCAGCTCGGGTCTTTTCGAAAGTTCCGACCTTCATTAGTGCGAAGGTTTCTCAGTGCACTGTCCAAACTGCAGGGCGTTTATCCCACAAATCAAATGAATTCGCTGCTGATGTCTTCCCCCACGCACACTCTGGCATTTGCGTGCCGCAAAGAGTGCCATTAGTGTGCCATAAAGCTGTGACGATGTCTCATCTGTCCTGGTCCACCTACGTCGACGCTACCACCAAGAAAGCACAACAGCGCCTACACTTCCTCAGGAAACTAAGGAATTTTGCCATGTCCACATTAACTCTGACCAACTTTTACAGATGCACCATAGAAAGCATCCTATCAGGCTGCATCACAGCCTGGTATGGCAACTGCTCGGCCCAAGACCGCAAGAAACTTCAGAGAGTCGTGATCACAGCCCAGTCCATCACACAAACCTGCCTCCCATCCATTGACTCCATCTACACCTCCCGCTGCCTGGGGAAAGCGGGCAGCATTATCAACGACACCTCCCACCCAGCTTACTCTTCAACATCTTCCATCGGGCAGGAGATACAAAAGTCTGAGAACACGCACGAACAGACTCAAAAACAGCTTCTTCCCCGCTGTTACTAGACTCCTAAACGACCCTCTTATGGACTGACCTCATTAACACTACACCCTGTCTGCTTCACCCGATGCCGGTGTTTATATAGTTACGTTGTGTATCTTGTGTTGCCTATTATGTATTTCTTTTCTTTCCATGTACTTAATGATCAGTTGAGCTGCTCGCAGATAAATACTTTTCACTGTACTTCGGTACATGTGACAATAAACAAAATCCAAATCCTATGGTCTTTTCAGGTTGGAGCTGTTGAGGGGCTAGTTTAGCACACTGGGCTAAATAGCTGGCTTGTAATGCAGAACAAGGCAGCAGCGTGGGTTCAATTCCTGTACCGGCCTGCCCGAACAGGTGTCGGAATGTGGCGACTAGGGGCTTTTCACAGTAACTTCATTGAAGCCTGCTTGTGACAAGTGATTATTATGATTAGAAGAAGATCCTTGCTGGATGAATCACTTTAGGTACTCTTTGTGTGGCCTCCCTGGACACCCTGGCTGGATGTCCCGTGTCTGTGTGATCATAGTTCTCTCCGTATGACCGGTTATGAAAACAATCGGTATTATTCAAGGTTCTCTGTCTTTCGTCAGATGCTTTTTTTTCAGTGACGTGATTAATAAATTTTCTCCTTGTTACAGAGTATCTGACAGTGTTTTCCCAGATGATTGCTTTCCATGACCCAGAGCTGAGTAACCATCTCAATGAGATCGGCTTCATTCCAGATGTAAGTACTAAGGGTACTTGTAAATTTTCCTCTTCAAGTTTAGATCTCCTTTAATAAAAAAAAACCCCAGCTGATCTCAGATTTGTGTGGGGTTACAAAGAGGGCAACACTTGGAAGAAAAATGTCACTCTGCACTTGAACAAGAATATTTTGACATAGTTATTACTGCGTTTGTCTTTTCCCTTGATGATAAGTGCAATAAGGTTGGACTGTCAAACACTAACGAGGGTGAATGTGAGTGCACATCATGAAACTGCTACTTTGGAGGCCTAGACAGAGGGAATTCTGGGTTGCATGTCATCTGGGTCAGTGCAGCCGCCATTGTTATATTAAGGAATGATACATACGAACATAGAAATCAGGAGGAGGAGTAGATCATTCTGCCCCTCGAGCCTACTCCGCCATTCATTAAGGTCATGACTGATCTGATTGTGGCCTCAACTCCACATTTTGCCTACCCCCGATAACTTTTGACTTAGCAGTCAATAATTCATCTACCTCTGCCATAAAAATATTTATCGACCCTGCCCCCACCGCGCTCTCGGGAAGAGAGTTGCAAAGATTCACCACCCTCGGAGAAAAACATTTCTGCTCGTCTCCGTCTTCCGTGGGAGGCCCCGTATTTTAAAGCTGCGTCCTTGCGCTGTGGTAACATTGTGATCACAGGTGGGAAGAACTTGAATTTGGATAGCACTTTCTCACCTTCCAGGGGCCTCCCAAATTGCATCACGGACATTTCATTACTTCCTGCAGTACAATCGCTGTTATTTTTTGTCAGCAAAGTGCACATAGCTCAGTCCCACAAGCAACAAAATGAA
Organism: Scyliorhinus torazame; assembly: GCF_047496885.1. Taxonomy (NCBI): domain Eukaryota; kingdom Metazoa; phylum Chordata; class Chondrichthyes; order Carcharhiniformes; family Scyliorhinidae; genus Scyliorhinus; species Scyliorhinus torazame. The sequence goes on along the minus strand of NC_092709.1, from coordinate 19,942,062 downwards.
GGAACGACCAGCTCGCCTGATTTGGGTGTTGTATTGCGAGAGAATGTCCGATGTGAACCCTTGCTCTTCGAATGATGCCATAAGACCTAAAGACATAAGAGCAGAATTAGGCCACTCGGCCCATCGCGTCTGCTCCGCCATTTAATCATGGCTGATATTTTCTCATCCCCATTCTCCTGCCGTATCCCCATAACCCCTGATCCCCTTATTAATCTAGAACCTATCTATCTCTGTCTTAAAGACACTCCGTGATGTGGCCTCCACAACCTTCTGCGGCAAAGAGTTTCACAGATTCACCACCCTCTGGCTGAAGAAATTCCTCCTCATCTCTGTTTTAAAGGCCATCCACCTGAGAGAGCAGGACAGCACTGTGGTTAGCACTGCTGCCTCACAGCGCCAGGGACCCGAGTTTGATTCCAACCTCTGTGTGGAGTTTGCACATTCTCCTCATGTCTGCACGGGTTTCCACCCACAGATCCATGATGTGTAGGTTAGGTGGGTTGGCTGTGTGAGATTGCCCCTTAGTGCCCAAGCTTAGCTGGGGTTACGGTGTTAGAGCAGGGGAGTGTGCCTGGGTGGAATGCTCTTTCGGAAAGTTGGTGCAGATTTGATGGGCCGAAAAGCCTTGTTCTGCACTGTAGCAATTCCTAAGAGGGCTCAGTTTAACGTCTTCAGAAAGACGGCACTTCAGAAAATGTAACACTCCCACAGTACTACACTGAAGTGCCGCTTGAGATTATGTGCTCTTGTCCTGAAATGGAACTTCAACCCACAACCCTGTGACGTAGAGACAAGAGTGCTGGGCTGTGGCTTGTAAGGCAAGTGAGGGCTGAGGAAAGTCAACCCAAACGACTGCCATGCAACTCCCAACAGTCGGCTCAAGCATAACGGCACTGTGTGGATAGCCCTGCGTTCAGCTATTGACAGAGATGTCCACTGTAACACATTCCCATCACTGTGAAGACTGAATGTAACTCGTCTGTTTTTGAGTAGACTGGTTGGAAACTTGAAAAGTAAATATAAAACCTTTCTTAAAATTTCTTAACCCTTTTCAGCTTCTGTGTCATATAAAATGGCGACATTAATTGTTAAAGCATTCAATTCATGTCTCAGTAATAATAATGATCTTTATTAGTGTCACAAGTAGGCTTACATTAACACTGCCATGAAGTTACTGTGAAAAGCCCCTAGTCGCCACATTCCTGTAACCCCACCCCACCCAATCTACTTTATGGTCTGAAGATCCCACAATACTGCTCAAAGAAAAAAGAAATCTTCTAGCTTCTCAGCCAATGTTCCTGCTTCAAGTTAAACCAAAATGTACCAAATGGCCACTCACCTCATATCTTAGGTGATGTGTTTAAGCCAAGGTTTAGATTTGTATATCGTTGCAGTTTTCTTTCACTTTTTGGGCAGGGAGGCCAGGCCTTGCCATAACCGCGCAGCAGTATTCAGGAACTAACGTAAGCAGAGTATTTTCTACCCTTCATGCATCTGCCCCGGTTTAGTATGTTCCCATTGCCTGTAATCCCGGCCTCTGAAACACCAACCTGCAATTATTGAACCGGCAACAGCTACTGGAGCCAAACAGCATTAAAACACAAGTTTGCTATATGTGTGAACCAGCGCTACTCACTTCATGGATTGTTACTCATTCCCCTGGAGGCGATTCTCTGACCGCATTGTGCCCGGCTCAAATCCCGTTTGTCGGGGGAATTCCAGGGGAGACACGAAACGGGATTTGCGTCGGGCGACAAACCGTTTCCGGTGGTCCCGGCCCGCTCCTGCTGCCACGATCTGTTTCATGCACTCGCTGGGCGCAATCCAGATTAGTATATTTCAATCTGCGGCACCTGTTTTGAGATGAATTCGACTAGCTCCCGCAATTCTCCCACCCGCCGGCGCAGCGTGAAGCCGCATCACTACTGGCCTCCACAAACGGGTGACCATGCTGGGGGTCTCTGAGGCCATTGTAACCTCCGGATGGTCGGTGACATGGTGGGCACTGGAACCTTGGCAGTGCTAACCCAGGTTGACTGCCAAGTTGGCTGGTTGGCAATGCCAAGGGAGTGGGGGGCTGAAGTGGCTGGACCCGAATGGGCAATTAGCGTTGCTCAACTGGCACGAAGCTGGTGCTGGTGATAAGGGGGGAGGGAGGGGAACCCGTGCCTATAATTGTGGGGGAGGGGGTCTTTGCCTGCGAGAAGTGAGGGCTGCAGGGTTATTCTGAGATCTGGGCACCCTCTATCTCTCTGAGGACCCAACCTTGCTGGCATCTTCGGGTCCCACATCACATTTGCCAGATCAATATTTACCCCTCAACCGATATCGTTCAAATGGATTACCTGGTCATGAATACGTTGCTGTATGTAAATTGGCTGCTCTGTTTATTTTTCCCGTAGAAACAATAATACACTTTAAAAGTATGCCACTGGTTTCCACCACTTCTGGATATCCTCAGATTTTGAAAGGAACTGTGCAAATAAAAGTTTTCTTTCCCTTTTTTTCTTCCTTAAATATGCAATCATAGACATACCGAATGAGGCCAAAGGAGAAAATGCTGGGAAATCTCAGCAGGTCTGGCAGCATCTGTAAGGAGAGAAAAGAGCTAACGTTTCTAGTCCAGATGACCCTTTATCAAAGCCCTTTCACCAACGCCATTCGGCCCATCAAGTCTGCATCAAGTATTTGCAGCACGGTAGCATTGTGGATAGCACAATTGCTTCACAGCTCCAGGATCCCAGGTTCGATTCCGGTGTGGGTCACTGTCTGTGCGGAGTCTGTACGTCCTCCCCGTGTGTGCGTGGGTTTCCTCCGGGTGCTCCGGTTTCCTCCCACAGTCCAAAGATGTGCAGGTTAGGTGGATCGGCCGTGATAAATTGCCCTTAGTGTCCAAAAATTGCCCTTAGTGTTGGGTGGGGCTACTGGGTTATGGGGTTAGGGTGGAGGTGTTGACCTTGGGTAGGGTGCTCGTTCCAAGAGCTGGTGCAGACTCGATGGGCCGAATGGCCTCCTTCTGCACTGTAAATTCTATGCGATTTGGAAGAGCTATCCACTGAGTCCAAGTTCCCCCCTCTTTCCTCACATCTGTGCACTTTTTCTTCTCCTCAGATATTTATCTAATTCCCATTTGAAGGCTGCTGTTGAATCTGTATCCACCAGCCTAAATCTCAAGTTGCTTCTGACAAAAATGGCTGAAACAATCTAACCTGGATTGACATTGACATTGCGAGTTTTGTGACTATTGTCTAACCCAATGGTGGGCATTGAGGCACAGTGGTTAACTCTGCTGACTCATAGGGCAGCACGTGGCACAGTGGGTTAGCATTGCTGCCTACGGTGCTGAGGACCCGAGTTCGAATCCCGGCCCTGGGTCACTGGAGTTTGCAACTTCTTCCCGTGCATGCGTGGTTTTCACCCCCACAACCCAAAGATGTGCAAGTTAGGTGGATTGGCCCCGCTAAATTTCCCCTTAATTGGAAAAAAATACTTGGGTACTCTAAATTTATATATAAAAAAACACTGCTGACTCATAGTGCCAGGGACCCAGGTTCAATTCCGGCCTTAGGTGACTGTGCGAAGTCTGCACGTTCCCCCGTGTCTGTGTGTGTTTCCTCCGGGTGCTCCCACTTCCTCCCGCATTCCAAAGATGTGCAGGTTAGGTGGATTGGCCGTGCTAAATTGCCCCTTAATGTCCAAAGATGTGCTGGTTCGGTGGGGATATGAGGATAGGGTGGGGGAGTGGGCCTAGGTAGAGTGCTCTTTCAGAGGGTCGCTGCAGACTCGATGGGCCAAATAGCCTCCTTCTGCACTGTAGGGATTCGATGGATTCGAACCTGCAGCCTGGAGACCACGTTCGGCCCATCTGGGCTCCGGGTACGGCCCACAAGACATTTTGTTGGCCATTGCCCAGGCACAGGACTGCCTCATTCCGCAAATTCCGTCCACGTGGTTCCTACCGGTGTGACTGAAGTGACACGCACATAAAGCAAGAGCTAAGTGAAGTGAGCTGCGTGCTGACTGCTCGCAACATGGACCGTGAGAGCAGTGCGCTCTCTCTGCTTCCAAAGTGTAATTATTTATTTTGTTTTTACCATTTTAAGTTGATCGTTCCATTAATATGTAAATGATTAAGCATTTCCTACAACTCGTTATCAAATATTCGGCGTGTATTAAATGTATTTAATTTTATTCGTGGCGTCATGGTTAGTGAACAAGCCTGAAAACAACCTTGCGGCCCACTGGGATGAACGAGGGCCACTCATGCGGCCCACTCAAGTAGCTTAGGTTGCCCATCACTGCTCTAACCTGAGTTACATTAGCCGTATCTGGAGGTGTCAGTCTCTTCTGCCCTCAAGTGTCGGTGTTAGACTGAAGCCAACATGGATCACTTCCAAATTATTTTTTCTGTCTGAAGAGGGGAGGGGGAGGGGGGGGGGTTCCCTCCCTCTTTCCCTCCCTCTTTCCCTCCCTCTTTCCCTCCCTCTTTCCCTCCCTCTTTCCCTCCCTCTTTCCCTCCCTCTTTCCCTCCCTCTTTCCCTCTCTCTCCAGAACCTACTTAACCTTTACTGAGACACTTTGTTTAGGTATGGGTCATGACTTTCATAGAACATAGAACATAGAAACATAGAAAATACAGCACAGAACAGGCCCTTCGGCCCACGATGTTGTGCCGAACCTTTGTCCTAGATTAATCATAGATTATCATTGAATTTACAGTGCAGAAGGAGGCCACCCGGCCCCCCGAGTCCGCACCGGCCCCTGGAAAGAGCACCCCACCCAAACCCAACACCCCCACCCAACACCAAGGGCAATTTGGACATTAAGGGCAATTTATCATTGGCCAATTCACCTAACCTGCACATCTTTGGATTGTGGGAGGAAACCGGAGCACCCGGAGGAAACCCACGCAGACACGGGGAGGACGTGCAGACTCCGCACAGTCAGTGACCCAAGCCGGAATCGAACCTGGGACCCTGGAGCTGTGAAGCAATTGTGCTATCCACAATGCTACCGTGCTGCCCTTGAGAACAAATAAATCTACACTATCATTTAACCGTAATCCATGTACCTATCCAATAGCTGCTTGAAGGTCCCTAATGTTTCCGACTCAACTACTTCCACAGGCAGTGCATTCCATGCCCCCACTACTCTCTGGGTAAAGAACCTACCTCTGATATCCCTCCTATATCTTCCACCTTTCACCTTAAATTTATGTCCCCTTGTAATGGTTTGTTCCACCCGGGGAAAAAGTCTCTGACTGTCTACTCTATCTATTCCCCTGATCATCTTATAAACCTCTATCAAGTCGCCCCTCATCCTTCTCCGTTCTAATGAGAAAAGGCCTAGCACCCTCAACCTTTCCTCGTAAGACCTACTCTCCATTCCAGGCAACATCCTGGTAAATCTTCTTTGCACCTTTTCCAAAGCTTCCACATCCTTCCTAAAATGAGGCGACCAGAACTGTACACAGTACTCCAAATGTGGCCTTACCAAAGTTTTGTACAGCTGCATCATCACCTCACGGCTCTTAAATTCAATCCCTCTGTTAATGAACGCGAGCACACCATAGGCCTTCTTCACAGCTCTATCCACTTGAGTGGCAACTTTCAAAGATGTATGAACATAGACCCCAAGATCTCTCTGCTCCTCCACATTGCCAAGAACTCTACCGTTAACCCTGTATTCCGCATTCATATTTGTCCTTCCAAAATGGACAACCTCACACTTTTCAGGGTTAAACTCCATCTGCCACTTCTCAGCCCAGCTCTGCATCCTATCTATGTCTCTTTGCAGCCGACAACAGCCCTCCTTACTATCCACAACTCCACCAATCTTCGTATCGTCTGCAAATTTACTGACCCACCCTTCAACTCCCTCATCCAAGTCATTAATGAAAATCACAAACAGCAGAGGACCCAGAACTGATCCCTGCGGTACGCCACTGGTAACTGGGATCCAGGCTGAATATTTGCCATCCACCACCACTCTCTGACTTCTATCGGTTAGCCAGTTCGTTATCCAACTGGCCAAATTTCCCACTATCCCAGTTTTATTAGGTTGAGGAATTACTTGTTTCAGGGCTTGTGTTAGAGACATGTCCTTGGCAGAGACAACAGGCCTTCGCTGTGTTTGTCAGCCAGCAAGCTGCTACGGAAGCTTTCTTCGTGTGAGAAAGGAACAGAGTTATTTCTATAACATTCGATACATTTCTGAAGGGTTTATTAAACAGCAGCTTCTTGCAGATCTCCCTACTTTGAGAAGGAAATATCCTTATTGACTATTCACAGCTGTTTTTTGACTAACCTGGATGAGCTCATTTATCAAATTTCTGGACTAAAAACCATTGACACTAAATCTCGTAGAATTATCAAAATCATCAGCATAAGCACCAGGATTTGGTTCCCCCACCTGCAGACCGTTTCATAAAATTCCTGGTGCACCCCCTTCCGTCTTCCCCTGCCCTGGAACCTGAAGTAGCCACCTGGCCACAGCTGCGGCCACATATTGTCCCATTGGAATGATTGGGGATTCCCCTCCAGGATCATGGTCAGTCAGCTGTGGCCTTTCTTCAAAAAAAAACTAGTCCCTCGCACGCTCTCTCTTTCTCTTTCTCCCCGTCTTCCAATCAGCAGCTCCAACCTTGGATTGCTGAGTGTTGGAGGGCCTGCTATCATCCCCGAGTGGACAGTGAGCCCGCTCCCTCCCCATTAATTGGCCTGGCCCTTTAAAGATTCCGGAACACTGGCCCTTTAAAGGTTCCGGAACACCTGCGGGGTCAGGACCTGGAACTGAAAGAGCAGCCAGGTTCCCGACCCAGAATTGAAACTCCCAGCTTTGATGTCTGCAATTAGGTTCTTAAATTCTCAATCTCTTGTCCATGTATCATTTGTCCAATCGTGCCTATCAATTTACAAACTTAAAATGTAATAAGGTCCGATATATATCAATTTGCAGTCTGCAATACGAAAATGGCCTCATGGTGAACACCAACTTATGCGACCATCAATTCACTCGAAGACACGTGGAGAAGTAAACCGTGGTTTTAATCAGTTTGGACCTGAGCCTGACTGCGACCGGTACAATACTGAAGGCGGCCCCGCAGGTCAGCTGCTCTTATACTTCCTCTAAAGGGGTCGAGCCATGGGCGGAGCCCGTACATGCCCCAACATATCCCCCTGTGGGTGAAGCCACACAATGGCCCATAGGTGGAGCCCACAGGGTTAATAACATAACATAACATAATACAGTGCACTGGTGAATTATCAGTAATTATACATTCACCACACTCACCCCCGTTTAAAAATGAAGTCCAGCGGGGGTGACGGGCTCATAGATTCAGTCGGTCCGGTGCCCGGATCGTATGTTGCGACCGCCGAAGCACTGGTGTTGCAGCCGCTTCGGGTGGCTGTGAAAGTGGGTCCGGAGAGGGCACAGGCATGGACTCTGGGAGTGGCTCTTCCGGAGCTTCATTCCTGTGGACCGGTGCGGTGGGTGGGAGGGAGCGTGGGAACCATATAGGGGTGGGGGCGCTGAACATGGGAGGTTGGACGGGACATAGTGTGGGGGATGCTGCAGTGGAAGTGGTGTTGGAGCCTGCGGGCGCCAGGTCCCGGAGGGAGACGGTATCTTGCCGGCCATCGGGGTGTTCGACGTACGCATAGTGTGGGTTGGAGTGCAGGAGCTGGACCCTCTCTACCAGGAGGTCGGTCTTATGGCTCCGAACGTGTTTTCGGAGGAGGACTGGACCCGGTGTCATCAGCCAGGGCGGAAGCGAGGCCCCTGAGGTAGCTCCCCGAGGGAAAACAAACAAGCGGTCATGAGGAGTCTTGTTTGTGGCTGTGCAAAGGAGGGTCCTAATAGAGTGGAGCGCATCGGGGAGGACCTCCTGCCAGTGAGAAACTGGGAGATTCCTGGACCGCAGGGTCAGTAGGACGGTCTTCCAGACCGTCGCGTCCTCCCTCTCCACCTGCCCGTTTCCCCTGGGGTTATAACTGGTAGTCCTGCTCGAGGTGATGCCCTTACTGAGCAGGTACTGAAGCAGTTCGTCGCTCATGAACGACGAGCCCCTGTCGCTGTGGACATAACTGGGGAAACCAAACAGGGTGAAGACACTATGCAGGGCTTTAATGACAGTGGGGGTGGTCATATCGTGGCAGGGGATGGCAAATGGGAAGCGGGAGAACTCATCTATGATGTTAAGGAAGTACGTGTTGCGGTTATCGGAGGGGAGGGGCCCTTTGAAATCGATACTGAGGCGTTCAAAGGCCCGGGATGCCTTTACCAGGTGGGCCTTATCCGGTTGATAGACGTGCGGTTTACACCCCGCACAGATTTGGCAGTCTGTGGTTATAGCTCTGACCTCCTGCGGGCTTTGATGTAATGGGCGAGCCGGGTGACCCCGGGTGGCAGAGGTCATCGTGGATAGCCCATAGTCGGTCATCTTGCGCGCTGGCGCATGTGTCGTGGGACAGGGCATCTGGGGGTTCGTTGAGCTTCCCAGGACGATATACTATATCGTAGTTATAGGTGGAGAGTTCGATCCTCCACCTCAAGGTCTTAGCATTCTTGATCTTGCCCCGTTGCGTATTGTCAAACATGAAGGCAACCGATCGTTGGTCGGTGACGAGGGTAAACCGTCTACCAGCGAGGCTTGGGCTTCTTTTTCGACCACTGAATGTTGAATTTCAGAGGTGGTGAGGGTGCGTGAAAAGAACACTACCGGTCTGCCTGCTTGGTTGAGGGTGGCGGCGAGAGCGACCTCTGAGGCGTCGCTCTCCACCTGGAAGGGGATGGACTCGTCCACCGTGCGCATCGCGGCTTTGGCGATGTCCGCCTTGATGCAGTTGAAGGCCTGCCGGGCTTCGGCTGCCAGTGGAAAGAGGGTGGACTTTGTCCGCATACTGGGGGACCCACTGGGCGTAATAGGAGAAAAATCCAAGGCACCTCTTCAGGGCCTTGGGACAGTGAGGGAGAGGGAGTTGTAGGAGGGGGCGCATACAGTCAGGGTCGGGACCTAGGACCCTGTTTTCCACAACATAGCCGAAGATGGTTGTGCAGAAATCGCATTGCTCCTTGTTGTAGGTGAGGTTGAGTTTTTAGGCGGTTTGGAGAAATCGGTGGAGGATGGCGTCGTGGTCCTGCTGATCATGGCCGCAGATGGTGACATTGTCCAAGTACGGAAACGTTGCCCGCAGCCCGTACTGGTCCACCATTCGGTCCATCGCTCGTTGGAACACCGAAACCACGTTCGTGACGCCAAAGGGGACCCGGAGGAAATGGAAAAGGCGGCTGTCTGCCTCAAACGCCGTGTAGTGGCGGTCCTCCGGGCGGATTGGGAGCTGGTGGTATGCAGACTTCAGATCCACCGTGGAGAACACGCGGTAGTGCGCGATCTGATTTACCATGTCTGCAATCCGGGGAAGGGGGTACGCATCGAGTTGCGTAAACTGGTTAATGGTCTGGCTGTAATCAACCACCATCCGGAACTTTTCCTCGGTCTTGCCGACCACCACCTGAGCTCTCCAGGGATTATTGCTGGCCTGTATGACCCCCTCCCGCAAGAGACGCTGGACCTCGGACCTAATGAACGGCCTGTCCTGCATGCTATACCGCCTGCTTCTGGTGGCTACTGGCTTGCAATCGGCGGTGAGGTTTGCGAAGAGGGGGGTGAGTCGATTTTTAGGGTCGCGAGGCTGCATATGGTGAGCGGGGGCAGGGGCCCCCCGAACTGAAGAGTTAGGCTCCTGAGGTTGCATTGGAAAACGAGTCCCAAAAGGAGAGGAGCGCAGAGGTCTGGTAGCACATATAGTTGAAAATTAGCGTACTCAGCGCCCTGTATCGCTAGGGTTGCAGTAGTGCACCCTTGGATTTGCACCGAGTGTGACCCAGAGGCAAGGGATATGGTTTGTTGCGTCGGGAATATTGGGAGCGAGCAGTGTCTTACCATGTCCGGGTGATTGAAGCTCTCCGTGCTCCCGGAGTCGAAAAGGCAAAGTGTCTCGTACCCGTTAACCCGGACGGCCATCATGGAGCTCCGGAGGTGCTTCGGTCGCGACTGGTCCAGGGTGACCACGCTGAGTTGTGGGTAGCCGGCTGCGTGATCGGAGGTACTGGGGCGGCCCCGTGATGGCTGTCCGTGTAGGTCGTAGGCGTCAAGCGGCGTAGCAGATGGCGGCCAAGATGGCGGCCCCCGTTGGTCGAGCGTGGCGGGCGGTGAGGAAGATGGCGTCCAAGATGGCGGCCCCCATGGATCGCACTTGGCCGGCCGCGTGGGGGAGGATGGCCAAGATGGCGGCCCCATGAGTCGCCTGTGTTATGCGGAGGCGGAGGCGGCAGACACCTTGCGGGGTCTGAGGCCCTGTGAGTCTGTGGATCGGGTCTGTGAGTTCGAGTTCTTAAACCTGGCCAGGCAGACCTTGGCGAAGTGTCCTTTTCACCCGCAGCTGCTGCAGTTCGCGTTGCGGGCCGGGAGGTGCTGTGTGGGGTGTTGGGACTGGCCAAAAAATAGCAGGGTAGCCCCCCCCCCCCCATGATGGGCGGGCGGCCGCGCGGCACAGGCCTGGGGTAGTCTCTGGTCGGGGCCCAGGAGGGGGCCGCGTGGTCGGCCGGGAACGCAGTAAGGCTCCGAAAAGCAACCTCCAGAGAGGTGGCTAACTTTACCGTGTTGTCCTGATCCTGGGCCCCCTTTTCGAGCAGGCGCTGTCTCACATAGTTCGATTGGACCCCGCCACGTAAACGTCTCGGACGGCGAGCTCCATGTGCTGAGTGGCCGTAATGGCCTGGTAGTTACAGTTGCGCGCGAGGGCTTTGAGGTCGCGTAGGTAATCATCTAGCGACTCCCCGGGGCGCTGGCGGCGAGTGGTGAAGACGTGTCGCGCCTAGACCTCGTTCGCAGGCCGCACGTAGAGGCGTTCGAGTAGTGCGGGAGCCTCTGTATAGGAAGCGGCTTCGTCGAGCTGGACAGAAATGCGATGGCTCACCTGTGCGTGGAGTAGGCTCACCTTCTGTTCATCAGTGACGGATGGCGTAGACGACGCGGCGAGATAGGCCTTGAAGCATTGAAGCCAATGTGATAATTATTTTGCCTCCGCGGCCTGTGGATCGAGTTCCAGTCCGTCAGGTTTGAGGGCTGATTCCATCGTGGTATTTTAAGCTGATTAAATTGATGCGACCATCAATTCACTCGAAGACACGTGGAGAAGCAAACTGGTTTTAATCAGCTTAGAACTGAGCCTGCCTGTGACCGGTACAACACTGAAGGTGGCCCCGCAGGTCAGCTGCTCTTATACTTCCTCTTAAGGGGTGGAGCAATGGGCGGAGCCCGTACATGCCCCAACATATCCCCCTGTGGGTGAAGCCACACAATGGCCCATAGGTGGAGCCCACAGATGGACGCACCGGGTTAATAACATAATACAGTGCACTGGATAATTATCAGTAATTATACATTCACCACACCAACAAAAGCAGCTGTCACTGGAAAGGGTTAACTTCTCTACTTGTTTGCAAAAGAACCACGAACAAAATTACATCTACTTCACAACTTTTTTTATTCAACAACTTTCCTGATTGAAAAAGAACCAAACTCCTTAGAAGTGGACAAACTGTAAATGCTCTCCAAGTGTACCGAGTTTATCTCTATTTGAGCTACCAGTTGGTCTGTTTTGTTTTGAATGTTACGTTCATTCAGGTACAAAGCCTTAAGTTTTGTCCTTTTTATTATTTTTGTAACCTCTAACCTTATCTGTTGGTTTACTCCGAGACTTGTTCACCCAGTCCCTTCCTGTCATGATCTGTTTATCATTTCCCATATTGATACCTTTCTCTCTTACCTTGCCTCAGCTTCCCACATTTGATCGTTTGCCTCCATTATTTAGTTTAAACCCCTTTCAACCTCCCAAGTTATGTAATTTGCAAGAACATAATAATCTTTATTAGTGTCACAAGTAGGCTTACATTAACACTGTAATGAAGTTACTGTGAAAATCCCCTAGTTGCCACATTCCGGCGCCTGTTCGGGTACACAGAGGGAGAATTCAGGATGTCGAATTCACCCAACAGCACGTCTTTCGGGACTTGTGGGAGGAAACCGGAGCACCCGGAGGAACCCCACGCAGACTCTGCACAGCCAGTGACCCGAACTTGGGACCCTGCTGCTGTGAAGCAACAGTGCTAACCACTGTGCTACCGTGCCGCCCTAAAGCTGCTCCACCCAGATGGCACACTCGACCATCCCGATGGTACAACCCCCACTTTCCCCAGTACTGATGCCAGTGCCCCTCAAACCGGAACCCATTTCTCCCACACCAGTCTTTGAGCCACGCATCTAATCTTATTTGTACATGGTTCAGCTAATCATTTAGAGATTATTACCTTTGAGATTCTGCTTCTTAATTTGGTACATGGATTCTCATATTCACAATGCAGAACCTATTCCTGCCCTGCTTATGTTGTTGGTACCTACATGGACCAAGTTAACTGAATCCCTCCCACTGCAAGTCCCTCTCTAGCCTTGAGCAGATATCCTGATCCCTTGCACTGGGCAGGCACACAGCCTTCTGGATTCTTGATTCCTTGCTGCAGAGAACAATGTCAATCCCCCTCACTATACCGTCCCCTACTACCACTGGAGTTATTTTTTGCTCTCGCCGCTTGAACAGCACCCTAAACCATGGTGTAGTAGCCAGTCTGCTCATCCACCTTGCAGACCTCGCTCTCGTCCACACAGGTTGCGAGCACCTCAAGCCTGTTTGACAGTTGCACAGTCTGAGGCTCCTCCACCATGTCTGCTCGGTCCCTCCGCCTGCCCCACTCGCGGCCCCTCCGCCTGCCCCACTCGCGGCCCCTCCGCCTGCCCCACTCGCGGCCCCTCCGCCTGCCCCACTCGCGGCCCCTCCGCCTGCCCCACTCGCGGCCCCTCCGCCTGCCTCACTCGCGGCCGACCAAAACAGATGACCCTATTCTAAGATGCATGACCGTCTTCTGGAACAAAAGGTCCAGGTATTTCTCCCCTTCCCTTCTCTTGCGCAGTGTCTGCAGATCGGCTTCCAGATCAATAATCCTGATCCGGAATTCCTCCAGGTGCTTACACTTTTTTCAGATGTGTTTGTCCTGGTCCGTCTTGGCATCCAAAAGCTCCCACATTCCACACCTGCCAGTGATCCTTATGGTATTTAATTGAATTTAATTACTCAATTAACTACAGTTGTATGTACTACAATTTACCATGTTTATTAAATGCGAATACTACCTCCAGCCAAAAGTCCTACTTTTCTTAATTACACAGATTTGTCATCTGAATTTGTTAATTATTGCACCATTTAAAAATGTGACTACGGCAATACACAAAGTTATATGAATCTTTGTTTCAATCTCATTTATTATCATGTGATAAATCTAATGTGAAATTATATATATTAGGGCGGTGCAATGGTTAGCACTGCTGCCTCACGGTGCTGAGGACCTGGGTCACTGGCCGTGTGGAGTTTGCACATTCTCCCCGTGTCTGCGTGGGTCTCACTCCCACAACCCAAACATGTACAGGGTAGGTGCATTGGCCACGCTAAATTGCCCCTTAATTGGGGGGGGAGGGGGTGGGTGGGGGGGGGGGGGGGGGAGTAGGCTCTTTGAATTAAAAAAAAAAAGAAATGATATATTTATTCAGAAAAATGCGAGTTTGCAGTAAAGCAATTTGACACTCGAGCGAGCATGTGTATGGAAAATAGCAGCTGTGCGAAGGTTAACCTTGGAATTTGGGGAATTAATAATAATAATAATAATAATCGCTTATTGTCACGAGTAGGCTTCAATGAAGTTACTGTGAAAAGCCCCTAGTCGCCACATTCCGGCGCCTGTTCGGGGAGGCTGGTACGGGAATTCTAGAGCATTGAAAGTTTTTTTAAAAATATATATTTTATTGAAATTTTTTTTCTAAACAACATTTTTTCCTCTTACAAAGCAAACGAAACGAAAACAAATCAGAAAATTTTAACAATACACAAGTAACAAAACCCCATTATCTATTGGCCTAAACTAAACTAACCCCCCCCCCCCCCCCCCCCCCCCCCCCGCTCCTCCCCCCACCCACCCCCTGGGCTGCTGCTGCTGGTCATCTATCTCCCCTCTAACGTTCCCCTAGGTAGTCGAGAAATGGCTGCCACCGCCTGGTGAACCCTTGAGCCGATCCTCTCAGGGCAAACTTTATCTGCTCCAGTTTAATAAACCCCGCCATATCATTTACCCAGGCCTCCAGTCCGGGGGGTTTCGCCTCCTTCCACACGAGTAGGATCCTGCGCCGGGCTACTAGGGACGCAAAGGCCACGACATCGGCCTCTTTCGCCTCCTGCACTCCCGGCTCTTCCGCAACTCCAAATAGGGCTAACCCCCAGCTTGGTTTGACCCGGGCCTTCACTCCCGTCACTCCCTTCCAATATCCTTCCAGTGCCGGGCACGCCCAAAACATACGTGCGTGGTTTGCCGGGCTCCCGCCACATCTCCCACATTTGTTCTCCACTCCAAAGAACCTGCTCAATCTTGCCCCCGTTATGTGTGCTCTATGTAGCACCTTAAATTGAATCATGCTAAGCCTGGCGCATGAGGAAGAGGAGTTTACCCTGCTTAGGGCATCAGCCCACATACCCTCTTCTATCTCCCCCCCTAATTCTTCTTCCCACTTTCCCTTTAGTTCTCCCACCGACTCCTCCCCCTCTTCCCTCATCTCTCTGTAAATCTCTGACACCTTGCCCTCTCCGACCCACACCCCTGAAAGCACCCTGTCCTGTATCCCCTATGTCGGGAGCAATGGAAATTCCCTCACCTGTTGTCTAGTAAACGCTCTCACCTGCATATATCTCAAGAAATTTCCCCGGGGTAACTTATACTTTTCTTCCAATGCTCCCAAGCTCGCAAAGGTCCCATCTATGAATAAATCTCCCACCTTCCTAATTCCCAACTGGTACCAGCTCTGAAATCCTCCATCCATTCTTCCTGGGGCGAACCTGTGGTTGTTCCTGATAGGGGACCCCACCAGGGCTCCCCGCACCCCTCTCTGTCGCCTCCACTGGCCCCATATGTTCAGTGTTGCCGCCACCACCGGGTTCATGGTATACTTTTTAGGTGAGAACGGTAGCGGTGCCGTCACCAGCGCCTCTAAACTCGTCCCTTTACAGAACTTTCTCTCCAGTCTTTTCCACGCCGCTCCCTCACCCTCCATCATCCATTTACGTATCATTGCCACATTGGCGGCCCAATAGTAATCGCCCAAGTTCGGTAGTGCCAGTCCTCCTCTGTCCCTACTGCGCTGAAGGAACCCCCTCCTTACTCTCGGAACTTTCCCTGCCCACACAAAGTTCGTGATGCTCCTATCTATTTTATTAAAAAAGGTCCTGGTGATTAATATAGGGAGACATTGAAATACAAATAAGAACCTCGGGAGGACCATCATCTTAATTGCTTGCACCCTGCCCGCCAGCGATAAAGGCTGCATGTCCCACCTCTTGAAGTCCTCCTCCATTTGTTCTACAGGCCATGTCAGATTAAGTCTGTGCAAGGTTCCCCAGCTCCTAGCGATCTGAATCCCCAGGTATCGGAAGTTTCTTTCCACTTTCCTTAGCGGTAAGCCTTCTATCTCTCTACTCTGGTCCCCTGGATGTATCACAAATAATTCACTCTTCCCCATGTTTAGCCTATACCCCGAGAATTCCCCGAACCTCCTCAAAATTTGCATAACCTCTATCATCCCCCCCGCTGGGTCCGACACGTACAATAGATCATCCGCGTATAACGAGACTCTGTGTTCTTCTCCCCCTCTAATCACCCCTCTCCATTTCCTGGAGTCTCTCAACGCCATGGCCAGAGGTTCAATTGCCAACGCAAACAACAATGGAGACAGCGGGCATCCCTGTCTTGTTCCCCTATATAATCGGAAATACTCCAATCTGTGTCGACCTGTAACTACGCTTGCCGTTGGTGCCCCATAAAGAAGTCTAACCCAGCTAATAAACCCGTTCCCAAACCCAAACCTCCTTAACACTTCCCATAAATACTCCCACTCCACCCTATCAAATGCCTTCTCTGCGTCCATTGCCGCCACTATCTCTGCCTCCCCCTCCACTGGGGGCATCATTATTACCCCTAATAGTCGTCGCACGTTAACATTCAGTTGTCTCCCTTTTACGAACCCTGTCTGGTCTTCGTGCACCACCCCCGGGACACAGTCCTCTATCCTCGATGCCAGTACCTTTGCCAGCAATTTGGCGTCCACGTTCAATAGTGAAATAGGTCTATAGGACCCGCACTGCAATGGATCTTTGTCCCTCTTCAAAATTAGCGATATTGTCGCCTCCGACATCGTCGGGGGTAGAGTCCCCCCTTCCCTGGCCTCATTGAACACCCTCGCCATCAACGGGGCCAACAAGTCCGCATATTTTCTGTAGTATTCCACCGGGAACCCGTCTGGCCCCGGGGCCTTCCCTGCTTGCATGCTTCCCAGTCCCTTAATAACCTCGTCCACCTCAATCGGCGCCCCCAGGCCTGCTCCTCCACTTTCGGGAACCTCAATTGGTCCAGGAACTGCCGCATCCCCTCCTCTCCCTCTGGGGGTTGAGACCTATACAATTCCTCATAGAAGGTCTTAAACACCTCATTTATCTTTCCTGCCCTTCACACAGTGTCTCCCCTTTCATCCCTAATTCCTCCTATCTCCCTCGCTGCTGCCCTCTTTCGCAGTTGGTGCGCCAACAGGCGACCAGCCTTTTCCCCGTATTCATACCTCCTCCCCTGTGCCTTCCTCCACAGTACCTCCGCCTTTCTGGTGGACAGAAGGTCAAACTCGGTCTGGAGTCGTCTCCTCTCCCTGTACAGCTCCTCCTCCGGGGTCTCTGCAAATTCCCTGTCCACCCTTAAAATCTCCCCCAGTAATCTATCCCTTTCCTTGGCCTCTGTTTTCCTTTTGTGAGCCCCAATAGAGATCAGCTCTCTGACCACCGCTTTTAGTGCTTCCCAGACCACTCCCACAGGGACCTCGCCGTCGTCATTGACCTCCAGGTATCTCTCAATACACCCCCGCACTCTTGCACACACTCCCTCATCCGCCATCAGTCCCACATCTAATCGCCAGAGTGTTCTCTGCTCCCTGTCCTCTCCTACTTCCAGGTCCACCCAATGTGGGGCATGATCCAAAACCGCTATGGCTGAGTATTCAGCTTCTTCCACCCTAGAGATCAACGACCTTCCCAAAACAAAAAAATCTATCCGGGAGTACACTTTATGGACATGGGAGAAGAAGGAATACTCCCTAGCCCTGGGTCTAAGAAATCGCCATGGATCCACTCTCCCCATTTGGTCCATAAACCCCTTAAGTACCCTGGCCGCTGCCGGCCTTCTTCCGGTCCTTGAGCTGGATCTATCTAGCCCCGGGTCTAGCACCGTATTGAAGTCCCCTCCTAAAATCAAATTTCCTGCCTCCAGGTCCGGTATACGCCCCAGCATCCGTCTCATGAATCCCACGTCGTCCCAATTTGGGGCATACACATTAACCAACACGACCTCCATTCCCTCCAGCCTACCACTCACCATTACATATCAACCTCCGCTATCTGCTACGATGGTCTTTGCTTCAAATGCTACCCGTTTCCCCACCAAAATGGCCACCCCTCTGTTCTTTGCGTCCAGTCCTGAGTGGAACACCTGTCCCACCCATCCTTTCCTTAGCCTAACTTGGTCCGCCACCTTTAGGTGCGTCTCTTGGAGCATAACCACGTCTGCCCTTAGTCCTTTCAAATGCGCGAGCGCTCGGGCCCTTTATATCGGTCCATTCAGGCCTCTCACGTTCCACGTGATCAGCCTCACTAGGGGGCTACCCGCCCCCTCCCGTGTCGATTAGCCATTACCTTCTCTAGGCCAGTCCCATACCCCGCCTCCGCGCTCCCGCTCGCTCCCCCAGCGTCGCACACCATCCCCGCCCACCCACTCTTTAACCATTTCCTTTTGGATTTCCACAGCAGCAACCCAGTTGTCCCCCCCCCCCCCGCTAGATCCCTATCTCCCTATCTAGCTTGATTGCTCCCCCCATATCACTTCCGTAAGTCAGCTGACTTCAACTGACCCCGGCTACTCCTGCTCACTCCTCGACTCCCCCCGGTGTGAGGGAACTCCCATCCGCCTTGCGCCTGTTTTCCCGCCTTATTCTTTCTGGCGCGGGAACATCCCTTTACCTGACCCGCCTCTTATGGCGCAGCTCCCTTTCCCCTCCCCCTCCCCTTCCCCATTCTCCGACTATGTCCCGTCTTTCCCCCCTCACCGGCGCCCACATTTCCCCAGTGTCTCCCCCCTTCCCTGTTTATTTCTCGATTAACTTCCACCATAACATTAACAATAACAATTCCCTGCAGCATCAGTCCCTCAGTTCCGGTCCAGTTTCTCTTCTTTAATGAAGGACCATGCTTCCTCCGCAGTCTCGAAATAATAGTGTCTCTCCTGATACGTGACCCATAGTCTTGCCGGCTGCAGCATCCCAAACTTCACCTTCCTTTTGTGCAAAACCTCTTTGGCTCGGTTGAAGCTCGCCCTCCTTCTCGCCACCTCCGCACTCCAATCCTGGTATATCCGTACCACAGCATTCTACCATCTGCTACTCCGCACCTTTTTAGCCCATCTCAGGACCTCTTCTCTGTCCTTAAGGCGATAAAATCGCACGATTATCGCCCTCTGTGGTTCTCCCGCTTTTGGTCTTCTCGCCGGGACCCGATTTGCCCCCTCCACCTCCATGGGGCCCGCAGGGGCCTCCGCACCCATCAGTGAGCTCAGCATCGTACTTGCGTACGCTCCACAGTCCACTCCTTCCACACCCTCAGGGAGACCTAGTATCCTAAGGTTCTTCCTTCGCGCTCCGTTTTCAAGGGCCTCGATCCTTTCAGCACACTTTTTATGAAGTGCCTCGTGCGTCTGAGTCTTAACCGCCAGGCCCAGAACCTCGTCCTCAATATCTGACACCTTCTGCTCCACCACGCGGAGCTCAGTCTCCTGGGTCTTTAAAGTCTCCTTAAGCCCCTCAATTGCCTGTAGCATCGGGGTCAGTACCTCCTTCTTCAGCAGGTCCACGCACCGTCTCACGATTTCGTCCTGCTCAGGCCCCCATGCCGCCTGCGTTTTCTCCGCCGCCATTTTGTTTTCCTCTCCCTCTGACCTTTTAGTCGAGGATTCTTCAGGCTGCAGCCGCCGCCGCCGGTTTTTTCTTCCGTCGTTCGGGGGGGACTCCCTTCCCACACCGGGTTACGCGGTCGAAAAAATCCCCGTTGGGGCTCTTAAAAGAGACCGAAGGTCCGTCGGAGCTGGAGCCGCCGAAACGTGCGGCTAGCTCGGCATCACTGCAACCGGAAGCCGTCCTAGAGCATTGAAAGTTGACGAAAAGGTTTTCAGGAAAACAAATCAGAAAAAAAGGCCAAGTTTAGAAAAAAAATTAAAACAGTCCCATATTTCGGATGTATCTAATAGATAACTTTCAGAAGGAGAAAGTGTTGCAAAGGAATTTAGAAACTGTGGAGTCACTGTGGCAGAGGAAACAAAGGGGGGAATACGCCAAAGAAAATGACAAAGTGTCTTTTTGCATAATAAAGTTGGTGACGATCGCACTGGTTGTTTCGGCATGAGATCTCCCCGCACTTGGATCAATTTTGTAATAGGGGGGCATGGGTGATTTGCACTGGCACTGAGAAACACGCCAGCAAGCCCAGCTGCAGTAGGATCAGCAAAGTGAAAGTTCAGGAACCCTCCACAAAATCGGAAATCGCCAGCATCGGGCTTCAGTGCCACCCCCGCCACCTCCAAACATCATCCTCGCCCACCCCCCCAATCGATGGTACCAGCCCCCTCCCCCCCGGGTGAGCGACACCCTATTATGGGCTTGCCAAATGCCCCCTCGCCGCTTCCCCCCCCCCCTTTATGCAAACCCCCCCACACTTCCAGACATTCGGGCCCTCTCCAAATTCAGACACTGCACTTTTGAAGTGCCCCCAGAATCCTAACCGTGTCAAGTGGACAGTGCCATGGCATTGCCTTGCCATGTTCCCGACCACCTGGTGGCCCCAAAGTCCTCCGAGCGCCCTGATCTGGTCGTCATGTCTGGTCTCCGGTCAATCGGGCATTCGAGACCTTCTACCAGAGACTGTACACCTCCGAGGCCGTCCGACGGGGTGCGGGAATGAAACAGTTCCTCGACAGACTGGAACTCTACCAAGGATGGGGGAAGACAGACGGGGGGAACTGGAAGCACCAATAGACCTGGGAGAAATCATGGAGAGCATCAGCTCCATGCAGGCGGGGAAGGCACTGGGACCCGACGGGTTCCCGGTGGACTTCTACAAAAAGTTTGCACCAGTCCTGGCCCCACACCTAAGGGACATGTTCACGGACTCACTGGCAGGAGGCACCCTGCCCAATGGAGCTACCTCTAGGTACTGGAATGGTTTTGGCTAGGAGCGGGATTCACCGCCTGGGTGAGGCTCCTGTACTACGCTCCCAAAGCGAATGTCCGAACTAATACCACCAGCTCTGAATACTTCCACCTGCAGAGAGGAACAAGACAGGGCTGCCCCCTGTTCCCACTCTTGTTCGCGCTAGCCATCGAACCCCTGGCGATAGCCCTGCGGGATGCGAAAAGCTGGAAGGGAATCCGGAGAGGAGACTGAGCACAGAGTCTCACTCTATGCAGATGACCTGCTCCTCTATGTCTCGAAGCCACAGGAGGGACTGAAGGCAATACTGCAAATACTGAAAGAGTTTGGAACTTTCTCGGGCTACAAACTTAACCTGGGCAAAAGCGAGGCATTCCCAGTGAACCCAAACGGGGGAGGGACAGAGCCGAAGGGGCTCCTGTTCAAAACGGCCCAGAACAGATTCTGTTACCTGGGAATCCAAATAGCCAGAGACTGGACACAGATACACAAGTGGAACTTGACCAGCCTGGTGGAGGAAGTAAGAAAAGACCTTCAACGGTGGGGCTCACTCCCACTCTCCCTGGCGGTAAGCGTGCAGACGATCAAGATGAACGTACTGCCAAGGTTCCTCTTCCTGTTTAGATCCATCCCGATCTTCATCCCAAAGGCCTTTTTTCAAAACATAGGCTAATCATGGCGTTTATGTGGGGGGGGGGCAAGAACCTGAGAATTCCCAAACAGACACTGCAAAGAGGGAAAGTCAGAGGGGGCCTGGCTCTACCGAACCTACAATACCACCACTGGGCAGCAACGGCAGAAAAAGTGAGGGGGTGGGTACAAGAACCCAACACAGTTTGGGTACAAATGGAGGAGGCATCCTTTAAAGGAACAACCCACCGGGCCCTGGCCACAGCAGCACTCCCATCCTCCTCAACAAGGTACACAACAAGCCCAGTGGTAGTGGCCACGCTGAGAACGTGGACCCAGTTGAGACAGCACTTCGAGATAACCAAAATGTCCCTTATGGCCCCCATCTGCGGCAATTACAGATTCCCCCAGCCATGCTAGATACCACCTTCAAAAGATGGAAGCAGGACGGGGGCACACTGACGGTCGGGGACTTCTACGTAGGGCGCAGACTGGCGACACTGGACAAACTGACGAGGAAGTGGAAACTAGCAAGAGGACAGGAATTGAGACACCTCCAAATAACGCACTTCCTCCGCAAAGAGACAGTGGGGTACCCCGGGGCCCCAGAAAGCACACTACTAGAGGACCTGATAGGCACAAGCAGCGAGGAGGGGGGGGGCGGGCGGGCTACGTGGGAAAATATACAGACAGCTACTGGACAGAGTCCGAACACCACTGGACGGGACCAGACAAAAATGGGAGGTCGAACTGGGGACAGAGGTAGGATGGGGACTCTGGAGCGAAGCACTGAGCAGTGTGAGCTCCACCTGCTCCTGCGCAAGGTTGAGCCTAATGCAGCTCAAAGTGGTGCACAGAGCGCACCTGACCAGAACCCGAATGAGCAGGTTCTTCCCGGAGGTGGAGGACAAATGTGAGCGGTGCCAGAGGGACCCGGCCAACTACACCCACATGTTTTGGGCTTGCCCCAAGCTTGCTGGGTTCTGGACAGCCTTCTCCGAGGCAATGTCCAAGGTTGTGGGGGTGAGGGTGAAGCCATGCCCAATAGTGGCAATCTTCAGGGTATCGGAGCAGCCAGAGCTACACATGGGGAAGGGGGCCAACGCCCTCGCTTTCGCTTCCCTAATCGCACGCCGGAGAATCCTGCTCGGCTGGCGATCGGCAGGACGACCCAAAGCTGCAGACTGGCTCGCTGACCTCTCGGAATTCCTCCACCTGGAGAAGATTAAGTACGCCATCTGAGGGTCAGAGGAAGGCTTCCTGGATACGAGGGGGCAGTTGGTCGGCCTGTTCCAAAACCTGTTCGAGGCCAACAACGAGGAGTAATCTATGGAATTCCTTACCGCAGAGAGCTGCAGAGGCTGGGTCATTAAATATATTCAAGGCCGAGGTGAACAGATTTTTCATCAGTAAGAAGGTGGAGGGATTTGAGGGTTATGGGGATAAGGTGGGAAAGTGGACTTGAGGATTGTCGTAGCCGATCTGTCATGATCTCGTTGAATGACTGAGCAGATTCGATAGGCCGAATGGCCTACTTCTGCCCCCATGTCCAATGGCCTTGTGGTAAAACAGTAAATTCAGTTTCCCGGAGGGTTAAGAAGGCACAACAGATCAGATGAGAAGAACTTCCCTGCTCTCGCCCAAAAATGGATTTATGGCATCTACCTCAAACAAAAGTGTTTAATGCTGAGCTGATTTAATATTTTGATACGGTGGGTGTTGATTAAAATAATAATGATATGGAAGCGTATGATGTCATGAGAATGTCGCTTTAAGAAATGTTTGGCTGCTCATGTTACTGCAGTGATGTCAGAGTGTGGCTGAGCTCTACTTCTTCTTTTTAGTTTCAGTTTGAGAAAAAGCTTGGGTGTGTCTGTGTTTTTCAGTGAGCTGCATCTTGAGTTAAAACAAAGGGCTGTACTGTTGATTTCTGCCATCCAAAGACTATCTATGATCACTCGGTGAACCCAGAATTGTAAAAGGTCTCAGTATTGAATGTAAACCTAATGTGATCCTGTTTGAAGGTTTGTTCAGTCTTTTGGATGTTAAAAGGACAGCTTACAGGGTTACTTAGTGTTGTAGTCTTTGGGGTTGTATTTGAATTAATGGTTGCTTAGATGTTCACTGTTTTAAAAAAGGTTAACTTGCGTTCAGAGAATAAACATTGTTTTGTTTTAAAAAATACTTGTCCTTTTCTGCTGTACCACACCTGTAGAGTGGACCGTGTGCTCCCCATACCACAATCTATTAAAAGTTATGGGTCAGGTGAACTCCATGATACACTTTGGGGTTCTCTCAATCCTGATCCATATGAATGATGATACAGAAATGTTCCTGAAATCCTCTTTAGAAAGCCAATTCTCCCATTGTTGCAATCATAAAAATGGGGTTCTCTAAATCCTGACCCATAACAATGATGATACAGAAATGTTCCTGAAATCCTCTTTAGAAAGCCAATTCTCCCATTGTTGCAATCATAAAAATGGGGTTCTCTAAATCCTGACCCATAACAATGATGATACAGAAATGTCCTGAAATCCTCTTTAGAAAGCCAATTCTCCCATTGTTGCAATCATAAAAATGGCATCAGTGAAGCCCTGTGGGTCAGATTTAAGAATGCAGTTTATAACGTTAGTTGATACTCTGGAGTTTTCACTCAATTGCTTTTGGGGGTGAGATTTCATATCCACTTCTTTTCTTCTTAACCTGGTGTTGCAAGACTTCTTACTGTGCTCACCCCAGTCCAACGCCGACATCTCCACATCTTTTATTCTTGGTCGACTTAGTCCTGGATGTTGAAGTTGAGAGGGATTTACTTTTGTCGTTTCACACTACCTCGTGTCGAGTGCCCAGCGGATACATCAAACTTGTGATAGTTTTTGTGGGCGTGAAATTTTATCACCTCATCTGAATTCGTAGATTGGTCTGAAAATCTTCTCTTTTCGCAGTTGACATGTTTTGAATGGTGAATGGCACAACGGATCAAATAAGAGGAAATAAATAAGGTTTGAAGTGGGGGTGGCTCGGGGGAAGCGGCAAACAACCAGGATTTTTAAGGAGAGGCCAGAAACATTTGAAAGAAGAGGAAGGTAATAGAGGTGGGGTTGGGGGGGAGAGGGTCCACAATGTGAGCTGGTGATAAAGTCATTCCACCGCATCGGATCAAGCCCAAGATCAGATGTAGTGCCTGTTCCTGTCAGCTGGGACCTCGTACGTCTCTTGTGGAGACCATAAATTGGATTCGATTTGGTTTTTGGAGCAAGCAAGGAGATGGAATAGGGGCTTTCCCCGTCCCCTCAGCCCATTGGTTTTGTAAGTCGGAGAAATAAATAACGTTTAACAAATCCGATTCCACCACAGTGATGCAAAAACAAAAAATGCTGGATAAGCTCAACATCCGTTGAGAGAGAGAGAAATAGAGTTCAAGTTTTGAGTCCGTAAGATACTTCTTCAGAGTCTAACTGACTTTATTTACTTTCTCCGCAGGTGCCGACAGGCCTGCTGAGTTTTCCCAGCATTTTCTGATTTTGTTTCAGATTCCAGTAATTTGCTTCCACCACAGTGACTGGCAGGAAAGGTGGTGGAATGTTTAGTCAGGCATGGAGCCCTGATCAGTCATAAGGGTTAGACATTGTGAGAAGTGGATAGGAGCGACAGGTATAGTAAGGGATCCATTCCTGGGTATGTGAGTCAACATTGTGTGTTTAATCGAAGAGCTGCATAGGGCCTCTGTTGTTTGGTGCTGTCATGGTATGCAAAGTGAGAAGGGTGGCAATGTCTACCTTCACTCTGATGGGCTCAAATCAATGCCCACAAAAAAGTTAACTTTCGCCACTTTTTCACTTCTTGGAGGATAATTACATTGCATCCAAAAGGTGGCGCCTCAAACATGTAACGCCTATTTGTTACTGCACTGGACTAGCAGCCTAGATTGTCTGCTCCAGTCTCCACAGAGTGGGCCTTGAAACCGTGAACTTCATCTTAAAGAGGCACAAATGTGTACTGGGCTAAACCATGATTTAAAAAGTAACCAAAATAAAAGCTTACTAAAGCACTCTACATCTTCACCAATTTTATCTTGCAGAAAAACACATTTTAAAGCCATTGCAAATCTTAACACCTGATGAAAGTTCAACATAAAAAAGCCCTAAATACCAGACCAATGTTTCCTTTCAATGTTATTAGCTTTTAAGTAAGTAAACAACATTCTGTACATATCGAGTTAAAGAAAGCAGCACGCCCAAAAGTTTATTTATACCTTGTAGAAAAATATCCCCGAGTGCTTCTTGTGATGGCCAGCTTCGGAGCGTTGCATGTCCTAAAGTTGATGTTGAAGTACTAATCCTATTTCAGCAAAACTAGACTGATCTTTCATTGGGGAAGCTTGAACTCCTGGCTACTGCTGTTAAAATGTTTGTGCATGCTGGTTTGATTACAGAGTCTTGTGTTGTCTCTTTCGGTAAGATTACATTTGTGTCTGTCCAACTTTCCCTTTCATTAGCAACTAGGGTAATGTAAGGGGAAAAGAAGATGTCTGTGTTCCCAAAGCATGACGGTCATTTCCAGATAAGTGACTTTTTCTCCATGACATTTTATTTATCTAAGCGTGTTTATAGTGAAATATTTAGTCCGAAATCGCTATTAATTGTAATTAGAGGTTCCCTGAGATGTGAGCACATTTAGATTGGATTTGTTTATTGTCACGTGTACCGAGGTACAGAGAAAAGTATTTTTCTACAAGCAGCTCAAACAGATCATTAAGTACATGAAAAGAAAAGAAAATAGAAAGAAAATACATAATAGGGCAACACAAGGTACACAATGTAAATACATCGACACCAGCATCGGGTGAAGCATACAGGAGTGTGGTATTAATCAGGTCAGTCCATAAGAGGGTCATTTCGGAGTCTGGTAACAGCGGGGAAGAAGCTGTTTTTGAATCTGTGCGTGCGTGTTCTCAGACTTTTGTATCTCCTGCCCGATGGAAGAAGTTGGAAGTGTTACGACACCCTGGGCTAAGGCGTGGTTAATTCCAGCCCCAATTGAGCCGGATTCACAATACAATTGAATCGACCAATAAGTCTTAGAAAAATTGCCTTGGTTGCCCAATCATTACAGTCACTAGGTTTGTAAATGTAAACACAATTAAGTTTTATTTATAACAAGAACTAATGAAATATGCAACGAATACAAATGGTTAACTATGAACTACATCCTAGGGTGTTAAAGGAAGTGGCAGCAGAGATGGTGGATCTATTGGTTATGATATTCCAAAATTCCATGGACACAGGAAAGGTTCCAGGAAAAGTGTTATCTGAATGCAAGTCTGACTTTTCTGTGAAGCTGCAGTCATACAATGCTAACTGGCCAGTGTGTAATGTACAATGATCAAGACGGAACTTGTATTGTTATTGCTTAATGGCAAATCATACTATATCAGAAAGAAATTGTACGCACATTGAGTTCTATTCGTGCATTCACTGTATCTAACATTAGGAGAGAGCAAGCTAGATCAATTATAACATTAAAAAGACTGCTGTTTGTTTAGAAAGGATCAAGAAGGTGCAGTGAATCACCTGAGCAATTGTTGAATCTATCTTCATACCACACCAGCACCACATAATGTTGAAGCCGGGCAGTGTGACACAATCTCCATGAGGGAGTCTGACACCACACTTTGCTTTCATATATTTATATTGTGCCTATTACAAGCTCAGGACAACCCAAAGTGTTTGCAACCGAGAGTACTTTTGAAGTCTCGTCACGATTTGTGGTGTAGGGAAGGCAGCAAACAGTTTGCTCACAGCAAGTCCCCATACAACACTATGATAATAGCCAGATTACCTGTTTTTAATTTGAGGTGTAGGTTGTGGGATGAATATTACCCAGGACACGAGGTGGTGTGGGATCCTTGATATACACCAGAAAGGGCAGACGGGGCCTCAGTTTAACGTTTCATTCAGGAGAGAGTGCAGCACTCCCTCGGCACTGCATTGGAGTGTCAGCCAGAAAATGTGCTCAAGTCCCTGGTGTGGCACTTTGAACCCACAACCCTCCTACCCTGAGGCGAGAGCGCCACCAACTGAGCCAGAGCTGACTGGTGAACAATAGACCATGAATCATGGTTGGAGGCAGCCTTTAGGAGCACATTTCAGAGGCTACTTGTTCCTGATAGAACAAAGAAAAAAACAAAATTACAGCACAGGATCAGGCCCTTCGGCTCTCCAAGCCTGCACCAACCACGCTGCCCATCTGAACAAAAACCCCTACCCTTCCGGGGACCATATCCTTCTATTCCCATCCTATTCATGTATTTGTCAAGACGCCCCTTACCCTCCATTTATTTTTGCCATTGATCAAATAAATTCATGTATTTGAAAAACTGAATATTAATACCATATTTGCAATGATGTGATCCTAATTCATGTGGCTAGGTGGCAGCATGGCCTTTAAAATATTTAGTCCTAGAAATTGGATCACACTGAGCCTGGTTTCACGGTTGGTTAATCAGGCAGCTAATGGTCCAATTTGGTGGGTGGCGTGCGCACACTGAATCCACACTGCAAATGCATCGGCCTCTTTGGTCGAGGCTGCTATTCACCTACATGATCTGGGTGTCACTGGCTCTGCCAGTGTTTGTTGCCCATCCCTAGTAGCCCTTGAGAAGGTGGTGGTGGTGGTGAGCTGCCGCCTTGAACGACTGCAGTCCCTGAGGTGTGGGTATGCCTGCATGGGTGTCCAGGGCATGTTCTAAACCCGCTGGCCCCTTGCTTGTGCATGGAGAGGACTAGGTGCCTGTTTGAGGATCGGGTGTAAAATTTGCTTGTGACTGACTGCAGTGCATGCTGCGATCCCTTTGTCTTCCTTTGTGTAGCGCACAATGACTTACGAGAGAGACGAGTAGAGATGAAGTCGATGAGGCTTTATTAAGCGAGACTTGTCCCCAGCAGTTCAGCAACAGAATGGAGCGGCGGGGAGAAGCTCGGGTTCTTATACTCCGCCTTCAGGGCGGAGCCAGGAGTCAACAGCCAACCAGGACCCGGGATCTGACAGCCAATAGCATCACGGCTTCACAGTCCCACATGACCCCTAATACGTACTACCACATTCACCCCTTGTTAAAAATGAACCCGGCGGGGTGGTGGTTCGCATGGTGGTAGGTCCTGGGAGGAAAATTTTGGGCATATCATTACAGTTTTAGCCCTACACTGGGCTATGTACAAGGTTTGTGAAACTATTTACAATATTAGTAAGAGAAAAAATTTTTGTTACAGTCCAACAACATTCTTGGTGTCACGCCGATGCCACGAGTCGAGCGGGCAGTCTGGTCTTCCTCGTCGATCGCCTCAGCCCCGGTGGTGGTGCAGGTGCTTGTTCCAGCGTTGTCGTCTCCGGGAGCGTTTCGGTGTTTGTTCCTGTTTCACTCCTGGGCGGACACGGGAGGAGGACCGATCCTCCCGGGAAGGGGGTGGTCGCGGGGTGCGCCGGTGGCAGGGAGGGGATGATCGGTGTCGGGGGGGTGTGTGTGTTGCCGCCGGGCGCCAGGTCTCGCAGGGAGACCGTGTCCTGTCGGCCGTCGGGGTATGCCACGTAGGCGTACTGCGGGTTCGCGTGGAGGAGGTGAACCCTCTCGACCAACGGGTCCGACTTGTGCGCCCGCACATGTTTCCGGAGCAAGATGGGTCCTGGGGCCGCCAGCCAGGTCGGCAGCGATGTTCCGGAGGAGGACTTCCTGGGGAAGACAAGGAGGCGCTCATGAGGCGTTTGGTTAGTGGTGGTACACAGCAGCGACCGGATGGAGTGGAGAGAGTCCGGGAGGACCTCCTGCCACCGGGAAACTGGGAGATCCCTGGACCGTAGGGCCAGTAGGACGGTCTTCCAGACCGTGCCGTTCTCCCTCTCTACCTGCCCGTTCCCCCGGGGGTTGTAGCTGGTCGTCCTGCTCGAGGCTATGCCCTTGCTGAGCAGGAACTGGCGCAGCTCGTCACTCAAGAAGGAGGACCCCCTGTCGCTATGGATATATGCGGGGCAACCGAACAGTGTGAATATGGTGCCAAGGGCTTTAATGACTGTGGCCGCTGTCATGTCGGGGCAGGGGATGGCGAAGGGGAAACGGGAGTACTCGTCCACCACGTTCAGGAAGTATGTGTTGCGGTCGGTGGAGGGGAGGGGCCCTTTGAAATCCAGACTGAGGCGTTCAAAGGGGCGGGAAGCCTTGATCAGGTGCGCTCTATCCGGCCTGAAAAAGTGCGGTTTGCACTCCGCGCAGATGTGGCAGTTCCTGGTGACTGTACGGACCTCCTCCACAGAGTAGGGGAGGTTGCGGGACTTTTTAAAATGGTAGAACCGAGTGACCCCCGGGTGGCAGAGGTCCTCGTGGAGGGCTTGGAGACGGTCTATTTATGCGTTGGCACATGTGCCGCGGGATAGGGCATCGGACGGCTCGTTCAGCTTTCCGGGACGGTACAAGATCTCTTAGTTGAAGGTGGAGAGCTCGATCCTCCACCTTAAGATCTTGTCATTTTTAATTTTGCCCCGCTGTGCATTATCGAACATGAAGGCTACCGACCGTTGGTCGGTGAGGAGAGTGAATCTCCTGCCGGCCAGGTAATGCCTCCAATGTCGCACAGCTTCCACTATGGCTTGGGCTTCCTTTTCCACTGAGGAGTGGCGGATTTCTGAGGCGTGGAGGGTCCGGGAGAAAAAGGCCACAGGTCTGCCCGCTTGATTAAGGGTGACCGCCAGAGCTACGTCGGAGGCGTCGCTCTCGACCTGGAAGGGGAGGGACCCGTCGCTGGTGCGCATCGTGGCCTTTGCGATATCCGCTTTGATGCGGCTGAAGGCCTGGCGAGCCTCTGTCGACAGGGGGAAGGTAGTGGTCTGTATTAGCGGGCGGGCCTTGTCTGCATACTGGGGGACCCACTGGGCGTAATATGAAAAGAACCCCAGGCAACGTTTCAGGGCTTTGGAGCAGTGGGGGAGGGGGAATTCCATGAGGGGGCGCATGCGTTCGGGGTCATGGCCTATTATCCCATTGCGCACTACGTATCCCAGGATGGCCAGCCGGTTTGTGCTAAAAACGCACTTTTCCTCGTCGTATGTGAGGTTCAAGGCGTTAGCGGTCTGGAGGAATTTTTGGAGGTTGGCGTAGTGGTCCTGCTGATCGTGGCCGCAGATGGTTACGTTGTCGAGATACGGGAACGTGGCCTGCAACCCGTGCTGGCCAACCATTCAGTCCATCTTCCGTTGGAAGACCGAGACCCCGTTCGTGACACCAAATGGGACCCTTAGGAAGTGGTATAGACGCCCGTCTGCCTCGAAGGCTGTGTACTTGCGGTCACCTGGGCGGATGGGGAGCTGGTGGTAGGCGGACTTGAGGTCCACGGTGGAAAAAATCTTATACTGGGCAATCCGATTTACCATGTCGGATATGCGGGGGAGAGGGTACGCATCTAGCTGTGTGTACCTGTTGATGGTCTGGCTATAGTCTATGACCATCCTTTGCTTTTCCCCGGTCTTTACGACTACCACCTGGGCTCTCCAGGGACTATTGCTGGCCTGGATTATGCCTACCTTCAGCAACCGCTGGACTTCAGACCGAATAAATATCCGGTCCTGGGCGCTGTACCGTCTGCTCCTAGTGGCGACGGGTTTGCAATCCGGGGTGAGGTTTGCAAACAAGGATGGCGGTTCAACCTTGAGAGTTGCGAGGCCGCAGATAGTGAGTGGAGGTATTGGGCCGCCGAATTGAAATGTTAGGCTCTGCAGGTTACACTGGAAATCTAATCCCAGTAATGTGGGCGCGCAGAGTTGGGGAAGGACGTAGAGCCTGTAGTTTCTAAACTCCCTCCCCTGCAGCGTTAGGTTCGCGATGCAGAACCCTTTGATCTCTACAGAGTGGGATCCTGCAGCTAGGGAAATCTTTTGCGTACTTGGATGGATGGTCAGAAAACAGCGTCTTACCGTGTCGGGGTGAATGAACCTTTCGGTGCTCCCGGAATCGATCAGGCATGATGTCTCGTGTCCGTTGATCAGCACCGTTGTTGTCGTCGTCTGGAGCGTCCGGGGCCGTGATTGATCCAGCGTCACCGAAGCCAGTCGTGGTCGTAGTGTCTCGGCATCTTCTTTGGACCTCGTGGAGCCGTCGATGCTGGGGTCCTTTGTTGTCATCCAAGGTGGCGGCGTCCATGAATCGCACGTGGCCGGGGGTGGACAAAATGGCCGCCCCCATGGATCGCACGTGGTCGGGGTGGACAAAATGGCCGCCCCCATGAATCACACGTTGCTGGGGAGTCACAAGATGGCGGCGCCCATCCTCCCCTCGTGGTGGCCGGGACCCAAAATGGCGGCGCCCGCGGGTCGCACATGGGGCGTTGGGGAGCGTTTGGGATGCGTTGGGCTCGTTCTTCTCCGGGGATTGCGGCGACCCCCCGGGACCGGCACACAGCCGCGTAATGGCCCTTCTTGCCGCAGCTTTTGCAAATAGCTGCGCGGGCCGGGCAGCGCTGCCGGGGGTGTTTCGCTTGCCGCAGAAATAGCAGCGGGCCCCCCCGGGATGATCTGGCGCTTTAACCGCGCAAGCCTGTGAGGGAGGGTGGGGGGGTTTGTCGCGCCGGGGGTCCATGGAGTCCAAGGGGCTGCCGCGCGGTCGGGGCCGTAGGCGCGGGCGTTTTGCGAGGCCACATCTAGGGAAACTGCAATGGCCCGTGCCTCTGAGAGTCCTAGCGACTCTTTTTCTAAAAGTCTTTGGCGGATTTGGGGAGAGTTCATACCTGCCACAAACGCAACGCGAATTAGCATATCAGTGTGTTCAATCGCGTTCACCGGCGGGCAGCTGCAGCCCCGTCCCAAAATTAGCAGTGCGGCGTAGAATTCCTCTAACGATTCTCCGGGACTTTGCCGTCTCGTTGCGAGTTGGTAGCGTGCGTAGACCTGGTTCATGGGGCGAACGTAGATGCTCTTCAGTGCTGCGAGCGCCGTCGGGAAATCCTCTGCGTCTTCTATGAGAGGGTAAATTTCCGGGCTTACCCTCGAATGCAGGACCTGCATTTTCTGGTCTTCTGTGTTCCGGCCGGGGGCCGTTCGGAGGTAGCCTTCAAAACAAGCTTGCCAGTGTTTAAAAACTGCTGCCGAGTTCGCTGCATGGGGGCTGATCCGCAGGCATTCCGGGGCGATCCGGAGCTCCGTAATCCTTTAAGCTCGCTTAATAAATTGTAGCGCACAATGACTTACGAGAGAGACGAGTAGAGATGAAGTCGATGAGGCTTTATTAAGCGAGACTTGTCCCCAGCAGTTCAGCAACAGAATGGAGCGGCGGGGAGAAGCTCGGGTTCTTATACTCCGCCTTCAGGGCGGAGCCAGGAGTCAACAGCCAACCAGGACCCGGGATCTGTCAGCCAATAGCATCACGGCTTCACAGTCCCACATGACCCCTAATACATACTACCACACTTTGTTTCAGATTTCCAATGTTAGACTCGCCACATGAAGCAGTTCGGTTTTCTAGTGTGATATGGGTGCATGCTATACCCAGAACCCTGTTAACAGTACTGTTCCACGTGCGTGCACCATCGGTGTTATGGTCTCAGACCCTGAAACATTTTAGGATGCTGTTATTATCCAGAACAGACAGAGCTTGTTACATTTTTGTTTAAAAAACACAATGGATTTAATGGTCGGGCAGGCACCATGGCTGCTGTGTCCACTTAATCACAGGAGGGGCCATGCATCAGTTTCCCCAGAGTGGCAAAAAAAAACCTCCCCCAGTGAAATTGGAATTCCACCACTCATGTCAGAAAGGCTCATTAATAAACCATTTGACACCCATTATGCACGAGTCCATTCAGTGATGTGTTATGGATTAACTGGGGGCCACGTGGCTTTCCCACACCTCCCGGAGGCCACCCAGCCAGCAGCCCACCTTGGGAGAGTCCCTCGTTATCAGGCACCCAGTGCCTGATCAGGGAAGCTGGCATTGGGAATGTAGATGTTGCCACTAAAAGCCGCTTTCTTCTCCTTAACTCCGCACCCCTGACCCCCATCCCGCACTCCCCATCCTGCCTTTACTCGGCGATCATGGAATAAAATCATAGAATCCCTACAGTGCAGAAGAAGACCATTCGGCTGATCAAGTCTGCACTGACCCTCTGAAAGAGCACCCCACCTAGGCCCACACCTCTGCCCTATCCCTGTAACCACACCTAACCTTTGGACACTAAGGGGCACAGCCAGTTAACCTAACCTGCACATCTTCGGACTATGGGAGGAAACCGGAGCACCCGGAGGAAACCCACGCAGACACACCCAGAATGTGCAAACTCCACACAGACAGTCACCCAAGACTGGAATTGAACCCGGGTCCCTGGCGCTGTGAGGTAGCAGTGCTAACCACTGTGCCATTGTGGGGCTCTGATCCACTAGTCCCAGTGACGCTGATGAGCAATGAAGAGCTGCCAGCCTCTGACTAGCTGACAGCTCTTGGTGGACGGGACTTCATCGACAGAGTCCTGAATATCCCCCACCCCCCACTCACCATGCATCTGACAGGGCTGACCAGGGGCAAGAGCCCCATCAGGCCCATTACATCCTGCCCAGAGGAACCAGTGATTGGTCAACACAGGATAGTTTCAGCTGACATTGGTGACCTACTGATTAAAATTGCACTTATCTTCGTTAAAATCCGCTCAAAGTACTTCAGTATGGTCAGCACTGAAATAAATATGTCTGTTTGGTTTGTCTCAATTGGTAAAACTCTCACCTCTAATTCAGACGGTTCTGGACTCAGGAAAATGTCCCTTCCCTCAATCTGGGCCAGATTTCATTTCATTTCACTGTGGTTAGTGGAGTATTGTTGCTTTGCAAAATGGTTATTGGATTTACCCACAGAACACTTCAGAATAAATCATTCCATATAATGATCTGCAAGAAACATACTAAGCTGCTGTATAAATAAAAATTTCTTCTCTCTATCTAAGCTCATCCGGTAGCCAAAACTCCACCTATATCGTCATTGCTTGCTTGTCCTTGCCTTCGCTGTGATGTGATGTTGAGGATATGGACCTGAATCTGTTTAGTTTTGTGAAGTCAGCTGTAGTTCATCAAGTTGAAGTGAATTGAAGCAGGAAACTGACTGTAATCAAAAGGTACTGGGTGTTCGAAATGGGTCCAAAGTGCAAATAACTCAACTATCCTGAAAACTGTCTGAAGTGCCATGAACTCTTCAGTACTCTTATGCTTTGGAGGCCATTTAATTACAAGCAGGATCTCGTGCCTTTTTTATACCTGTAAACCTGTCAGTGGTCAAAATTAAATTTCTCTTTTAAAACTTGTATTTGAATGACAAAACATTAGGTTGAAAATAAGTCACTTGGTGGACACTATTGTGTGTCCGTGTGTGGTGTGTGTGTGTATATATATATATCTATATATATGCGTATTCTTTCTCCTTGCCTGCACAACCATACGCTCCCTGACATCTGGATTCCAGACACTGAACCCGAGTGTAAAAGGTGCAGCACATTTTTCTTCTGCCTGGTTGAACCTGTGTTGCACTTTGTTGTATTTCCTATCTGTGCTGTTCTACAATCCTATTAGCATCAGCTGTAAAAACTGAACATTTAATGTAGGCGTTTAAAATATAATTAGATGCCTACAATTTTTAAAATCAAACCATGATTGTATTGTTCCCTTCTGACTTTGTAGAAGTTGCACAAACCTACAACGAGCAGATTGACACTTAAAATTGATACCATTTATTCAGTGGAACATGACGGTGTTTTTATCGATTCTCGGGATGACTGTATTATCTGCATGGCTGGCATTTATTTCTATCCCTACTCTCTCATAGTGACTCGGCACAAATGAGCAGCTTGCTGGGCGACGAATATTTAATTGTGGTGGTGTGGGACTTCAATCACACATGGGTAACTGGGTGAGGAGGTCAGGTTTCCTTCCTGATAGGGCATTTGTGAGCCAATTGGATTTTTATAAAAACCCAACCGCTTCATGGTCACTATTGTTGATACCAATATTTTATTTCCAGAATTTTAAAACTGAACTCAAATGCTCAACTATCACACAGGGAACAGTGGTGTAGTGGTAAATGTCCCTGGACTAGTAATCGGGTTAATGTTTTGGGGACGAGGGTTCACATCCCACCAGCTTGTGGAATTTTAATTCAATTAATAAAAGCTGGAATTGAAAGCCAGCTTCAGTGATGTGACCATGAGACGATCATCAGTGGTCATCAAAATCCATCTGGTTAATTCATGCCCTTTAGTGAAGGGACTCGCCCATCCTAACCTGGTGTGGTCGACTTGCGACACCTGAACCACAGCAATGTGCTTGATTCATAAGCATCCTCTGAAATGGCCCAGCAAGCCACTCAGTTCAAGAGCAATTAGGATGGGTAACGAATGCCACCAACACCCACATCCTATGAAAAAATACATTTTTTTTAAACTTGGGTTTTCTAGATTGTTAGTCCAGCCCTCTGGATTACCAGACCAGGAATGTATCTGCTGTCTTTTTGTAACTTGTTCATGTTATTTTACCATGGTGATGCAGGGAAATGGGGAAGACAAAGAATTATCATGGATGATACATGTCCAGCTATCAATGCATATTTACCAATAACTGACATAGCAAGTTGCTCAGCCAGATTTTTTTTTTTTTTAATAATATTTTATTGAAAATTTTTGGTCAACCAACACAGTACATTGTGCATCCTTTACACAACATTGTAACAATACAGATAATAATGACCTTTTTTAAATTTAAACAAAAGCAACAACAAATAAATAAATATTAAATAACAAAAAATAAAAACTAGCCCTAATTGGCAACTGCCTTGTCTCAGGCCACCCCCCCCCCCCCCCCCCCCCAAGTCCTGGGCCGCTGCTGCTGCCTTCTTTGTTCTCCCCTATCTATCTTTCCGCAAG
The DNA here is from genome assembly GCF_047496885.1 of Scyliorhinus torazame. NCBI lineage: Eukaryota > Metazoa > Chordata > Chondrichthyes > Carcharhiniformes > Scyliorhinidae > Scyliorhinus > Scyliorhinus torazame. The sequence goes on along the minus strand of NC_092709.1, from coordinate 19,906,040 downwards.
ATATTCGACGAACGGTTGCCACCGCCTAGTAAACCCTTGAGCCGACCCCCTTAGGACGAACTTAATCCGCTCTAACTTTATGAACCCCGCCATATCATTTATCCAGGTCTCCACCCCCGGGGGCTTGGCTTCTTTCCACATTAGCAATATTCTGCGCCGGGCTACTAGGGACGCAAAGGCCAAAACATCGGCCTCTTTCGCCTCCTGCACTCCCGGCTCTTGTGCAACGCCAAATATAGCCAACCCCCAGCTTGGTTCGACCCGGACTCCTACTACTTTCGAAAGCACCTTTGTCACCCCCATCCAAAACCCCTGTAGTGCCAGGCATGACCAAAACATATGGGTATGATTCGCTGGGCTTCTCGAGCACCTCGCACACCTATCCTCCACCCCAAAAAATTTACTGAGCCGTGTTCCAGTCATATGTGCCCTGTGTAATACCTTAAACTGAATCAGGCTTAGCCTGGCGCACGAGGACAACGAGTTTACCCTGTTTAGGGCATCTGCCCACATCCCCTCCTCAATCTCCTCCCCTAGCTCTTCTTCCCATTTCCCTTTTAGTTCGTCCATCATAGTCTCCCCTTCGTCTCTCATTTCCCTATATATATCCGACACCTTACCGTCCCCCACCCATTTCTTTGAGATGACTCTGTCCTGCACCTCTTGTGTCGGGAGCTGCGGGAATTCCCTCACCTGCTGCCTCGCAAAAGCCCTCAATTGCATGTACCTGAATGCATTCCCTTGGGGCAACCCATATTTCTCGGCTGCTCAGCCAGATTTGAAGACTGGAAGCAGTTACTTTTGTGTGACTATTAATTGCTCAGTGATACTATTTAAGATGGACATAAACCTCAAAAGGAATTATTGGATGGAGAGAGATTCACTATGCGCACAGTGTGTTGGTGCTTAGGATCTGTGCTGCTTTCACACTCTGCATAAAGGACCATGATGATAATCTTTGTTGTCACAAGTAGGCATACATTGACACTGCAATGAGGTTACTGTGAAAATTCCCCAGTCGCCACATTCCGGCGCCTGTTCGGGTACACAGAGGGAGAATTCAGAATGTCCAATTCACCTAACAGCACGTCTTTCGGGACTTGTGGGAGGAAACCGGAGCGCCCGGAGGAAACCCACGCAGACACTGGGAGAACGTGCAGACTCCGCACAGACAGTGACCCAAGCCGAGAATCGAACCTGGGACCCTGGTACTGTGAAGTAACAGTGCTAACCACTGTGCTACGGTGCCGCCCAGTGAGTTGCCTATCATAGCTGTATTGTCATGAACATATGGCAAAAGGAGCCCAAGGAATCCCGCCAAGGGACACAATAGAAAATAAATCCAAGGCAATCACTCCTGGGCTGCTCTTGCACTGTTCGAATGGCAAGCTGTAGATCGGATTTGGCACATGGGATCAAGTCCCATACCTCTGTTATATGTGGCGATTTAAAGGAATTGTTTGTTTTGCTGAATCACCGTAGCAAGTTACCAAAACATCTCAAAGCATTCCACGCAACAGTTTCAAGTGCAGTGATTTGTTTTTACATGGGCAAATGTAGCTGCCATTGTGTGCCATTGACTGGACAGCTGGTTCATGGTGCAGAGAAAGGCGAACAGCGAGGGTTCAATTCCCATAACCGCTGAGGTTATTCAAGAAGGCCCCGTCTTCTCAACCTTGCCCCTCGCCTGAGATGTGGTGATCCTCGGGTTAAGTCGCCACCAGTCAGCTCCCCCCCCCCCCCAATCAAAGGAGAAAGCAGCCGATGGTCATTTGGGACTATGGCAACTTTACTTTACATATGGTAAAGAGGTGAATGACTTTGGATGGCATCTGCACGGAAAGGATCTCAGAATTATAACTTGCGTGCAGTCGTTTTGTCAGGAAATAATTTACAGTAGATAGGCTGGGAATCCTGTGTTCAAGTTAATATTGCGCAATGTTGGGGTCATTCCCGCTGATGGGTGAGCTTAGACCAGGTATGTGGTAACAGAAGGTTTCCTTCGAAATCCGGAGTCCTGGGGGAAAACACAGAGAGAAGACATTTGCATTTATATAGCATCCCTCACATCCTCAACAGATGTCCAGATCCCAAAGCACTTCACAGCCATTGAATTATATTCACTTCTAGTCAAACATAGCATACAAAGTGGATATAACTAGATCCCAGAAGCGGAAATGTGATTCAACAACCAGTTGATCTATAATCAGTATTATTGGTTGAGGGAGGGATGTTGGCCTGAGATCCAGAAAAGCTTCCAGCGCCTCTTTGGTGCCATGGGATCTTATGTGGTAGCCACGCTTAACCTCTCGTCTGAAAAAACATCATCTCCAAAAGTGCAGCACTTCCACGGTATTGCATCGAAGCAACACCCTAGATTGTGTGCCTAAGTGGGGCTTGAACCCACAAATTGCTCACTGCAATCTGAGAGTGTTACCAATGCTGACATGTGGTGGGGCACGGCTACTATGAAGATTGACAGCTTGTAAATAGCCATTTACCAGTCCTCCGGGTGCTCCGGTTTCTTCCCACAGTCCAAAGATGTGTGGATTAGGTGGATTGGCCATGCTAAATTGCCCTTGGTGTCCAAAAAAAAAAAGGTTAAGTTGGGTTACAGGCTTCCGAGGGTAGGGTGGGGGTGCTCTTTCCAAGGGCCGGTGCAGACTCGATAGGCTAAATGGCCTCCTTCGGCACTGTTAATTCTATGATTCTATGATTTGCAGTCAAGATCTCAATATGAGTTAATGAATCAATCTGCCTGTGGAACAGCCAATGTGGCCTTGCCTAATAGTGCTGTGTTTTGTATTTTTCAGCTTTATGCCATTCCATGGTTTCTCACAATGTTTACACGTGAGTCGTACTAATATTTATCTGATAGATGTTTCCACGGATTTCTTCCCTGAATTTTAAGTGCCAAGTCAATATAAATATGCATTTTTTTTTTTTTTTAAAACCTCAAGGGCCGAAATCTTAGCTAATTGATGTCTCTAATAGGCACTCTCATTACCAAACCGAAGCTACAATTTGCCTCTTTAAGACAATTGAGTTTAAAAGAATAAGGGTCACAACTTGGGCTATTGCTTTGAAAGTGCAAATAATTTGTAAGAAATAATTGCATGAAGAGCTATTGTAATGGACCAGCTCGACAAGTTTTGACAAGAAATGGTACCCATTTTCTGTAACTCGCTAACTCCTGGTACTTTCTGTTGTGGTGGATTTGGCTTGATCATGCTTCAGATTCAGCTGGTTTTCATGCATCAATGAAATGGGTTTAATTTGCCACTAACCAAATTTGTTTCCCTCCCAGATAACATTACTCCCAAACGAGTATTGGAAGTATAACAGAACCAACAAAAATAATTTTCCAAATAATTTTTAGTTACTAACATTATGTTGCTAGGATAAATCTTTTCAAGACAGTTATTAATAAAATTTAGTATAATGAGAAACGCAATGCTGTTTCCTCACCAAATGTACGTTGTAGTTGCTGAAGCTGTCTATCTCTGTGACTGTTTTTGCAGATGTGTTTCCTTTGCACAAGATCTTTCACCTGTGGGACACCTTACTGCTGGGCAATTCTTCGTTCCCGTTCTGTATTGGGGTAGCTATTCTGCAACAGTTGCGAGACAGACTACTGGCCAATGGATTCAATGAATGCATTCTGCTGTTTTCAGACTTGCCAGGTAAGGACCCCTAGCGAATGGCCCCTGGGAGAAACATCTCCGCGCACGCTATCCCATACGCACATGTATACCATCAAAAACTTGGTTACACTAGGTTTCGTCAAGTTTGCAGTTTTAATATGGCACTACTGGCTTCAATTTTGTTGATTTATAATGTCTGGGCATCCAGACCACTGACCGCAGTTGGATCTGAACACATATGTTTTAATGGTGAATTTTCAGTAGGACTTTGGTTTGGATGTATTGTTGTAAAAGGCCAACGCAAGGTCATTGGAGCAATTGTTAATTCTAATTTTGTGCTTTATGTACTGTTAATTCTGGTATAATTTCTTTCTCCTAATAGGGATTCATGCAAGTGAGAAACATCCACCTCTTCCCATCCAGCTTTTGTTATTATTTATAAATGTCGTGGCTCCGTAACCTTTTCTGTGCTGCCTGCTGTTTTGTAATGTACTTTCTGGGATAGAAACTAGGAATGCTATTACTTGGACCCTTTCTAAACACTACCCCGCTTCATAGAATCATAGAATTTACAGTGCAGAACATCGAGTCTGCACCGGCTCTTGGAAAGAGCACCCTACCCAAACCCACACCTCCACCCTATCCCCATTACCCAGTAACCCCACCCAACACTAAGGGCAATTTTGGACACTAAGGAGAACGTGCGGACTCCACACAGACAGTGACCCAAGCCGGGAATCGACCCTGAAGCTGTGAAGCAATTGTGCTAACCATAATGCTATCGTGCTGCCCTACAATGCTGCGGTGCTGCCAGTTCAAGAGATGACAAAATCATGACAAACTGCAATTTCCAGTGGCAAACCTGCTCTTTCTATGCACCTGAGCTTGCAGTCGGAAACACACAGTGACTGAAAGTAGTATGCCTTATTGGGGTGGGGGGAGGTGACATACCTTTTGCACCGGGTTACACACTGGAATTTGTACAGGTTACTCGATCGGCCCAAAACCCTGGGTTCTCTAAGATTCCAAAAACCTAGTGAACTCAGTCTTGAATAGACTTAGCAATTGAGCATCTACAGCCTTCTGAAGTAGAAAATTCCACAGACACTCATCCCTCTGACTGAAAATAAATTCTTCTCACCTCAGTCCAAAATGTCCATCTTCTTATCCTTCGACCATGGCCTCTAGTTTCTCCACACCAAACCCTCGCAGAATCTTATACATTTCAATTAATTCCATTCAGCACCTTGTGAATTGGGCTCTACCTTTCTTGTCAAAAGAGACAATCGTACTCTTTGAGAGAAAACAGCCAACTGAATCTTATTTTAAATTGCTGTTAAATTGCACAGGGAGAATACAAATATTTTCAGATTCGGCCTTTCCACCTGCCAAAAGAAAGCACAAGGCATCAGATCAATAAACCATCATGCTCTATTATCTGGCTTAATTTGTTTGTAGAAAGGAAATGTTTCAGGGGCAGGCGTTTGTCACCTGGGAGCCATATTGGAGAATCATAGTGTTGACAATATCACCTCTCTCTCCAAGAAGTTATAATAATCTTTATTGTCACAAGTAGGCTTACATTAACACTGCAATGAGGTTACTGTGAAAATCCCCTAGTCGCCACACTCCGGCGCCTGTTCGGGTACACAGAGGGAGAATTCAGAATGTCCAAATTACCCAACAAGCACGTCTTTCGGGACTTGTCGGGGGAAACCGGAGCACCCGGAGGAAACCCACACAGACACAGGGAGAACGTGCAGACTCCACACAGACCGTGACCCAAGCCAGGAATCAAACTTGGGACCCTGGTGCTGTGAAGCAACAGTGCTAACCACTGTGCTACCGTGCTGCCAGTTCATGAGATGACTAGGATAACTGTTGATCCATCAGTCTGAATCAATCCTCAAGAAACTTCTTACGGCCCAATACAGGAAACAAAATGAATGCTGCCTCGAAGAACATGGTTAAGGGCAGCACGGTGGCGCAGTGAGTAGCACTGCTGTCTCACGGTGCTGAGGTCCCAGGTTCGATCCCAGCTCTGGGTCACTGTCCGTGTGGAGTTTGCACATTCTCCCCGTGTGTGTGTCCCTACAACCCAAAGATGTGCAAGGTAGGTGGATTGACCACGCTAAATTGTCCCTTAATTGGAAAAAATGAATTGGGTACTCTAAATTTATTTATTTTTTAAAAGAACATGGTTAATACGGACAGCGCGAATTTTCAGAAGTCTGGGGAATTTAATGGGGTTCCTTTTGAGACATTAACCCAGTGAATTGTTAAAGGCAAGGTAGTGGATGTTGTGTATGTAGATTTTCAAAAGGCATTTGGTCAGGTGACTCACTAATTGCCACGTGATGCCACTGAAGCAGTATGGGTCAAAATTGGTACAGGACAGAAGACTGAACAATATCCGTGTGTAGATGTTTCTGAATCATAACGATCCAGACTTCCCAGTAACTGTGCAGAATATGATTCTCAGAATATCAGGGAAGAGGTCAACTAAAACTATTTCTCAGATGAGGTTACACTTTAAATAATGTGCAGTTTGTGGGAAAATTAGCTGGTCATCAAGCTTGAAACATTTAAATAAATTTAAAACACTCCTTCAAAAATGCATTTAAAAAGAAAAGAGGAACTTGCATTCCCAGAGTGCCTTACACGACGACGGGCCATCTCAAAGTGCTTTACCGTCAGTTGAGTACTTTTGAAATGCCATTAAGGGGGTGGTATTGTCACTGGACTAGTAAATCCAGATCCAGAGCAAGATCTGGGGACCCGGGTTCCAATCTCACCTTGGCGGATGTTTAATGATCACCTTGAAACCATTGCTAACTGTCGTAAAAACCTATCTGATTCACTACTTCCTTTAAGGAAGGAAATCTGCCATCCTACATGTGACCCCAGAGCCACAGCAATGTGGTTGACTCTCAGAATGCCCTCTGAAATCACAGAATCACAGAAAAATACAGTACAGAAAAGGCCCTTCGGCCCATCGGGTCTGCACCGCTGCATGAAAGCCCATCCTAATCCCATTTCCCAACACTTTTCCAGCCCATAAATGGAGGGCAGTTAGTGACCGTTGCACTTATATAGTGTTATTAACATAGAAAAACATCTCCGGGTGCTTCACTGAGGCACAATCAAACAAGATGCAACAATGAGACCAAGAGATCTTAGCAGGAGTCTTGGGCTGCACAACTGATCAAAGGAATGTGAAATTCCAGAGAGAGGGTCAAGTTGTATGGCTCGGGGTGGGGGGGGGGGGGGGTTACAACAGTGATAAGCGGCAAGGATATGGAGAGCTTTAACAGGTTGAGAATTTGAAGTTTTGAGTGTTGCGAACATTGGGAGGAAATGGAGATTAGCGGGGCAGAGGAGTTGGGTGAGCCTGAGTCTCGATAAAGGATAGGATGCAAGCACCAGGATTTTTTTAGATGAGCTGAAGATTGTGTGGAGTGGTGGAAAGAAACTGGCAATTGAAAGGTGAGCACGGGTTGTCTGGTTTGAGGGTGAGAAAACGAGTCGCTCAGAAACTGGTTGAGCCAGAGACAGAGTGGGACATGTTCCAGACCTTTGTGATGGAGGGTGGAAAGCTCAGTCTGAGTCAAGCGAATGAGAAAAATGGCTGTTTTGGTGCTGATGGTTGAGGGATAAATGCCCCCCAGAACACTCTCGGAATATCGCCATGGGATCCTTTAGCTGACCAGACCATCGGGGGCCTCAGTTTAATGCCTTGTCTGAAAGATAGCACCCCTTGGCAGTGCCGAGCCCCCTCAGGACTGCACACTGCACTGATGTATCAGTGTAAACAATGTGCTTAAGGTCTGGATTGGGGTTTGAACTTGATACGGGGGCAACACAACATATACAATGTAACTACATAAGCACTGGCATCGGATGAAGCATACATGGTGTAGTGTTAATGAAATCAGTCCGTAAGAGGGTCATTTAGGAGTCTGGTGACAGTGGGGAAGAAGCTGTTTTTGAGTCTGTTCGTGTGTGTTCTCAGACTTCTGTATCTCCTGCCCGATGGAAGAAGTTGGAAGAGTGAGTAAACCGGGTGGGAGGGATCTTTGATTATACTGCCCGCTTTCCCCAGGCAGCGGGAGGTGTAGATGGAGTCAATGGATGGGAGGCAGGTCCGTGTGATGGACTGGGCGGTGTTCACGACTCTCTGATGTTTCTTGCGGTCCTGGGCCGAGCAGTTGCCATACCAGGCTCTGATGCAGCCCGATAGGATGCTTTCTTTGGTGCATCTGTAAAAGTCGGTAAGAGTCAATGTGGACATGCCGAATTTCCTTAGTTTCCTGAGGAAGTATAGGCGCTGTTGTGCTTTCTTGGTGGTAGCGTCGACGTGGGTGGACCAGGACAGATTTTTGGAGATGTGCACCCCTAGGAATTTGAAACTGCTAACCATCTCCACCTCGGCCCCGTTGATGCTGACAGGGGTGTGTACAGTACTTTGCTTCCTGAAGTCAATTACCAGCTCTTTAGTTTTGCTGGCATTGAGGGAAAGATTGTTGTCGCTACACCACTCCACTAGTTTCTCTATTTCCCTCCTGTATTCAGACTCATCGTTATTCGAGATTCGGCCCACTATGGTCGTATCGTCAGCAAACTTGTAGATGGAGTTGGAACCAAGTTTTGCCACGCAGTCGTGTGTGTACAGGGAGTAGAGTAGGGGGCTAAGTACGCAGCCTTGCGGGGCGCCGGTGTTGAGGACTATTGTGGAGGAGATGTTGTTGTTCATTCTTGCTGATTGTGGTCTGTTGGTCAGAAAATCGAGGATCCAGTTGCAGAGTGGGGAGCCAAGTCCTAGGTTTAAGAGCTTTGATATGAGCTTGGCTGGGATTATGGTGTTGAAGGCGGAGCTGTAGTCAATAAATAGGAGTCTAATGTAGGAGTCCTTGTTTTCGAGATGCTCTAGGGATGAGTGTAGGGCCAGGGAAATGGTGTCTGATCACTTCTGGTTAACATCCATGTCTTTGCTGTTATTAATTCACTTCTCACGTGTGGGATTTAAGAATGCTTTCATGCCTCCCTCACTTACCTATATCAGTGCAACCTGTTTGAAATAAGAAAAGATTAATCAAACTGAAATGTTGTTAAAAACGGTTGTAACTGAGAACTATTTGTGTTTCTTTTTGTGTGTTCATGCAAGATTGTACAGTGCTCTGTAATAGCTTTCTTTGAACTGACTTGGACCAGCTGCAAGAAGGAAACCAGTCCCCCAAAACTTAAAGGTTTTGGGGAATTCAGTGCGATGAAGCCTGTGGGCTTTTATTTGGGTGGTCTTAATGGCATCAAAACTCAATCGTGTAGCAAGAATAGGCATTTTGTCCTGATTGCAAGTACGATGCATAGCTGAATATTCTACCTCACTGAATTCTGGTAAGAGGCTTTTGTTCTTCCTGGGCGAGTTCAGCCGTCTCTGCCACATCTCCAAACCACCCAGAGTGGGGGAAACAGCAGGCTGGTAAAGCCATGCGGATGCAAGAATTCCCTGCGTTTTTCTGAGCTGTGGCAGCGGGGTCCAGGATCACTGAGCCACTCAAAACGTCGGGCGCGCGAAGCCGGTGACTTACAGGCACGCCACCGCGCCAGTGCAGCAGCAACTTGAAAAGGCCATTGAACTTGAACACCCATTTAAAATCTGCGCATGACTGACTTTTTCTCAAGAATATCAGGGAAGCGTCCTGTTGTTCAGACTCCGCCAGTTTTCTGATGGCCAGGTTTGAGGTACCGTACCTGTATCCGTTTATGACTCCGGAAAGGAACTCCAGAAGTTAGGAATGATTTGACGTGATTGGAACAGTTTCTCGGCCAGACCAGAAACCCAGTGCTTGTTTTAATGGTTTCTATACAAGTAAAGAGTTATGGAACTCTGTTGTACAATGTTCACGGTATTGCTTACATTTTGGACGTATTATTGTCAAATGTGAAAACGTGTTTAACCATGGGGAATTGCATCAGGATCATGCCCTTAACTCTAGTGGAGATGAGTAAGGATAACCTGCATTGCGGTTGTAATAGTATCAACACAGCTTTTTATCCCTGCTTCAGGTTACAGTTGGATGCAGCTGCCTATGTGAATGTTCCAGTTTTTTAAGGACAAGAATAGCTTTCAAGATCGGAAATCAAGCAGAGGAAGCAATTGCCTCTTTCGTATCTCTTTCAGCAACACAGTTCCGTTGTGTTCTCTCTGAAGTGTTCTTTGTAACTCTCAAGTCCACCAACAGACCCGAGGCAAGGATGTGGTGGTTTGGAAAGTTGGAGTTCCCATGTGATTGTACAACTTTTATCTTCCGCTTCATTTCAGGAACACTGGTGGGAATCGGTGCTGCCTCCAGTAAGTCCACCACCCAATGTGGAACGGAGCCCGGTGGACAAAGAGGATCCCAGAAATTGTGGTGAATTAGCCGTCAACTTGGGGCACTGGAATTGGTTTCACTGCCTCTGGGCAAAGGAGGGGACCATAAATCTGTCCGGGGTCCTGTTTGTGATTATGGAAAGCATTGATTCTAACTGGGAAGTGCTTGTGGAAGGTGGTTGTGGAGGAGTGATCCCAGACCAGGAATAGCCTGCGAGCACTCGCTTCCCAAGGCATAGCAAACAGGAGAGCCATCTGGGCAAAGTTACAGAGAGCGGCTAGTGCCATGCAACTGGATTAGATTTGTTTATTGTCACGTGTACCGAGGTACAGTGAAAAGTGTTTTTCTGCGAGCAGCTCAAACAGATCTTTAAGTGCATGAAAAGAAAGGGAAATATAAGAAAATACATAATGGGGCAACACAAGGTACACAATGTACACAACACCGTCATCGGGTGAAGCATACAGGGGTGTAGTGTTAATGAGGTCAGCCCATAAGACGGTCGTTTAGGAGTCTGGCATCAGCAGGGAAGAAGCTGGTTTTGAATCTGTTCATGCGTGCTCTCAGACTTTTGTATCTCCTGCCCAATGGAAGAAGTTGGAAGAGTGAGTAAGCCGGGTGGGAGGGGTCTTTGATTATGCTGCCTGCTTTCCCAGGCAGCGGGAGGTGCAGATGGAGTCAATGGATGGGAGGCAGGTTCGTGTGATGGACTGGGCGGTGTTCACAACTCTCTGAAGTTTCTTGCGGTCTTGGGCCGAGCAGTTGACATACCAGGCTGTGTCGCAGCCAGATAGGATGCTTCTAAACGTTGGTAAGAGTTAATGTGGACATACGGAATTTCTTTAGTTTCCTGAGGAAGTATAGGCACTGCTGTGCTGTATCCCAGGATCAGGGTGGAAAATCCAGAAAAGAAGGAAAATCAAGAGTAATGAGGTTCCAAATCTATAAAAGTCATCCAGCGATGTTCACTTGATTCTTGATTTATTTAGCTTATGGATAAAAGAAATGTACCCAGGTTCGATTCACCGCTGGGTCTGTGCAGAGTCTGCACGTTCTCCCCGTGTTTGCGTGGGTTTCCTCCGGGTGCTCCGGTTTCCTCCCAAAGCCCAAAGATGTGCAGGTTAGGTGGATTGGCCATGATAAATTACCCTTCGAGACCAAAATAGTTAGGAGGGGCTATGGGGATAGGGTGGATGTGAGGGCTTAAGTGGGTCGGTGCAGACTAGATGGGCCGAATGGCTTCCTTCTGCGCTGTATGTTCTATGTTCTACCTGCGCACGCTCAAAGTTCCGCTCAAAAGGTGAGTTTGTTTTCAGTTCACTTGGCCTTACTGAGTTCAGTTTGATTCTTTATTTTCATCATTTCGATTCAAGTCAGCACAGTAGCATATTCACAATCCTCCTCTTAATGTAAGCTTGAGGAATGAAGCACCAGTTTCAGTTCTGTGTGGACTGTTTGTGTGTATGTGGGGGGTGCTGTGGGGGTGATGTAAAGGGGAAAAGACAGCACAGGGAGACTAACTGCAAGAACGGCTGTGAGAACAACAGAATTTTGCTCGGCTTTATCTCCTGAGCTTGCTAATAGCACAGCTTTGCTCCTGTCTGACTTAAGTCCATTTCAGTGGCACTTCACTGATTGTTTGGATGGACCCTTCTTGGCCAAATCTATAGTTCAAACTGCATGCAGACCTTCTCGTTGCTTAATCGTGCTTTCGGTGCAGAAGCCAGAGCACGTTAAAGCAAATCTACCTTCTTTGTTTAATTTCCTCTTGACAAAACATTTATTAGCAGCGTGACGAAGCTCGCTTTATCGGTATTGGCTGAGGTGCAGGAGAGCAGCATAATAGCACCTGTAACTCCCATCGGGTGTGGCTTCCAGCCAAAGTCTGTCACTTGGTGAAAATGCCCAGGTAATTTGTTGTACACGGCTGCTGCCTGAAGCATGGTCCCAGAATATGACTAATGCTATTTCACCCGGAGCAGAAATTCCTTTGTACAATCATTCATGCTTTACACTTGTGGATACATGATGTGGCTGCCTTTATTTCACCAGTCATCCTTATTATGGTTGCACTTGCCCCAAGAGATTTGAAAACCACAGGTTTTTGTTGCGACTAAGTATTTACCTAACTTCAGTTTCTTTTTATTTAAAATGTAATTCCTGACATATCTGAAGATTTGAACAAAGGTTTGCTTGAGAGAATGTCTCAACCAAGCTATGCATCTTCAATAATTAGTTTGTGTTTATTTTGCAAAATAAAAAACAAAGCTCTTGATTGGACCAGGTCTTTCCACTTGTTTTGCGGTTGCCGTGTGTACGAGGCAAATTGATAATTAGTTCGATGATTGGGAAAGGAGAATATTTGGGTGGGGGGGGGGGGGGGTTACTCATATTTCTGTGTAATTATTTGATTTTCACCAGTTCAGTGGGGAACTGAACATCATTATCATCACGTTCTCCCCGAAGGCAGGTCCTGGCTTACTGTCTGATGCTTCATCCTGAGCAGTTTTTTGGCAGTTTCTGTTGGGGCTCAGGTTTGCCATTGCCTTCCACTCTCGGGGATAGGACGAGGGAGTTAGGCCCAAACCTACCTCAGATAGAACAAGAATTGAACCTGAGCCGCTGGTGTTATTCTGGACCAAAGGCTGGTCATCTAGCCAACTGAACGAACTAACGCTGATAGGAAGCTACGTTTCTGAATTTGAAACATGTTCGGGATGTAGGGTTGCACATACAGAAGTTAGAAGGAAGGAATTTGATAAAGAACAATTATTTTGTGACCTTAACGATGGATTTCAGTCAAGTCACGGGTTTGCAACCACTGTGTGAACACCGTATGAGATTACTGCCTGAGACATCAGCCCTTTCATTCTGCAAAGCTTTCTTTTGTTCAAACAAAGGGGCTGATTTGATTGAGTTGTTTAAAAACACAGGCATGAGATAGACTTTAGAGTGCTTTATCTTTGGGGGTGGGGGAGGGCTTGGAGAGGTACAGGTTGGGTGAGAAGCATCAAGTGAATTCTCTGAAATACTTTGGAAAAGAACTGTTTTCAACTGTGCTAGTCCCAGGCGAGGTGCCTTCGTGCCACGTTAATGGTAACTCTTCACTGATTTATGCGCCTGTAAAGATATTACTGGGGTAAAGGAGTATTGGGAATTTGAATTGTCGTCTTGTGCTTGTATTGGGATCTTTCCAATCTTTTTGTCTGGTGGGAGATGCTTCTTGTTTTGATAATTTTTTATTCTTTGTATTAAAAGTTCATCTGAAGGCTCCTGTGAATTTGTTCAGTAATTGTTCTCCATGGTGTCTGAAAATCAAAGTTATAATCTATCAAGCCAGGTTTTGCTCTGGGATCTGACTTGTCCGGTACTAACAGTAGCTGGGATCAATACACATTATTTTACATGAGTTAACAGTTTTCATTCTATTATGAGAATAATTGATACATTTTGTTTGCAGATTTGTGAGCTCCTTGGCCTTCATTGAAATTGTTAAGGAGTCCCAGTGGATGCTGGTGTTAAGGATGTAGAATTCTTGTGTTTTTATTTCCACAGCTCCTGTTGTGACCTTGGGGTATCCCAAAGCAATTTACAGTTAGAAGTATTTTTGACGTGTAACCAGTGTCAAAGTATAGGAAAAGCATCAGTCATTTTGGACACAGCACAGTCCCACAAACAACAATGTGATAACTGACCAATTTTAGGTATTGTTTGAGGAATAAGCATTGACCAGGTCAATTCCTCTGTTCCTTGATTTAGTGCTGTGGGATTTCAGAGGACAGACATGGCCTTTGATGTCTCATCGGAAAGATGACTCCTCCCAGCAGTTGCAGCACTTCCTCAGTGTTAGATTTTTGTGCTCATGTCCCTGCAGTGGGACTTGAACACGAAACGTGGTGAGTCAGACGCAGGAGTGCTATCAACTGAGCCAAGATTTTGTGGATACATTTAAACTAGATAGACACAGTTCATCACCTGCTGCCTCAGATAGAACAAGAATCGAACCTGAGCTGCTGGTGTTATTCTGGACCACACAATAGTTATCTAGCCAACTGAGCTAACTAACGCTGATGGGAAGCTACTTTTCTGAATTTGAGACCGATTAGGGATGTAGGGTTGCACATACAAAAGTTAGAAAGAAGGAATTTGATAAAGAACAATTATTTTGTGACCTGGCCGAAGGATTTTGGTCAAGTCACAGGTCAAAAATTAAGAATAACTAGTTTGCAACCACTGTGTGAACCTCATATGAGATTCCTGCCTGGGAACACAGCCCTTTAATTCTGTTCAAACAAAAGGCCTGATTTGATTGAGGTGTTTAAAAACACGTGCATCTTGTTGTGGATCACCTGTTTTCACAAAACTTTACTACTTCAGCAGCAGACACTGATAATAACATAGGGTCAAGAACATTGGCAGAGTCCATTTTATATCAGGCGGCATCCATTTTGTATCTTCTGTAGTCCGTTTGGAATTCTACCTCTTCAGCATCAAGTGGGCAGAACGGTAGCATAGTCGTTAGCACAGTTGCTTCACGGCGCCAGGGTCTCGGGTTCGATTCCGGCTTGGTCGTGGTGGCACAGTGGTTAGCATTGCGGCCTCACATTTCCAGGGTCCAGGGTTCAATTCCTGCCTCGGGTGACTATCTATGTGGAGTTTGCACTTTCTCCCCGTGTCCAGATGGGTTTCCTCCAGGTGCTCCAGTTTCCTCCCACAATCCAAAAATGTGCAGGTTAGGTGGATTGTCCATGGTAAAATTGTCCCTTAGTGTCCAAAAAGGGTAGGTGGGGTCACTGGGTTACGGGGGAAGCTTGGGCTTAAGTAGGTTGCTCTTTCCAAGGGCTGCTTCAGACTCGATGGGCCGAATGGCCTCCTTCTGCACTGTAAATTCTATGATTCTCATGAATGAAATTGTACAAGATATATTGGGATCAGTACTACCTCCGTGTTTCCCATCAATTCAGAGTGTACGCTGGGACTTGTAGTTTCCATGCTCTCTGGTCTTCCAAATGCTCATTCCTGGTGCCATGATATTTCAGCTTGTTCTCTGACAGTCAACATGTTCAGCAAAATTATTTGCTTGCAATATATTCCACCATTTGTTAGCAAATACAAATGTCAGAAGGTTGTAACAAATGCAGAGTGCAGTTAAGCACTCCGCATAGTTTGTGCGAGGTGCTTAACACTTAAAATTATTCAGCCTCATGTAGATTTTTCGATGCGAGCTTAGCAATTGTTACCTGCTATGTAAATAGATGGTTACTGCTTTGATTCAGAATAGTGGGAAAATTTGCAATGTTTGATACCATGAACAAGTTCCTCACTACTTGTTGAAAGGCAGTGAGACGTGTGCACAGTGAACTTGGAAGAGGTCAGTGACAGAATTGTTTTTTTTATTCTCTATTCTCACCCATTAGAGGGGAGAGATACAGAAGGATCCAGAGGAGCAATGTTTTCATACGCAGTGTGGTGAGTGTATGGAACCAGCTGCCAGTGGCAGTAGTAGAAGCGGGTTCAGTTTTGTCTTTTAAAAAGCATTTAGACAGTTATATGAGTACGATGGGTTAAAGGGTTATGGCCAAATGCGGGCAATTGGGACTAGCTTAATGGTAGAAACTGGGTTGCATGGACGAGTTGGGCCGAATGGCCTATTTCCATGCTGTAAACCTCTATGACCCTTGTGTGAGGCAAATAGAGGGCTGGGTGCTGTTATAAGGCACGATTGCATAGTGGTTAGAACTGTTGCTTCACTGCACCAGGGTCCCAGGTTCAATTCCCGGCTTGGGTCACTGTCTGTGCAGAGTCTGCACGTTATCCCCGTGTCTACGTGGGTTTCCGCCGGGTGCTCCGGCTTCCTCCCACAAGTCCCGAAAGACGCGATTGTTAGGTGAATTGGACATTTTGAATTCTCCCTCAGTGTACCTTAACATGTGCCGGAACGTGGCGACTAGAGGCTTTTCACAATAACTTCATTGCCGTGTTAATGTAAGCCTACTTGTGACACTGATAAAGATTGGTGTCTCACGAAGAGGTCTGGAGACTTGTACGGTTGAACATAAACTGTTTATTGGTAAAATATAATTATATGCATCCCTGCATGGATGCTGTCCCCGTGCTTGCTCCTTCACACACCATCTACATCATGTGACTCTCGACATTGCTACCATGGGCGGCACCATTCTCTAGTATCACATTAACCCTTGCACTGCCTGAACCCCCTTATGTACAAGTTGTACTAACTGGCAGGTTTGAACGGCTTGGCTTTTTGAGTTCATCATTACCAATTGATGTACTTGTTTGGTTTTCAGAAATTGACATTGAGCGTTGTGTTAGAGAGTCTATCAATCTTTTCTGCTGGACGCCCAAAAGTGCTACGTACAGACAGCACGCTCAACCACCTAAACCTGCATCTGATAGCAATGGAGTGTCTCGAACGTCATCCTACTATTCTGCAGACTATCAGGACATGCCCAAGACTGATCTCGTGAGTAGTTCTGCAACATCATTTCCAATGGGTAGCTTTATGAGCGCAGTGGTTCGGTATCAACATAAAACCCTCGGGTCAAATTCCAGTCTCTGTTAACTCCTACAGTAGGAGGCGAGTCTTCCCTCTTTCAGTGAAGCATCTTCTGTACGTTTCAGATTTTTTAGTATATAAATATTATTTTTGGTTTATTATTATTGAAGGCTGTGACATGCAGAGTAGTTTTAGCACTTAGGATTGTGCAAGGCGCTTACATTTAAAACTGTTTAGCATAAAGTTTCTATGTGCAATTAAAATAGCTGATTACTCCTTTGATTCAGTCAGCGGGTAAGTATCAATGTTTTACAGCAACATATATACATTGAACATGTTTATCACCATTCAGAATATACCCTTAGTGAAAGCCTTTTATATAGGTAGACTTTTAAGTGAAAGGACTTAATATAATTCATAGATCTGAACGTCCCATCAACATTGAGTGCCAAGCTATACATGGTCAATAAACATTCTGCATGAATATGCACTCTCTCTCTCTCCTCTCTTTCTCTCACTCTCCCTCTCTCTCACTCTCTCTCCCTCACACTCTCTCCCACTCTCACTCTCACACTCTTGCTCACACTCTCTCTCTCTCTCTCTCACCTTCGTTCTATTTAAATGAACAAAATCTATTCATAGTTGAATCAACTGCCTAATTAACTTCTTTTTTATTCCTCCTTTATCAGAGTTACAAAGCCAGAGTTGAGTGTGGACAGGGCCAAACCCCTAATCCAGCTCCTTGCCTGCTCCAAAAACTAATTCAAATTGAATCCAATTCATGGTCCCCACAAGAGACACCTACCAGATCCAGGCATTACACCTGACCGTACGCTCATCTTAGCCAAAAGGCCGAGAAGCAATGAACTATCTTAATTAACTTTAATTGTTTCTGTATTTTGGTCTGCTTTTTGGTATCATTGGGTTCAACTGGGGAAATATTTCCCTGGAGACAGTGATACCAATTTAATATCTAGTCAACAATCTTTACTGAAGGGCAGCACGATGGCGCAGTGGTTAGCACTGGGATTACGGCGCTGAGGACCCGGATTCAAATCCTGGCCCTGGGTCAGTGTCCGTGTGGAGTTGCACATTATTCCCGTGTCTGTGTGGGTTTCACCCCCACAACCGAAAAGATGTGCAGGGTCGGTGGATTAGCCATGCCAAATTGCCCCTTAATTGGGAAAAAAAAAAATTGGGTACTCTAAATTTTTTTTTTTTTTTAAATCTCTACTGAGTAACTAATGGAGTGGGGATATTAAAATTTTAGATATATTCAATATTGTCATGCATCAAGATAGAGCGATAGAGGCCAGTAGTGCAGAAGCAAGCCATTTGGTTCACGTGCCTGTGCCAGTTCTATATCAGGGCAATATAAGACTAATCCCCACTGCCACACCATTTCCTTATAACTGTACGGAACCGTGGGGAAGAAAACTAAAAGATCTTTGAATTTATACAGGAAAATAAGAGTATGGGGAGACCAGTCTGCCCCTCAAGCCTGTTCTGGATTTCAAGATCATGGCTAATCTTCATCTGTACTCCTTTTTACCCAACTTAATTCCATGACCCTTATTAATCACACCTAACAAAAATCTATCAATCTTAGTTTTGAACTCCTCCTCAGAACTATTTCGTGGAGTGAATTCCAAATTTCACTACCCTGTGTCTGAAGAAGTGCTTCCTAATGTCACCCCTGACCAGCCTGGCTTTAATGTTGAAGTTATGCCCCCTTGTTCCGGTCTTGCCCAACACAGGCAAGCCTTCAAGCTATCCTATCCTTTGCTCTAAAAATCTTATAAGCACCTCAAATAGATCACCCCTTAATCTTCAGTATTCAATATACAAGCCTTATTGTCTTTATGAGCTCAGAATGTCTCTCAGACTCTATAGTGGTTAATGTAATGTCATGGAAGGATGATTGACAGGACAGCGTTGCCAAAGTGGAAGCGCCTTAACTTCTGAATGAGCACAAAAGGTCACATTTAGTGAATCCAAGTCATTGCAGGGATAATCAAATCTGCCTTCAGTTGCAACAAAACAAAATGTAAACTTTAGTTTCAGGCATTGCCTTTTACAATCTTTCTCCAGCAGGTTTGAGCTGAATGTTCAGCGCTGACTGTTACTGGAACGGCGCACACCTTAAAAATTCCCCGGTGCAGGGTTAAGAAATCGTTCAGCCTTGATTGCACTACCGAAACTCTTGGCACAGTGGTCTGTTAGGATTGTTTATTTTTCTTTAGAGCTTAAAATAAAGTTTCACTTTACCTCCCCTTCCGTCCCTCAATCAAATTGGCCAGCAGCTCTCGGCCCTGCAGAACCGCTGAGCGACCGTGCTGCCACATTTGATGTAAAGGCGGCAGGTAGCACAGTGGTTAGCACTGTTGCTTCACAGCGCCAGGGTCCCGGGTTCGATTCCGGCTTGGGTCACTGTCTGTGCGGAGACTGCACGTTTTCCCCGTGTCTGCGTGGGTTTCGTCTGGGCGCTCCGGTTTCCTCCCACAAGTCCTGAAAGACGTGCTTATTCGGCGAATTGGACATTCTGAATTCTCCCTCAGTGTACCCGATCAGGCGCCGGAATGTGGCGACTAGGGGATTTTCACAGTAACTTCACTGCAGTGTTAATGTAAGCCTACTTGTGACAATAATAAAGACTATTATTAAAGATAATTAATCATCGTTCTATCTGTTGCAAAATTTGGTTTCCATACATGGCTGTTCTGTTATAAACGCCTTGTTTTCTATCTGTCCATAGCTTGAGGCAGGAGGTAGCGTTACGGGCGCTTCATTGACCAATTTCTCTTCATCTATTCAAAGGAACAGGATGGAAAAAAATCAGCAAATTTGTTGTCTCTAGATGCACAACCTTTCTGGCATTAGAGTTGCATGATTGATTTCAAAGCAATCCATCTAGATTGCATTTGGAAAGAAAAACAAACCCATGGTGAAACCCAAGAATCCAATACTTTTCTACGTACACCTCCAAAGTCACCAGAGCTTCTTAAAACCGTATCATGATCACTTCTTGGAATAAACACTTGAGTTTCTTTATTCATTCACAGGATGGGGTCAGCACTGGCAAGACATTTATTACCAATCCCTAATTTCCTCTGAGAAGGTGTGGCTGAGCTGACTTCTTAACAACTGTCTAGTTTGCTAATCCATCTCAGAGAGTCGGTCACATTTCTCTGGGTTTGAGTCACCTATAGGCTGGGCTGTGTCAGAACAGCTGCAGGGAAGGGAAGTGAATTATATCCTTACCCAGTCACCATTACTGACATTGGCTTTTTATCCCAGACCTACTGAATTTAAGTTCTTCAGCTGCCCTGGTGGGAAATAGAGTTCGTGGCCAGGGTTTGTAGGATGGCGGGATTTCCAATCTTGCCAGCCAAAGAGTTGATGGGGTCGAGACTGTCTGCCCCTTGCTCCCGTGAGCATTAATAGGTTGCAGGCAGCACATCCGTCCCTCACTCAAATTGGCAAGCAGCTCTTGGTCCTGCAGAACCAAAGACTGCAGTGGACAGGGCTGGGCACCCAAGTCCCAGGATTCCAGGAAAAGGAAGGTTTTTCGGGATCGGGCTTGCACCATACCCGTCGACTCCTCCTGTCAGCCTCAAAGTTAAGGCGTGGCAGGAAATGGCCCTTAAGTGGTCACTAGTTGGCCACCTATTTGCTTCAGTTAGAGCATGGGTGAGAAGCCTGTCTGAGCCCTCGCCAGCCCCAACATTAGAAAGAGTTTATTAACCGAGTGGGGTAGTTAGAGGTTATTATGAATACAATATTCACTTTTTAACTTCACGCCCAAAAAGAACAGCAAGACCCGTTTGACATCACTATTCAATTTCCCATTAAACCACACAAAAAGGAACATACAGCTCTCAATCTGTGTTACTGTGGGAGAATTCTGGACTCAGCGTCAGGCAGATCAGAATTCAACTCCTCTCTCCAAAGCGTGCTTCAAAAACTGCCTCTCTGAAGCTTTTCAAAATGTCTCAGCATTCCTTGACTCCACCCAGCAATGACCTTGTCTCCCCAAGTTGAAAAACAAATTATCTCTACATGCTGCAGAGCACATTAACTCCCCAGTCAACCCACAGCCCATTAGCCCAGACTGAAAAACACATTCCTTTGTCAATTTCACCTTCTGGCTGCTACAAGCACCCAGGCTCTGCAAAGCAGAATTATTTTTAAACAAACATGACCACTGCAATCAAACACACTCCAACCCCAGACTTTGAACCCTTAAATTGCCCGATACTCAGATTCCAATATTTCTAAAGTCTTCCAGTCGTCACACTCCACCTTTGACAACCGATGTCAGCATCGTACAGAGAGCAGTCAAATATAACATGGAGGCCAATTACAGTCTAAAGCTCTCTCTACTTTGCCACATCACTGTGACTTAATTGAACTCACATTTCAGGGAATACACCTGTGGTGCATCAATTATAAATGTTCCACTTTGCATATCAGCTTTCCTCGTGATCTGCCTGACCGTGCGGATAATTTCTGGTCAGTTTTGTACTCTAGGCTTGTGGCCGCTAATCATTTGTCTGTAACAGATTGCAGGTCAGACTTTTGCATCTTTTCCATCCGTGCTGGATTTGACTGTAAGGTGTAGAAATAAGTCAACTGTGTACTAACTCACTACGTGAGGAAGTTTCTCCAAAACTGTAAAAACATCAAAAAGTGACTGGGCAACTATTTGTTTTTATTCTCCCTTTCGGTATATTTTTTCAGTGTATATTTATTAGAGCTGCTATTATGGCTTTGATTTTACCTGCAGTCGTTTACACAGCAGATGTTAATTGCTGAGCAAACCAAATCCCAGAGGAAAACTTTACTTTCTCGGTGATATCCTTTGTTTTTAATACTCTGAAAATGAGAAGAAAATGTTCTAATCTCAGCAGCACAAAATCAAGTAACTCTTCTGGAATTTGAAAATTAAAAGTAAAGGGTTATTAACAAGAAGAAAAGAAAACTTAAGCACACAAGATTGTAACTACACATTTAAAATTAGTCTTACAAAGCATTCCTCATACGCACTCGCTACTTGATCAGACCCACATGTAAACTCCCTCCAGACAACAATCCCTCATAGATGTTCAACTTTACAAAATCGAGTTATATTACCCCAAGGCAAAGCTGCTGTTGCTTTAATAAGGCACGCCACGCAATCTCTCAAACACTCTTTCGCTTGGCTGTGGAAATTAAAAACTTCAGGACAAGACTGCTTTTTTGCAGCCTGAAGACTTTCCCAGCTTTACTGGGCGGCTGATTCAAACTGCACTCCGCCTCCCACCCCAGAGCTGTTTCAAACAGGTCTTCCTCATACAGACAACAACCAAGCTCTCAACCTACCTCCTTAACTATCCGTGTGAACTTACTTTTCCAAAATATAAAAATCTTTCATGTTTACCTATGGCCCCCACTATCAAATAACATTTAATAACCTTCCCTCGTTTACTTCTGAAACCTTTGCAAGCTGTCAAAGTCTTTAGAGACTGAAAAACTGAAAACAACAGGTTCCTAAGTATCTCCTCATGCATATTTCTAAACCTTGGTTTTTTACTCATAAAGCACTTGACCAGGAAAGTCTCCTTGCAAATACATTCAACTTGCACCTTTATTTATTTTACCTCAGTTCTCCCAGACATGAGGTTCCCATTCCCAGCTTAATTAAATCATTCATACCAACACACAGTCAGACAGCCTTCTTTACAGAATAACGCAATATTTCCCCCAAAATATTTTTAAAGTTAGCACCCACTCTCACAATATCAAAGCTTTTTCAGTGTGCCAAATGCACAGCTCTTCTACAGGGTATTATTGGTGCTGGACAAGTACTTCGGTGTGAAGAACCTTGCCTCCTGTATGCTGCAGAAGAGTTCTGTGATCAGGGAGATTTTTTTTTAATCATTAGCCTGTGCTGAAGATATCGTCTGCAAAGTCTCAATGTTGGTGTGCCTTTTAGTTCATTTTCAGTATGAGCTGCAGTTCTGTATGGTAGAGTAGGTATCAGGGAACTGAAGATCTGGGTTTAATAAAACTGCTCGTTACTTGAGATTTTATTCCTGAGCCTCCTTGCTGGGTTTTCCGACCCGAGGGATCTGAGCTCACTTGTATTGCTAACCTTTCCATATCACCTCGGACGTGTTAGAATAAATATGCTTCCCTTTGGATATGGTGTTAAATTGAATTGTTGCTTTCCTGTCCTGGAGGTTGATAAAGATCTTGCGCCCAAGTGTTGTGGTAATCACAATTCTCTGACATGTCGTCCCCAGGAGAAAACCTCAGCCCTCTAATCCAGCCGCAAGCCTGTCAAGTTTCATTCTTTTGATTAAAACGAAATAAAACCTTGACCTGTTTCTCTGCGCCTCACTTTTCGAAAATAAACAAGGCTCTTTATGTTTGAATACGTGAGCTGATTGACCAGAGAACCGACTGAGGTTCTTTGTCTCGATGGGAAAGATAATAATGTAGGTATAAGCTGGCTCTTAAAGTGAATGACTGACTAAGCACAGCTCAAAATCTCTCTGACAGCCTCACCCCAGCAAACTCTGTGCATCCCCACCTCCAGTGAATCTAAATAATCCACACAATATGGTGTTATTAAGGTTCTATGCAGGCTTCTCATTACCACTGATACTTTACACTCTGTACCTCTTGTAATTAAATGTAGAATTCTATTAGCTTTTAATATAGCCTTGTCAACGTGAGGTGCAACCTTCAGCGTAGAGTGAACCATTCCCCCAAATCCCCCTCTTGTTCCAAATCACTGAGTCCACGTCCATTCAGCGTATTATTACTACTGTTATTTTGATTTAATAAAATGTACCCTATGACAGTTTTGAAATAATTAACGTGCACAGGGAATGCAATTTTGCTGCAGTTCTACAAAGCCCTGGCTAGACCACGCATGGAATATTGAGAGTGATTCTAGGCACCTTACTTTCGGAAAGTAGGGTGGGGTGTGTGGCTTGGGGTGGTGGGGCTGTGGTGGTGGTTGATATTATATTAATTATAAACCTCAGATTGGTAGGCTTTCTTTAACTAGAAGTATTAAAGAATATGGAGCTAAGGGAGTTTGGATTGGGTTACAGATTAACCATACTTCAGTTGATGGGCAGATCAAGCTATTTTTGTTATCCATTCTCCACCACCATACCACCCCACCCCTATCCCTTAATCATCGCGTATAATCTCCCTTTTAGTCGCTTGTGCAGGGCTTTGCAAAATTTTAGGCCACATCCAGTCCATTTCCCCAACCACTGTGCCCATAGACTCCATCCATAGATTCCCTACAGTGCAGAAGGAAGCCACTCGGCCCATTGAGACTGCACCGACCCTCTGAATGAGCACCCGACCCAGGCCCACTCTCCCATAACCCCAACCTAATCTTTGGACACTAAGGGGCAATTTAGAATGGCCAATTCACCTTTTTTATTCGGTCTCGGGATGTGGGTGTCGCTGGCTAGGCCAGCGTTTGTTGCCCGTCCCTAATTGCCCTTGAACTGAGTGGCTTGCTAAGCCATTCCAGAGGGGGTAGTTAAGAGTCAACCGCATCGATGTGTGGGTGTGGAGCCACAGACCCGGTAAGGATGGCAGGTTTCTTTCCCTGAAGGACATTAGTGAACCAGATGGGTTTTTACGACAATCGGCAATGGTTTCATGGTCGTCATTAGATTTTTAATTCCAGATTTTTATTGAATTCAAATTTCACCATCTGCCGTGATGGGGTTTGAACTCGGGACCCCAGAGCATATACCTGGGTGTCTGGATTACTAGTGACGATACCACTATGTCATCGCCTGCCCTCTTGTGCACATCTTTGCAACGTCATGTGGAATAAAGCGGGAGGAGGTACATGGTGCCGATCTTCTGGGGTTCCAGTCCCCTGCTGCACCCCATACTGGCTGGATTTTTATAATCGGTGGTCGCTTTACTTTATGAACCTGGTTTTGCTGTCTCATTGCTTCCATTAGAAGATAAAATGTGTTCCCAACTAAACTGAGCTGAGACCTTTTTCCCCAGAGAAATGTAGGCTCAAGCATTCTCGTGTATTTGTCAAAGTGAATTATGAATGATTATCTACATCTCAGCTGACACCCTACTCAACAAAATAAAGGAAACAGTTGTCCAATCTTTCACTAACACCAGCTGCGCATATGCTGGCTGTGAACGGAAATAGGTTTTAATAGCTGGCACTCGTGAGAAAAATGCACCACAAACCAGGGGCAACTTCAGGAAACAAATAAGACGGGGGCCTGGATTCTCCACCGGCGGGATTCTCTGTTGCGCCGGCAGCGCAGCC
Organism: Scyliorhinus torazame; assembly: GCF_047496885.1. Taxonomy (NCBI): domain Eukaryota; kingdom Metazoa; phylum Chordata; class Chondrichthyes; order Carcharhiniformes; family Scyliorhinidae; genus Scyliorhinus; species Scyliorhinus torazame. Next base: position 19,881,191 of record NC_092709.1, on the reverse strand, counting down.
ACGCCCCATGGGTTTCCCGGCGGCCACAATGGGAAATCCTATTAGCAGGTGGCGGGAACGGAGAATCCCACTGCCGGCGAGGGCGGGCCGCCCAGGAAAACGCAACAGCCGGACCGGAGAATCCCGCCCCAGACCTTTTGGTCAGAATGTTTTCACTTATTGTTTCCCTCCATTGCAAAGACCCTGACGGGTTTAATCTGCCTCCAGTTCTGAATACCATTTGCGATCCTTCGTTCTTCCCCAGTTTTTTTAAATCTTTCCCAAGAGGCATGCCTGTCAAAAAGAAGGATGGGAACATACAAATCTGAAGCAGGAATAGGCCACTCGAGCCTGCTCTGGAATGTTTTCAAAGTCCCCATGTTATCCATTGACCACCATTCCAAGGAATGCGATAGTCTTGCCTTCTGGGGAGTGTAGGTAGCCTGGATTTTGGGTGGGGGCGGGGAGGAGGTGTTGCTTGTCTTGTCTTCCGTAGGGGTTTGGTCTCACCTTGAGGAGAATGGGTCGGGTGTGGCCTTGCTTTCCCAGGTTTGGGTGGTGGTGATCTTGTCTTCACAAGGAGCTGGACCTGCATTCCGCGAATGCCCTCCCCTTTCGAGCAGTGATGGTCTGACCCCCTGAGAAGGAAGTCTCACCTTGGAAGATAGATGCAATGTCGCCACTTGCCAGAGTGCGTTTCAAATGTCTGTCACAGAATGACAGTGCACAATATCAATTAAGACGCACCTGAATGAAGTTTTGTTGCCTCGTTGGGTTAAGATCAGCTGCACTGTTGTACCTCCTGTAACTGTAAAATCTAACTTAATGGGACTTTTCCATTTTAGATAGTTTGGCACAAAGTGAAAATGTGACATCACTCATAGTAATCTTCAAAATAAGGCTTTTCTGGATCAAATTCCATATCCACAGTACCTTGTCTGTAATTAAAATGCTCACTGCATTTTGGTAAAAATATTTGATATGTACTGTGACGATATCGCCTCAAAAAATAATACTGACCAGGTCATCTGGTTCCACACTGTTTATTAAAAAAAAGAGGATTATGTCTTAGGACCTGGTCCATATTGTAATCGCAATACTCGTCCTAGACAGAGCCTGTTATATTTTCCACCAGCTCTCTGGTTACAGCTCAGAGTGACGCTCTGTGTGTCTCATATTGTTGCTTTGATCTATTTTAATGTGCAGGCATACGAGTGATGTACGGTTGGATTGCTGGCTGGTTGCGTTGAAAGCCATGTTTCGGGCAGATGTGGGGTTTTCTTTTGTTCTCTGCTTTCACTGCAGGTAGAGAGTTTATCTGGGTCAGGCGTACCTGTTTGCACACAAGAAATTTTAAAACCCTTGACGGCTTGATGGGAAGCAGAGCTCGGGAGGTGTTATTGGTGTTAAAATCGGAGCTGTGCAGGAAACTGCGTCCTTTAACTGCTGCTGCATTATGCTGTTTAAAAATGTCCCAGGGTGAATTAACCAGGCTGTATATCATTTAGCACTTATCAAGTGTTTCAGATGAGGACACGAGGAGCCTCACTGGAGTGCACACTGCCCAATGCCTCGTTAAAACACCAGCATGTGTCGGATACCTTTCGCAGTTATCTTGTTAAACAGGCATCCTTGTGGTTTGGAGAAGGCTTCAGGAATTTCAGTCCCTGCCCAAAGCAGGACTTGACAACAGAAACACACCGGCCTGCACTGCAACAGGTGTTGGAAGGTTCTTTATATGATGAATGTTTTTTTAATTGCCTGACATGGTCACTCCTCCCCATTCCCCTTCCCATTCTTTCTTTTTGTTTTGTTATAAATTTAGAGTATCCAATTAAGGTGCAATTTAGCGTGGCCAACCCACCTAGCCTGCACATCTTTGGGTTGTTGGGGGCAAAACGGGGAGAACGTGCAAACTCCACACGGACAGTGACCCAGAGCCGGGATCGAACCCGGGACCTCGGCACCGTGAGGCAGCAGTGCTAACCACTGTGCCACCCTGCTGCCCCATTCCCATTCTTCAATACACATTTCTGCCCCACGCCTTATTTTTACAAAGTATTGCAAAATACGGATTTAGATGCGTTTTGACTTGGAGCTTGATTCGGATGTTGCAAGCTCATTTTTAATGTTTCCCGAAAATTATGGCTTCCAGCCTCTGCGGCGACAGTAACAGATGTGAACAATAAATCTCTTTTCTCATGAGAATAAAGGAGTCTTTATATCAAAGCTAGTGTCTTAGTAATGGTATATGAATAGATTTTTGTTTTATTTCTGATGGTTGTCATTTTTAACCGCAGTCTAAGTCCGTCCAACAGTTGAGGAGCCTTCAGAAGCCCAGTATCCATATGGCTTTTCATCGAAAGGCACCTATGATCCGGTGGCCCAATCAGCTCATCGACATCGTACTATTATAGAATATATTTGTGTAATTAGAAGCCCAAGAACGATGATCTTCCCCTCAGTTAATCACTGAATGAGTGATTTGCTGGACTAATTCCTACTTCGTACTAATTCCTACTAGGGGCTGGTTTAGCACACTCGGCTAAATCGCTGGCTTTTAAAGCAGTCCAAGGCAGGCCAGCAGCACGGTTCAATTCCTGTACCAGCCTCCCCGAACAGGTGCCGGAATGTGGCGACTAGGGGCTTTTCACAGTAACTTCATTTGAAGCCTACTTGTGACAATAAGTGATTTTCATTTTCATTTCATACTTGGTGATCCTTCTGTTAATTCAGCGTTCTTTAAAAACATGTGCGTCTTTCCACTTGATGTATCTCAGGTAGATGGCTATCTATTTCTTGGATCGGTTTCCTCAACCGCCAGTGTAGAACTGCTGGATGATAACGAATTGTCCATCAAATCTGGATCTGTAATGTTATCTAATCTGTAACCTTTCATGTACTCAGTATTACGCCACGGCTTGAGAAGACAATTGGCACTCTTTACCAAACAGTTTCATCCCCATATCACTCCTCTGGTTCTGCTTTGCCAGTTTTTGTTAAGTCTGGTTTACCAACCTCCCTGCAACTGGAAACTTACTTGGACTTGGTTCCTCTGGTCTCATGCGGGCCAATGGGCAGCAAGACTCCGCGTCCTGCCGGAGGGTCCATCACGATTTATTTTGCTGCAGGTCAGGTGTCCCAATCTTGAAGACCCTCCTTGGACCATAAGACCAAAAGATATAGGAGCAGAAGTAGGGAATTCAGCCCATCAAGCCTGCTCGACTCTTCAATCATAGCTCATCCCCATATCCCCTTATTAACCAAGAACCTATCTGTCTCTGTCTTAAAGACACTCCATGATTTGGCCTCCACAGCTTTCTGCAGCAATGAGCGGCACAGATTCACCACCCTATGACTGAAATTCCTCCTCATCTCTGTTTTAAAGGATCGTCCCTTTAATCTGAGATTGTGCACTCTGGTTCCAGTTTTTCCTACAAGTGGAAACATCCTCGCCATCCTCTATCCAGGCTTTGCAGCATCCTGTAAATTTCAATAAGATCCCCCTCAGCCTTCTAAACTGTATCGAGACCTCAACCACTCCTCATTTAACAAGTCCTTCATTCCAGGGATCATTCTTGTGAACCTCCGCTGGACTCTCTCCAAGGCCAGCACATCCTTCCTTAGATAGGGGGTCCAAAACGGCTCTCAGTATTCCAAATGGGGTCTGACCAGAGCCTTCTACAGCCTAAATAGTACATCCCTGCTCTGGTATTCTAGCCCTCTCGGCATGTAATGCTAACATTGCCTTTGCCTTCCTAACTGCCGACTGAACCTGCACGTTAACCTTCAGAGAATTGTGAACAAGGACTCCCAAATCCCTTTGTGCTTCATATTTCCAAAGCTTTTTCCCATTTAGAAAATAGTCTATGCCTTTGTCCTTCCTACCAAAGTGCACAACCTCTCACTTTTCCACGTTGCATTCCATCTGCCACTTCTTTGCCCACTCTCATAGCTTGCCCAAGTCCTTCTGCAGCCTCCCTGCCTACTCAACACTATCTGTTCTTCTACATATCTTTGTATCATCTGCAAACTTTGCAACAATGAACTCAATTCCTTCTTCAAGACCATTAATGTATATCATGAGTAGTTGTGGTCCCAACACTGACCCCTGCAGAATACCACTAGTCACCAGCTGCCATCCTGAAAAGGACCCGTTTATCCCCACTCTCTGCCTTCTGCCAGTCAGCCAATCCTCTATACACACCAGTACCTTGCCCCGAACACAATGCGTTCTTATCTTTTTTAGCAGCCTCCTGTACGGCATCTTGTCAAAGGCCTTCTGGAAATCCAAATAGATCACGTCCACTGGCTCTCCTCTGTCTAACTTCTTTGTTACCTCCTCAAAGAATTTTAAGATTTATCAGGCATGACCTCCCCTTGACGAACCCGTGCTTACTCAGTCCTATTTTACCATGCACTTCCCAGTACTTCTCAGTATGGGCGGCACGGTAGCACAGTGATTAGCACTGTTGCTTCACAGCGCCAGGGACCCGGGATCGATTCCCGGCTTGGGTCATTGTCTGCGTGGAGTCCGCACCTTCTCCCCGTGTCTGTGTGGGTTTCCTCTGGGTGCTCCGGTTTCCTCCCACAAGACCCGAAAGACGTGCTTGTTAGGTGACTTGGACATTCTGAATTCTCCCTCTGTGTACCCGAACAGGAGCCGGAGTGTACTTCATTGCACTGTTAATGTAAACCCACTTGTCACACCAATAAAGATTATTATTACTCCGCAATCTCATCCTTAATAGTAGACTGAAGGTGAGGAGAAAACATCAAAGCTGCTGTAAAAAAAGGGAACCTCAGTGACTGCAACAACTGGAGGGGCACAACCGAGCTGTCAGTTCCTGACCAGGTCTTCAGCACGATCCTCCTCGACAGATTGAAAGCAGAAGTGGACAGCACCCTATGTGAAGAAAAAGCAGGTTTCCGTGGTGGCAGAGCATGCAAAGAGCCGACCTTTACGCTCTGAAACATCATAACGCTGAGCCTGGAGCATCAGAAGTCACTTGTTATCTACTTCCTTAACTTCAAGAAGGGTTTTGATAGCTTCCATTGGCATCACTCTGCTACATCACAAGACAGCATCCTGCCGCAGTACAGTGACAACCGAGAAGCCTTCCACTGCCACTCCAGCTCAGTGCCAGCACCAGCCCGGACACCATAGACTCATTCAACAGCACCACAGAAATATGACTAGGCTGCATAACCTCTATTCCTTTTCCTTAGAATTGATTTCATCATGAAGAAGGTGATAGTGGGTACAGACTTCGGTATCCCGTAGCAACGTGACCAGTTGGTGGACCTGGATTCTGCAGACGACATCGCCTTGCTGGCTGGAGAATCGGGCACGCTGCAACACATGACCTGCTTTAAGTGTAGCCGCAAGAAGGCCAAGGCAGTGACAACTGGACGCCAGCAAGTGTTCCCACCCCGCCCAGTCAACATCAGACAGCAGAACATTGAGGACGTTGACCGCTTCCCCTACTTAGGAAGCAACCCCCCCCCCCGGCAGCATAATGTAGAGATCGACGTCCACATCACACGAGAATCAGCAAAGCAGCAACCATCCAGCAGCTCCACACAGTCTGGGCTCGCAATACCATCACCACAGCCATGAAGCTGTAACTCTACATGTCCATAGTAGCACCAACACAATCTATGCCCGCATGCCAACGGCAAAGGTACCTCATAATCTTGGCGTCTTATACCCAAGTTGTCTACGTAAGATCCTGGGTATCACATAGAGAGACAAGATCACCAATTAAAATGTGCGACAGAGAACTTGCCAGAAGTGCCTTGCATGGACAACATGACAGACGACTGGGACTGACCAGACATGTATTTCCCATGTACACATTGACACAGTCACAATAGAATAGACGCCGCAGATAGAAAAAGATAGAAGCAGCCAAATAAAACCTGACGAAGCACAACTTGAAATCGTTTCCTTTTACTTACTCGTCAAACCTTTCATGGTCATATTAATGATTTAGATGAGGGAACAAAATGTAATATCTTCAAATTTGCAGATGAAGTTAAGTTGGGTGGGAGGGTGAGCTGTGAGGAGGATGCAGAGATCCTTCAGTGTGATTTCACAAGTTGAGTTAGTGGGCAAATGAATGGCAGATGCCGTATAATTTGGATAAATGTGAGGTTATCCACTTTAGTACCAAAAACGAGAAGGCAGACTATTATAATAATCTTTATTGTCACAAGTAGGCTTACATTAACACTGCAATGTAGTAGGGGGCACGGTAGCACAGTTGCTTCACAGCTCCAGGGTCCCAGGTTCGATTCCCGGCTTGGATCACTGACGGTGTGGAGTTGGCACGTTCTCCCCGTGTGTGCTTGGGTTTCCTCTGGTGCTCCGGTTTCCTCCCACAGTCCAAAGATATGCAGGTTAGGTGGATTGGTCATGCTAAATTGCCCTTCGTGGCCAAAAAAGTTACTGGGGTCACTGGGTTACAGGGTTACGGGGACAGGGTGAAGGTGTATGCTTAGGTAGGGTACTCTTTCCAAGGTCCCGTGCAGACTCGATGGGCCAAATGGCCTCCTCCTGCACTGTAAATTCTATGATTCTAAATTCTATGATTCTATGAAGTTACTGTGAAAAGCCCCTAGTCACCACATTCCGGCGCCTGTTCGGCTACACAGAGGGAGAATCCTAACCGCGTCTCTTTCAGGACTTCTGAACGGTCATAAATTGGGAGAGGGGAATGGGCAATGAAACCTGGGTGTCCTCGTCCACCAGTCGCTGAAGGTAAGCATGCAGGTACAGCAATCTGTAAAGACGGCAAATGGTATGCTGGCCTTCATAGCGAGTGGATTCAAGTACAGCAGCAGGGATGTCTTGCTGCAATTGTACAGGGCCTTGGTGAGGCCACACCTGGAATATTGTGTGCAGTTTTGGTCTCCTTATCTGAGGAAGGATGTTCTTGCTACAGAGGGAGTGCAGCAAAGGTTTACCAGACAGCTCCCTGGGATGGCAAGAATGGCGTATGAGGAGGGATTGAGTTGGTTAGGATTGTATTGGCTGGAGTTCAGAAGAATGAGGGGGGATCTCATCGAAACCTTTAGAATTCTGACCGGACCGGGTAGATGCAAGAAGGATGTCCCCGATTGTGGGGGGGTGTCCAAAACCAGGGGTCATGTCTGCGGATACGGGGTAGGCCATTTAGGACGGAGATGAGATATGGGGGGAAAGCGGGATTAGGCTATTCAGCCATGAACATAATGAATGGCAGTGTTGGCTCGATGGGCCGAATGGCCTCCTGCTCCTATTTTCTATATTTCTATGATTTTGAGAACCTCTATTAAATCTCCGTGGAATCTTCACTGCTCTAAGAATAATAATCCTAGCCTCTCCATAAAAATTCAAGGCTCTTATATCTGGTACCATTCCAGTTCATCATCTCTGTACACTCTCAAAGGGCCTTGACAACCTTCCCAAAGTGTGTAGCCCAGAATTGACGACCATACTCAGCTGGCACCTACCTCGCCTCTCACGTAACCTGTTTGCTCTCCTCTTGATGTCATTATCAACTATTCTTGTTCATTAAACATTAACATTTCTACCAATTTGGCATTTGAGAAATGAGACTCGGGATACTGTTGGACAAAGGTATCGTCAAAGTTAATTTGTGACTGGTTTTCGTTCCGCATCAGATATCCGCAACATCAAACAAACAAAGAACAAAGAAATGTACAGCACAGGAACAGGCCCTTCGGCCCTCCAAGCCCGCGCCGACCATACTGCCCGACTAAACTACAATCTTCTACACTTCCTGGGTCCGTATCCTTCTATTCCCATCCTATTCATATATTTGTCAAGATGCCCCTTAAATGTCCCTATCGTCCCTGCTTCCACTACCACCTCCGGTAGCGAGTTCCAGGCACCCACTACCCTCTGCGTAAAAAACTTGCCTCGTACATCTACTCTAAACCTTGCCCCTCTCACCTTAAACCTATGCCCCCTAGTAATTGACCCCTCTACCCTGGGGAAAAGCCTCTGACTATCCACTCTGTCTATGCCCCTCATAATTTTGTATACCTCTATCAGGTCGCCCCTCAACCTCCTTCGTTCCAGAGAGAACAAACCGAGTTTATTCAATCGGTCCTCATAGCTTATGCCCTCCATACCAGGCAACATTCTGGTAAATCTCTTCTGCACCCTCTCTAAAGCCTCCACATCCTTCTGGTAGTGTGGCGACCAGAATTGAACACTATACTCCAAGTGTGGCCTAACTAAGGTTCTATACAGCTGCAACATGACTTGCCAATTCTTATACTCAATGCCCCGGCCAATGAAGGCAAGCATGCCGTATGCCTTCTTGACTACCTTCTCCACCTGTGTTGCCCCTTTCAATGACCTGTGGACCTGTACTCCTAGATCTCTTTGACTTTCGATACTCTTGAGGGTTCTACCATTCACTGTATATTCCCTACCTGCATTAGCCCTTCCAAAATGCATTACCTCACATTTGTCCGGATTAAACTCCATCTGCCATCTCTCCGCCCAAGTCTCCAGACAATCTAAATCCTGCTGTATCCTCAGTGCATGTGAGGTCAAGAAAGAGTGAACTTGTATTTGTATAGCACCTTTTGAGACATTTGGATGAAGGGCAGCGAGCCCTGTTAAATAAATTTGTTCAAGCACGCTGTGGTTTTAAAAGCTGAGGCTCACAAATTGATACTGATACAGCACGGGCAACAGGGCATTCGAGATCTTGGTGAACTATGGGGCAAACAGTGAATCTCCTTAACCAAAGAGATTTAAGGATCAAGAAAATAAACTGAGAAAAGGAGGGTGGGGAAAGAGGATGGATTAGAGTATGTGAATTCAATGTCAAATCAGGTACGAAAAGATGAATCGTGAGAGGGAAAGAAAGATTGAATTACGAGAGAAAAAAAAGAGAGGAATTAGAAAAAAATGTTAAAAGTTTTAACTTTACGTCTTTAACATTTCTGAACCTGACCTGGTCCACCACCTTCAGATGTGTCTCTTGGAGCATGGCCACGTCCGCCTACAGTCCCTTTAAGTGCGCGAACACTCGAGCCCTCTTCACCGGCCCATTCAGGCCCCTCACATTCCACGTTATCAGCCGGATTGGGGGGGGCTCTCCACCCCCCCACGCCCCGCCGACTAGCCATCTCCTTTTCTGGGCCAGTCCCGTGTCCACGCCCCCCTCACCCTCCAGTCCCCCACCTCTTCTGTGTCCCATTCCCTTTCGGCCAGTGCAGCAGCAACCCTTTCCCCCCCTCCCCTCTCCCCCGCTAGACCCCTGTCTAGCTTTTTTGCTCCCCCCATGTCACTCCCGTAAGTCAGCTGACGCCTGCTGACCCCGGCTTCCCCCGCCGTCCCATTGACCTCCCCGCGTGGGAGTCTCCCAATCCATATGCATTCCTTCGTTCCCCTTCCCGCCTTTCTTCCCGCACGCGGGAAAAAAACCCGCGCTTTCCAAAGCCCGCTCCGCCCCCTCTGGCGCAGCTCCTGTCGCGGCCTTGTCTCTCTCCCCCAGCCCATGTAACATTTCCTGCGCATGATTGACCCCCTATATACAACAACCATCACACATCAAATCCCAAAACATCCCCCCCACCCTCACAAACCCTCAGTTAGAGTCCAACTTTTCGGCTTGTACAAAGGTCCACGCCTCTTCAGGCATTTCAAAGTAATAGTGTTGACCCTTGTATGTGACCCACAGTCGCGCTGGCTGCAGCATTCCGAATTTCACTTCTTTCCGGTACAACGCCGCTTTGGCCCGGTTGAAACCCGCTCTCCGCTTTGCAACCTCCATGCTCCAGTCCGGGTATATTCGGATCTCTGCATTGTCCCACTTACTGCTCTGCTCCTTCTTGGCCCATCTCAGGACCCACTCTCTGTCCGTGAACCGGCGGAACCTCACCACCATCGCCCTTGGCGGCTCATTTGCCTGGGGCTTCTTCGCCAGCACCCGATGTGCCTTCCAGCGGCCTCGAAGGGGCCTTCATGCCCATCATTGCCTCGAGCATCGTGCTCGCGTATGCCCCGGCATCAGCCCCCTCCACTCCCTCAGGGAGACCCAGGATTCGCAGATTCTTTCTCCTCGACCTGTTCTCCAGGTGTTCCAGTCTTCCCGCCCACCTCTTGTGTAGCGCCTCGTTCTGCTCCACTCTCACCGCCAGGCCCACAAGCTCGTTCTCGTTCTGACTGACTCTTTTCTGTACCTCCTGGATCTTAGCTTCGTGGACCTTCTGGGTGATCCTGAGTCCTTCAATTGCCGAAAGCATAGGCGCCAACATCTCTTTGCGCATCTCCTCCCGCTGCTCCTCGAAGCAGCGCTTGATGAACTCCTGCAGCTCCCCTTTGTCCCTGGCCGCCGCCATTTTGTTTTCTTTCCCTCGCTTCTCCCGTTGCTCCAGTGCCGCTCCTTTGGCTGTTACACTTCTGGTTCGTTTAAAAAGTCTATGGAAACTCCTGAAAAAGGTCTGAGAGTCAGTTCCAGACGGGAACTGCTGAATGCGCGACCTACTCCTCCATGGCCGCCACCGGAAGCCTCGTCCCTGCTTCTTCAATGGCCTTGGTAGATCTTTTCACAGTTGTTCCCTCTGCTGCTAGAATTCACCTTTGATAGAGTCAAGTCAGATTGCAGCTTTAAGCTTGCCCTTCCCCCGCCTGCATGCTGGAAGAGGCCCTGTTTATCCTGTTGCAGCCAAATCTTTTACTGTTTCTGCCGGGTCTGGTAGCCAAAAGACATAACATTCCTAGGGGACACTGTCAGGGGAATGCTGCAGCCTTCTTGCCACACCGGGAAATGTCAAACAAATGACGTGGGGGCCCTGTAAAAGAGTCCAAAAGTCCGTTCCAAACGGGAGCTACCGAATATGCGACCTAGCTCTGCATAGCCGCACCCGGAAGTCGCTGCTTATGTCTTTAATTATGAGATCTGACTCTCGCGTGACAAATTTAATGGGCTAATAATGTGCGAGTACAGGAACTTCATGAAAATGACGGACGTTAAGAGCTGTTTCCACAGAACTAATGGCGGAACAGCACACGCCAACAACTTGTGGCAATTAACAAGGCATTCCCTCCCCTTGCCACATGTTTCTGGCCAATTTGTACATGAATAAAGGGGACCGTCATTCAGACAATCAACACCTTTTTTAACAAAATCTGGGCCAGCATATTGGAAGCATACAAACTGAATCCATGAGAAGGCCCTACGGTTAAGTACTAATAATCAACAGTTAATTAAAAAGAGGTTTCACTGGATTGTTTACATTCAATTCACACAGAAAGAAACAGGATTTTTCTTTCAAGAGTAAGTACTCGATTTGGTTCTACTTTGTCCAGTGGAAAATCTTGTTCAGCAAAAATGGAGAAGAGCTGCAGAATTCCCCAGTAATCTAACTGGAAAGGTTTAAACAGATCTCCGAGTTTGGTGTCATTGCCAATTTTAGAGCATTCACCATCGGTGGTGCATGTGTATCATGCCATACAGTTGTGCGCTGCACATTTATTTTTTAAAATTATTTCACGGAATGTGGGTTCCTCCGCTGGCTATGCCAGCATTCATTGCCCACCCTGAACTGCCCTCGAAAAGGTGGTGGCTCACCACCTTATTGAACCACTGCAGTCGATGCCATGTAGGTACACCCACCATGCTGTTAGGAGGGAGCGTTCCTGGATTTTAACCCAGCGACCGTGAAGGATATTCCAACTCAGGATTGTGTGTGGCTTAGAGGTGAACCTGCAGATGGTGGTGTTTCCATGCGTTTCCTGCCCTTGTCCTTCTTGGTGATGCTGTTGAAGGAGCCTTGGTGAGTTGCTCAAATGTGTGAAGTTGAATTCCTGTTCCTTGATAACTGTTAAATCAATTTGAATGGGCTTTTGGGAGGCAGGCCACAATATCCTCCCACGAGAATCGTAGAATCATACAGCACAGAAAGAGGCCATTTGTGCCATCGGGCCTGTGCCAGCTATTCGAAGGAGCTGCCTAATTCACCTCACTTCCTTGCTCTTTCCCCAACAGTCTTCCCAATCATTTTCCTTTTATAGAATGTAACCAATTTATTTTTAATAGAAGTGACACCGCATATCCAGCAGCATTGGAGGCACGTATTTTCCGAAATGGTTAGCTAAGGGCTTTGTTTTTTCTGGTGATGCCCATATGGGTCCACTGGGACTAATTACCCACTGGTAAATGTAAAAAAGGAGAAGAATATGTGCAGGTTTGTCTTGAAGTTGCAGAACTGATTCTATTGTTTTGATTATTTGACCTTGGTTGATTGAGAGTACGGTACGGAAACTCACTATTGATAATATTCCAGTTGCACAGCAGGTTATGTCCTGGCAATGTGCACCACACCATGGTAGGACTTGGGTTTACACATGTGACTGCTCCACGCCCAGAGCTGCTGATCAGTTGAGAGCCACATCGTACCATAAACGAGAGAGGGAAACCAGAGGAGAAGGTTTGTTTACGAACCAGATGCACTGTTTCCAATCGCAGTAACTTATTGGGATCTTGGAACCGACCCCATTGCCATTGACCCCACTTGAGCATGTAACTCAAGCGGGGTTGGCAAGGGGGGAATAGTTGGATGCGGTGGGGGGGGTGCGGGAGAAAGGAGAGAAAAACAAGTTCTCTCTTACAAGCAAAAGACATAATAGGATGACTCTGGCAAAGGTCTTTATTACGTCCAAGAGCATGGTGAATAATCAAAGTTCAGCTCGTAGCAGGGAAGTCCAAATCCCAACAATGTTTTGCTGCTGTTGAACACGTACTCCCCTTTCACAGCATGAAATGTCAGCCAAGGATTAAAAGAAAATCAATGACATTTTCTTGGCATTAATACCTTCTAACCTTTCTTTGAAGAATTTAGACTGAGTCCTGTGAACTGCCTGTAAATCTTGGGAAGTTCACTAGTCTTTTGTGCATAACGGTTCGAGTGAACAAGTGAAAGTACAATCATCCCACATTGTGCTTGGTAATCAAGATTTGAGTGCAGAAAAACTGCAACTGAGCTAACATTAATATTGTGGCTGAGACATAAAAGTAGGTTCCTTACATTCAGTGCTTGTGTGTGTGTGTGTGTGTGTATAGTTATAGTTTTGTCAAAGCTATTACCTTCTGCAGAAGAGTAGCTGACGTTTTCTCCTTGGAACAATACATTATCGTTTCGAGTGGGGAAGTGAACGCGACATCGGACAAGAAAGAAGGCAGGGTGATCGCCTGGAATGTTAGAGGGTTAAACGGGCCAGTGAAGAGGGCGCGTGTGTTTGCGCATCTGCGGGTTCTGAAGGCGGACACCTGAAAGTGGAAGACCAGGTTAGGTTAAGGAAGGGCTGGGTCAATCAGGTCTTTCATTCGGGGCTTGATTCTAAGACGAGGGGGGGTTGTGATCCTGATTAATAAAAGGGTACAATTTGAGGCGGAGGGCACAGGCGTGGATGGGGGTGGCAGGTTCGTTATGGTGAGGGGTAAGCTCGAAGGGGTGAGAGTAGTCCTGGTCAGTGTGTAAGCCCCTAATTGGGACGATGTGGATTTTATTAGGAGGATGCAAGGGAAGATCCCCGACTTGGACTCGCGTAAGCTGATCATGGGCGGGACTTTAATACAGTCCTGGACCCGAGCCTGGACCGGTCATGTTCGAGAATGGGCAGGTTGCCAGCGATAGCAAAGGAACTGAGAGGGTTCATGGAGCAAACGGGGGGAGCAGATCCATGGAGATTTAGCCGGCCGACGGCGAGGGAGTTCTCGTACTACTCCCACGTCCACAAGGTGTATTCCCGAATTGACTACTTTGTTGTGAGTAGGTACCTGCTGCCCGGAATGGTGGGGGCAGAATATTCGGCAATTGCCATATCGGACCATGCTCCGCACTGGGTAGACCTGCAGTTTTGTAAGGACAGCTTTCAGCGCCCACCATGGAGGCTGGAAGTTGGATACTCGCGGACGAGGCGGCTGAGGGAATGCATGGGGAATTACCTGCTGGTGAACGATACTGGAGAAGTCTCGGCAGCGGTGTTCTGGGAGGCACTGAAGGCAGTGGTGAGAGGGGAGCTGATTTCAATCCGGGCGTCCGGGGACAGGACAGATGGGGCAGAGACGGACCGACAGATTAAGGAAATTTTACGGGCGGACAGGAGTTACGCGGAATCCCCGAGGCCAGAGTTACTCAGGAAACGACAGAGGCTGCAGGCCGAATTTGGGGTGCTGACTACAGGCAAGGCTGTAGAGCAGCTTAGAAAGGTAAAAGGTGCGATTTAGGAGCATGGGGAGAAGGCCAGTAGAATGCTTGCGCAACAGCTAAGGAAGAGAGTAGCGGCTAGGGAGATAGGAAGGGTAGAGGGTGACCCGGCAGGGCTGAACAAGGTGTTTAGGGACTTTTATAGGAAACTGTACACTTCAGAACCACCCAGGGGACTGGGGGGGGGATGAGGCGATTCCTGTACGGACTGACCTTCCCAAGAGTGAGGAGGGGGTTGGTAGACGGACTGGGGGCCCTGGTCAGGATCGAAGAGGTATTGGGGGGGCCGGAAGGTCATGCAGTCAGGTAAAGCCCTGGGGCTGGACGGGTATCCGGTAGAGTTTCACAAAAAATTTGCCGGGATAGTGGGGCCGGTGCTGGTCAGGGTCTTTAACGAGGCAAGAGACAGAGGGAGTTTACCCCTGACGATGTCGTAGGCCACCATCTCGCTCATTCTGAAACGGGATAAGGACCCGGAGGCTTGTGGGTCATACAGGCCGATCGCTTTGATCAACGTAGACGCCAAGTTACTGGCCAAGGTTTTGGTGACCAGAATTGAGGACTGTGTACCGGATGTAATTGTGGAGGACCAAACCGGGTTTGTAAAGGGGAGGCAGCTGGTGGCCATCCTAAGAAGGCTGCTCAACGTGATTATGATGCCCCCGGAGAGTAGGGAGGTAGGGATAGTGGTAGCCATGGATGTTGAAAAGGCTTTTGACCGGGTCGAGTGGGATTATCTGTGGGAGGTACTAGGACGGTTTGGGTTTGTGGCGGGGTTCATCGACTGGGTTAGGCTATTGTATCAGGCCCCGAAGGCTGCTGTAAGGACGATCAGGACGACATCGGACTACTTTAGACTGCACCGTGGGACAAGATAGGGCTGCCCTCTCTCCCCACTGCTATTTGCGCTGGCCATAGAGCCGCTGGCAATTGCACTGAGAGCTTCTAGGGGCTGGAAAGGGCTGGTCCGGCGGGGGGGGGGGACATAGAGTCTCGTTATACGCAGACAATCTGCTGTTATATGTATCGGACCCAATGGTGGGGATGAACGGTATTATGGAAACCCGGAGGGAATTTGGCCGGTTCTCCGGACACAAACTGAACATGGTTAAGAGTGAGTTGTTTGTAATTCAGGCGAGGGGGCAGGAGAGTAGGGCTGAAGGGATTGCCCTTCAGGCTAGTGGGGGAGAGTTTCCAATATTTGGGGATTCAGATGGCACGGGACTGGAGCAAATTGCATAAGCTCAATCTGTCCCGAGTGGTGGAATGAGTGAGGGAGGAGGTCCGGAGATGGGATGCGCTCCCGCTGTCATTGGCGGGGAGGGTGCAGACTGTTAAGATGACGATTCTCCCGCGCGTTCTTCAGTGTCTCCCCATCTTTATCCCGCGGTCCTTCTTTAAGAGGCTGAATAAAATTATTCTGGGATTTGTATAGGCAGGGAGGTCCCCGTGGGTGAAGAGGGTGATGCTTGAAAGGAACAGAGGAGAAGGGGGGCTGGCGTTGCTGAACTTCAGGAACTGTTACTGGCGGCCAACATAACGATGATAAGGAAATGGATGGTGGGTGCGGGGTCGGTTTGGGAGCGGATGGAGGCTGCTTCGTGCAGAGTCACTAGCTTAGCAGCCCTGGTCACGGCGCCACTGCCGCTTCCACCGGCACGGTACTCCACCAGCCCGATAGTGGTGGCGGTTCTTCGGATCTGGGGCCAGTGGAGGAGGCGTGTAAGGGAGGTAAGAGCATCGGTGTGGACCCCAATCTGCAGCAACCACCGATTTACCCTGGGGAACATGGACGGGGGATATCGACTGTGGAGGAGGGCAGGGATTGTGAGGATGGGGGATCTGTTCCTGGAAGGGAGCTTTCCAAGCATGAGGGCGCTGGAGGAGAAGTTTGGGCTGGCGAGCGGGAACGACTTTAGATTCTTACAGGTGCGGGATTTTGTAGGCAGACTGGTGCCGTCCTTCCCACGTCTCCCGCCGAAGGGGAGGCAGGACAGGGTAGTTTCTAGGGGAGAGGTGGGGGAGGCTAGAGTCGCAGACATCTACAAGGAGCTAATGGGAGCTGAGGAAACGCAGACCAGGTACCTGAAGCTTAAGTGGGAAGAGAGTGGGAAGAGGAGCTCGGGGGGGGGGGGGGGGGGGGGGGGGGGGGGGGAGAGATGGAGGACGGTGTCTGGGCAGAAGCCCTGAGCAGAGTAAACATGACCGCAACATGCGCCAGGCTCAGCCTGATCCAGTTTAAGATCGTGCACTGGGCCCACATGACGGTGGCCCGGATGAGAAAATTCTTCGGGCTGGAGGACAAGTGTGCTAGATGTGCCGGAGGGCCGGCTAACCATTTACACATGTTCTGGTCATGCCCTAAACTCAGGGGGTACTGGCAGGGATTTGCAGATGTCACGGCCCGGGTATTGAAAACTGGGGTGGTAATGAGCCCGGAGGTGGCAATCTTTGGGGTTTCGGAGGACCCGGGAGTCCAGGAAAAGAGAGAGGCCGACGTTCTGGCCTTTGCTTCCCTCGTAGCCCGGCGACGAATACTGTTAGCATGGAGGGACTCAAAGCCCCCCGAGCGCTGAGGTATGGCTGTCGGACATGGCGAGCTTTCTTGTCCTAGAGAAAGTCAAGTTTGCCTTGAGAGGTTCGCTACTAGGGTTCGCCCGAAGGTGGCAGCCATTTATTGACTTCTTCGCCGAGGAGTAAGCGTCAGCAGGGCGGGGGGGGGGGCGTAGAATAGAGTAGGGGGATATTGAGGCAGGTCCTTGCGTGAACAGAGCCGTGGTTTGCACTGTTTAATTTGTGTCTTGACTTTTTGTTTGTACTGTACAACGTCACTTTTTCTAAATGCGTAACATACCTCAATAAAATTGTTTGTTTAAAAAAAAAAGAAAGAAGGCAGTGAGTGGGGGCATGCAGAATCAAATCAGCTTGGTTTAAAGGAAGTGCCACATGACGGATCATGAACCAGGGGTCAGTGGGGTACAGAAGGGCTGGGCGGAGCGGTAATTTTGGTCACCTTTCTGACATCTGCACGCACTTCCAGTCAGCTTTTCCATCATAGGTTTTGTCAGAGAATTTCTTATTTTAAATTTGTCCTGCGTATTGTCAGGGTGGAAGCTGAACCCTGGTTAGATGACTACAATTCCCGGGATGGGGGTGGAGGGGGGGTGTGGGATGGGGGCAGAGCAAGCACAGAGAGCGATAGGCCGCACATGCTCGGTCCAGCATTCCTCCGCAGCTGCAGGCATTGGGCAGGGTGCCTGCACCAGTGATTGCACTGGTGAGGGTGCAGAGGAGATTTACCAGGCTGTTACCTGGGCTGGATCGCTCCAGCTGTCAAGAGAGGCTGCATAGGTTGGAACCGTTCTCCCTGGAGCAGGGAAACTGAGGGGGGGAATCTGATTGAGGTGTATAAAATTATGAGGGACATAGATAGGGTACCTTTCCCCGTAGTGGAGGAGTCAATAATCAGGAGGCATAGATTTAAGGTAATGGGCAGGAGGAGATCTGAGGAAAACCTTTTTCACCCAGCGGGTGGTTGGAGTCTGGAACTCATTGCTGGAAAGCGTGATGGAGGCGGGATACGCCATTGCATATAATGCTGTGGACCAAGTGCTGGAAAAAGGGATTAGAATAGTGAGGTGCTTGATGGTTGGTGCGGATGTGATGGGCCGATAGGCCTGATTCCGTGCTGCAAAGGTGGTGGGAAAGTTCGGCTGCGGGACCGAAGGTGGCACAACAATGATTTAAAAGCAAAATGCTGCTGATTCTGGAAATCTGAAATGAAAACAGTGTTGGAAATACTCTGGCCGCATCTGTGGAGAGAGAAACCGAGTTCCCATTGCAAGTCCAATATGACTTCTTTGAAACTGGAAAGAGGGGTCATCTCTTCAGATCTGAAGAAGCGTCGTTTTGGACTCAACACTTTAACCCTATTTCTCTCTCCACAGATGCTGCTGAATTTTCCCATCATTTTGTTTTCATTTCAGTCCGAGATTCAGTTGAGAGTTGAAGGGGTGGTGGATGGTCGCTGGTCTGTGCTGCTGGGCAGTTGGAGCTTGGGGAAGCTCAAAGGCTGTCAGCAGCAGAATCATGGCTGAGAAGCTGGGAACGCCCCTGTGTTTCAATGTTGGAGAGTGTAGCCTGGCCACCGCGGGACAGATAGCAGGTCTTAGTATCAGGTTAGCTTAGCTGTTCTTTGCAGCCGATTTGAAAGAAATCCAGAATAATGTGCTTTGGGGTTCGGGTTGTACCCTTAGAACTTGTGTGCAGCAGACCTGTCGACGACTGGGGATCAGAGAAGCTCCTTGAAGGAGAGGAGCTATAATTGCTCGTGAGGAAATCGGAGCTTTAAAGGATTTTTGGGATTGACATCTGGGCAGATTGTTGAGAACTTTTAGGGACCTGCCTTTGTTGTGTCTGCCATTTAATGTGCAGTTTATGGCTTTTTGAAGCCTACTTGTGACAATAGCGATTTTCATTTCATTTTATTTGTTCAACCACAGTTTGGCTGTTAATCCATGTTTACCTCATGCTAATTCTGTACGTTAGAATAGAGTATTAACTGTTTGCTTTGTTGAATCTTGTACAGTGTCTTCTGTTTCTTTGAAAACATGGAATCATATGGCTTCTGTGGCATTATCCTCTTAGTGAGTAACTGCGATTTCTAATTTTGTCAACTTTAACAAAAAAAAAGTTACTGGTCGCTAACTGGATCGAAACAAATTTGGCTGTTTGTCCAGGGTCATAACAAGATTTTGGGGACTGGCCTGGGATTGTAACAAGTGTTGCCTTTGTTCAATCTACACTGTGACAATTTTGCAATCTGGTGAGTGGAGCTGTTCCAGCACCATCACTGGTGGGAGTATATAATTACAACTGACAAGTTTAAATAAGCAATTTTGTATTGGCAATGTGTATGGGTTTTATTTTTAATGAAATGCCGACTAAGATAGATCTAATGCATGAATTTAAAAATGTAGATAGGATTACACGTGCAAGCCCTGGTCCATTAATCCTTTGACCTCTAATTCCCTTTATCTGCATTGTACCTTTTGGGCTTGATTTCCCCATGTGTAACAACATTTATGATTGATGTTTGATCCAATGTTTCTTTTCATCAAATTCCATCTCTCTCACTCGTCTGTGTGCAGGTTTTTAATCATCTGATTGGATCAAATTATTTATTTCTAAAGCAGCAACAAATCAATTGAACCAGCTTGGGGCGTACCAATCCGAAAGTCCATTAGAAATCCCATGTGTGAAATTCCCAATGGAAACCTGCCACATTGTAATTGTGGCCTCCTGTCAGTGGTCGAGCTGCAGCACTTTGTTTTGCATCTTTGGTTAGCATTGCTGTCTCACCGCGCCAGGGGCTCGGGTTCAATTCTGGCCTTCCTCGGGTGACTGCGTGGAGTTTGCAATTTCTCCCCGTGTCGGCGTGGTTTTCCTCCCGGTGCTCCAGTTTCCTCCCACAGTCCAAAGATGTGCAGGTTAGGTGGCAATGTGTGGATAGGTCGGGAGTATGGGCCTAGGTAGGGTGCTCTTTCAGAGGGTCGGTGCAGACTAAATGGGCCAAATGATGACGACCTGCACTGTAGAGAATCTATGCTTCTATGTTGTAGCTCCTCGGGTGGTAGAGCAGAGAAACCTCTTTGCTGAAAACAGTTCTAATTTTCTGCCTTTTTCGTAAACTATTAGGTGAAAGTGGGGAAATAATTCATGGCTTGAAAATGGGGACCAAATTTGGTTAACGTGTTTTAGTGTTCTAGTCGCTGCCTTCTATTCCACTTTTCACTTAAAATCAACACTTTGTCCAAACTATCCCTCCGCCTATTCTACTGAAGGCTGGCGTGAGCAACTTGAAAAATTAAAGCAATGATGGAACTGATTGAACTAGTATGTTGACTATGTGTCGTTGTTAATGTGTGTATCCATCTGACCTCTAATAGAAGATGTCTCTTTCTTTAGTCTCGTGAATCTATTCGATTAAACGAACTGAAGACCGAAGTTTCACCGCGGATTTCTGCAGAGGATCTCATTGATCTTTGCGAGCTGTCGGGACCCACAGGCTCCAAGATGCCCACCAAAAAGACAAAGTCGGGGAAGCCAAAATTGCTGGTGGTCGATATTCGCAGCATTGAGGAGTATCCTTCCATTACACATATGTGGTCTTTTTCCACTTCTTCTAGGATTGCTCATCATTGGATCGGAAATTTGAAAAAAAGAAGAAAACAGCCTTGTGAGTTTACAGTTTTTGGGTTATTCTAAAACATTTCATAGGCAATTAATTACTTTTGAAGTGCAATCACTTGGTATGGGGACAAATACAGCAACCAGATTTGTGCACAGCAAGGTTCTGCAGAGGACACTGAGATTTGTGATGAGTTAGCTTGTTTTTGCTGGGTTTATTTGAGGTGTGAA
The DNA here is from genome assembly GCF_047496885.1 of Scyliorhinus torazame. Lineage (NCBI taxonomy): Eukaryota > Metazoa > Chordata > Chondrichthyes > Carcharhiniformes > Scyliorhinidae > Scyliorhinus > Scyliorhinus torazame. Next base: position 19,860,554 of record NC_092709.1, on the reverse strand, counting down.
TGTGGGTCAGAATTCCGCTGTTTCATTTTGAATAATGCTCTGGGCTCTTTTTGCACCTACCTGAATGGCTGGGCGGGGTCTTGGGTTAACTCCTCATCCAAAAGACTGCACCGCCAACAATGCAGCGTTCCGACGGACCTTCACTGAAGCTGTCAGCCTAAGTGATATGGTCAAGACCTGTAGTGAGGCTTGAACCCTTGCCACTGCTGAATCAGTGGATAACACTGAAGCTATCCCCATGGAGCATAGAATATCAATGCTGAAGAATAGGACCTTTCCTCCCATGTGTACCCAGTACTCCTGCGTTAGGTGCGGTTCTGATGAGATTGAGTACAGGCATGGGCACGCAGAAATTGCAGGGCAAGAAAAAAGTACAAGGTCCATCTAATTCCGATTCTATCAACCTTGTGGTTGCCTGATGCAGCAGGAGTTGTTGAGTAATCATGGAACTCAATATCTGTGATTAGTCTGCAATAGACCCAAACATAATGCAAACCTCAATGGTGGGAAGTTTTGTGAGGCTCAAGTCCAAGGTCAGTGTTTCTTTCCAACCATTCTGCACTTCCCATATGTCATGTCTCAAGTTATCTCAAATATTCTTATCACAAAATGTTATTTCAGAAACCTAATTTACAGTTGAATGAATCAATATACGTTGTTTGCACCATCTTCTTGGGAAACCTGTTTTTTTTTTTTTCTTGATTTGTTCGTGGGATGTGGCAACGCTAACTGGGCCAACATTTATTGCCCATCCCTAATTGCCCTTGAACTGAGTGGCTTGCGAGGCCGTTTCAAGAGGGCGTTTAAGAGTCAACGACATTGCTGTGGGTCTGGAGTCACATGTAGGCCAGACCGGGTAAGGACGGCAGATTCCCTTCCCTGAAGGATCTTGGTGAACCAGGTGGGTCTGTCTTTACACCGATCAACAATGGTTTCATGGTCATCATTAGGCTTTTTAATTCCAGATTTTTTATTGAATTCAAATTTCACCATTTGCCGTTGTGGGATTTGAACCCAGGTCCCCGGAACATTATCCTGGGTCTCTGGATCACTAGTCCAGTGACAATATTGCTGCGCCATGGCCTCCCCGATTAAGTTCTTGCTCACTGAAGTAGTGTTTGGCAGTTTAGTTTGGAATTTACTAGGGCAGCATGGTGGCGCAGTGGTCGCACTGCAGTCTCACGGCGCCGAGGTCTCAGATTCGATCCCGGCTCTGGGTCACTGTCTGCTCCCCGTGTCTGCGTGGGTTTCCTCCGGGTGCTCCAGTTTCCTCCCACAGTCCAAAGGTATGCAGGTTAGATGGATTGACCATGCTAAATTGCCCTTAGCGTCCAAAAGGTTTAGGAGGGGTTATTGGGTTATGGGGATAGGGTGGAAGTGAGGGCTTAAGTGGGTCGGTGCAGACTTGATGGGCCGAATGGCCTCCTTCTGCACTGTATGTCCTATGTGTCCATCTACACGGATCGTGAATCCTCACACTGGGGGCATGCAATTGTTTTTTAATTATTTGCAACATTTCTCCTCCAATATTCTATTTACAAATTCCTTTGTGTTAATTAATCTTACCTTTATGCAAAACCCTTGATTTCAGCCCTAAACATGCCTTTAATAAGTATTAACCTGCATCTTGCTCTCACAATTCAATCAAAAGTAATTCTCTGGATTTACTTTCTCCAACCATTCCAATGGATAAGGTCATCTCTCATGTGCCTGTTTCCAAGACTGAAGGACCCAAGTTTTTCCACTCCTTTCTCTTAACAGGAACCTCAAAGATCATGTGCAGGACTATTATGACTCCGGCCGAGACCTCAGCAGTTGCTAGAGTACTGGACAAACCCTCCAATATTTTATTTGATTTGGAAGATACTTCGCTCTAGTAGTGGTCCCACTCAAAAATAAGGATACGGTGTATTAAAACAAACTTTATTACTAACACAGGATTAAAATAACTTTATCATCATGCAAGAAAATAGCTTACAATTACCTGTTAACAATGCTTAACAATAAAATTAAACACTTAATCCGATCTACTATCTTATCTCCACTCGGTCAAAATACACTTTTAAATACAATTAGCAGAACCAGGAATACGTGCTTTAAAGATATGTCTTGGATAAACTGCTTTGAGGGAGAGATCCTTCAGGAACCAGCTTGCAGATTTTTTTTTGCATGTGTCAAACCATTGTTTAACCTGCCAGCCTTTTCAGAAACTGCTGTTCTGTTCACAGGCAATTTTCTTTGTAACTAAACTGCTTTGAAAGCAGCTGCTAGTCTATTCATAGACAAATGAGAACTGAACTGAAACTCAACATCTGATTGCTTCAGCCCCTGACTCCTCCCATCAACTACATCATCTTACTGAGGCTACACACAAGGTCTTGAATTATCTACTCCCCATGGAACCTTCCTTATATAAATAAAATTCCATTTGCCCATACTTTTACAACGCTTTACTTGCACCTCTGTAGCCATAGTGCCTGCTGATAATGTAACCAAGATTTTTTAAAAACATGACTGCAGCAGTCACACACACACTAACCCAGGTTTTTAACCCTTACTGCACCAAATACATATCATACAATATATCTGAAATTCCGACATTCATCACAGGATATGTTCACTGGGAAAGCATACATCTCCAATCTGTCTGAAATGGATTTTTTTCTTTCAAATACCCCTCAAATACTGAAGTTTAATACAAAATTATGATATTTTATTTGGTTAATTAATTTTGAAAATTGAAACTTTTGAAAACTGCTGCAAGTGTGTGATCTCGACCAGATCCCATATATGGTTTCTCGTACAGAAAAATGATTGCTTAGCGGGTAGAGAGGAAGAGTTGCAAAATAGCTGTTGGACTTTTCTTAACCTCAGTTGATCTGCTTAGTGTTATAAACTTGAACAAAGCTGATTTTGCAGGTGTTAGATAATTGAATAGAAGGATATGGGAAGTGTGAAGTTAAATTGCAGCTCCAGTATTTAATAACTGAATTATTAGTTAATAATTAGCACACTGTACCTCAACTCCGCACTTGGAAATTTATTTTTAACAATAAATACTTTTCGCTATGTTCTTCGCACAATACAACACCCTATACTCTTAAAAGTATGTGTTTCTGGAGTCTTAACGCTGACTTGTTTTTTGGTGTTTAGATTTCACATGAAAGAATGAACTTGGATTTAAATAGCACCTGTCAAATTGTTTAGACATGCCAAAATTTTAACAAATGAATCATTGTTGAACAGCGCAGCAATAATAACTTGCATTTGTATAGAGCCATTAATACTGAGAAACTTTCCAAATTTGCAAAATCGATCCCAATCCATAGCAGGCAATAGTGAGAAAAGTGACAAAAAAAAACTTGCATAAAAGTGAAGGAAGTTCTTGCTTAACATAGTGGAAATGGAAATGGAATGGAAATTGCTTATTGTCACAAGTAGGCTTCAATGAAGTTACTGTGAGTTAATTGGTTTCTGGAAAACACAAGGTTCGCCTAAGAACGTTATGCAAACCATAATCTCCCACTGAGGCAATATTATAAATGGGGGTTAAGATCATAGAATATTGGAATTTACAATGCAGAAGGACACCATTCAGCCCATCGAGTCTGCATTGGCCCTTGGAAAGAGCACCCTAATTAAGTCCACCGCTCCACCCGTAACCCAGTAAGCCCACCTAATCTTTTGGACACTAAGGGGCAATTTAGCATGTCCAATCCAGCTAACCTGCACATCTTTGGACTGTGGGAGGAAACCGGAGCACCCGGAGGAAACCCACGCACACACGGGAAGAAAGTGCAAACTCCACACAGTCACCCGAGGCCGGAATTGAACCGGGGTCCCTGGAACTGTAAGGCAGCAGTGCTAACCACTGCGCCACCGTGCCGCCCATCCAGGAGGGAATTCCTTTGGAATACACATTTCCATACAAACACGCACGTTAACATTATGAAATTAAGAAAACATACAAAACATCAACTATAAATTTAGCCTACCATGTCAAAACTCACAGCGCCAAGGACCCCGGTTGGATCCCGATCCAGCATCACTGTCCATGTGGAATTTGCACATTCTCCCAGAGTCTGCGTGGGTCTCACCCCCACAACCCAAAAAGATGTGCAGGGAGGTGGATTAGCCATACTAAATTGCCCCTTAATTGGAAAAAAGAATTGGGTACTCTAATTAATTATTTTTAAAACTACTGGAGCATTCACAACCCTCCACTTGATTCCATTGTTATGTGCGAGGCGTTTTCAGAACCCCAAAATGTATCCTGAAGTTCAACCAACTTCCCCCTTTAATATATTTGTTGCTTTTCCTAGCACACGGCTTGTTCCCTAGGTGTGGGATTACAATTATGGACACGGGGGTTTTTAAATACAAAACACTGTTTATTCCATGAACTCAACTTAACATCTTAAATAAACATTGGATCTCTTAACACCCCTTACTTCAAAGATAACTCAGAAAATATTGCAACAGTAAATAATTCCTCAAAATGTTCCTTCAAACTTCCAAGAGACTTCGCACCTTTAAACCGAAACACATCAGGTTAAAGGCTTTACTATTATGAGTTTAAATCACCCAAATGATCCAGAGATAGTCTTCCATGGCAGAGATCCAGCTCACTGCAAACACAAACACTGCCAAGCTGTTTTCAAACTGCAAAACTAAAAACTGCAAAATGGCTCATCTAAAGCCCAGCTCCACACACTCTCTGACATCACTGCATTTTCTTAAAGGTACATTGCGTAAACATCCATTTCTTACAGGCACTCTCACACATCTCCCCCCAAGAAAAATAAATAAACTATCAACTTCAAGATGATTTCATTTTTCACTTTTGCACCATCCACTAAGAAATGCACACAGTAAATATACATTTTCTTTTTTTTTTTCAAAACAACACATGCAAACAGGTATAATAATATAGTCCATTTTTCTTTGTTCTTCTTCCTCCAACCGAAATCCTTCTCGATTGACAGTCTCTTTGAACAAAGTCTCTGCACGATCCATCCATTTCTCTACTCCTCGGCATTTCTCTTTAGAAACAGATACTTTAGTTCAATCTGACCACAGAGTCCCTTGCAATTCTCCAATACAGGAACATTGATGGTCACAGCACCCAGGCAGTCAAATGCCTGATGAAAGTCCGCTGTCCCTTGAAATTTTTGACGTTTCTTTAGCAAGTCCATCAGTGGAGTAATCACGCCACAAAACCTTTGCACAAATGTTCGATCAAATTCATTTATGCTAGGAGATCGCATTATTTCCCTTCGCCTTGAGGGTATCGGAAACTCAGCAAGGAAAGCTTCTCCAAATTCACTGTCGGCTAGGTTCATCACCAAACCCGCCTCCTGAAGTCGATCGAAGAACTTCATACGATGTTTAAAATGTTCTTTCCATGTCTGGAAGTTGGATATAAAAACAAATTGTCCCAATTTCTCAATGCAATCCCTCAAACGTGGGATAGGATAAGAGTCCGTTCTTGTAACTGCATTCACCTTTCTATAGTCCACACACAACCGTTGGGTACCGCCTGGTTTAGGTACCATCACTCTGGGTGAGCTCCATTGGCTGCAACCCACTTCAATTATGCCATTCTTCAGCATACTCTCACATGACACCATTCAAATTTGATTTGAGTGAAGCAATTTCTCCTCACCTTAGTCCTAAATAATCAGCCCCTTGTCTTTAAGAGTGTGCCCTCGTGTTTTTGATGCCCCAACTGGCGGAAACGATCTCTCAGCGTTTACCCTTCATAACTTTGCATGTTTCAACAAGATTGCCTTTTATTCTTCTGAACTCCTGAGAATATAGAGCAATGTCTATATTGCAGCACGGTAGCACAGTGGTTAGCACAATTGCTTCACAGCTCCAGGGTCCCGGGTTTTGTTCCCGGCTGGGTCACTGCCTGTGCGGAGTCTGCACGTTCTCCCCGTGTCTGCGTCGGTTTCCTCCGGGTGCTCCGGTTTCCTCCCACAGTCCAAAGATGTGCGGGTTAGGTGGATTGGCCATGCTAAATTGCCCTTAGTGTCCAAAAAGGTTAAGTGGGGGTTGCGGGGATAGGATAGATACGTGGGCTGCTCTTTGTAAGGGCCGGTGCAGACTCGATGGGCCGAATGGCCTCCTTCTGCCCTGTAAATTCTATGATTCAATGTCAGTCATACAATAGCGTTAGACAATCCTTTGCTGCTTTACAGCCCGATGCACTCTTTTCTTCTCTTGAAATGCTATGCCCTGGAAGGTATCCTTTTCCTGAATAAACAAGTCACATTGACATTAAACAGTTGTTGAGAACTGTATCCACCCTCCTCAGTGATTCCACTTAATGTTTTAATGAGGGATTTGGCTGCTTTCTCATCAGCACAGGCAACTCCCCCACTCGCAACAATGTTATGCAAGCTAGCATATTTTTATCGTACCTTTTAAACCACCCACAACTAGCATTAAATGGATTTGTGTTTGAATTTTCACCAGCATTTCTTAGGATCATCATGCGAACTCCAGGCCTTTTCTCGAATAAGCATTAAACTAAGAGATAAAAACAGAAAATGCCAGACAAACTCATCAGGTCTGGCATCATCTGTGGAGCGAGGGACAGAGTTAACGTTTCGAGTCCCAATGTGCAACCCATCTATACCCACCTCACCTGAGACTCGGCTCTCACACTCAATGTGGGAATTACACAGAAAGGTCCAGGTGTACAGGGTCAGATGTAAAAACAACATTAAGGTGAAACAGCAGCAGTGCGAATGCAGGGCATTAATTGTAGAGCGTCATTAACACGAAACAGCATTGGATGGGATGGTGATAAGCATGGACGTCCTGTATGGATTGTAAGGAGAGGGAAGTGGAAAGATTTTGGGGAAGAAATTGCAGGGCCGAGGGCCTAAGCGGTTGATTTGTGAAGGACCAGGGAGTACGGGGCAAGAGGATTGTAGTTTTGGAGGGGGATAGAGATATGGAGAGGGTTGAGGCCATGAATAGATGTAAGAACATGGATGAGAATTTTACATTTGAGATGTTGGGGAAATGGGAGCCAATGAGGTCAAAAGTGACGAGCAAGCAGGATTTGATTCAGGGGAGGTTGTGAAAGCAGATACATTAACGGCGTTCAAAAGGCATCTTGACAAACACATGGATAGGATGGGTATAGAGGGATACGGCACAAGGAAGTGCTGAGGGTTTTGGCAAAGGTTGGGATCATGACCGGTACAGGCTTGGAGGGCCGAAGGGTCTGTTCCTGTGCTGTGTTGTTCTTTGTTCTTTGTTCATTGCCAATATTAATATACGTTTCTGTGATAGCATCAGAATCACATGCTTTTACTCTTTTATTTGCATTCCTAAACCATGAAATCCAGCAGAGGAAGAGATTTTTCTCTTATTCCAATGTTTGTGTTGTGTTTTTTTACCCCAGCGGCTTTTGAAACAGTATTATACTAAAATGGTGATGAAATTCATAATATTATTCCTTAGCGGATGAACTAGCAGCTTCATTTACTGCGTATGGACAAAAATGTTTTGGTTCATGTCTGAATGGAGTCAGGTTACACATACGTTTGCTTGTATCCATTTGACCAGAAAGAAATTGACAAAGAACAGGCAAGTGCGATGTAGATGTCAGAAACATTTGTACCTTAAGAGAGATTGTGAATTCACGGGATAAGTATGTGTCTTTGTAGCTACGAGCATCTGACTTGGAATTGATTGCTGGTTTTGAAATTCGAACTTGTGTCGTTTTGGAATCCTGACAGAAAATATCTTTGAAGCCAGCCACACTTTAAATTGTCCACCTTGGTGCGGTCAATCATTTAGGACTTTTTACTGTACTTTCAGCAGCTGAAGCTGCTTTTTTATTTTTATATTTTTTTTAAAATTCATTTCTCAGAGTTACAAAGCCAAAGCACAGAGTGGACAGGGCCAAATCCTTGCCTGCTCCAAAAACCAATTCAAATTCAAATTGATTCCAATTCATGGGCCCCACAAGAGAGACATACCAGATCCAATAATTAAACCTTATCTCGCGCTCAATCCTAGCCAAAAGGCTATATCCTCAGAGTCGCTTTTTGCAGTTTGGCATTAGGCTACAAGCTGATTTCTAAAGCCAGAGCTTGGCGTTTTAATCAAATAAATCGACTTCATCAACTTCTGTTCCATTTGAGTTCACACAAGCAAGAGGCTTTTTGGCATTTAATACTCTGGGCCAATAAATGCTCTGCGTTTTCATCTTTTTCAGGGCTATAGTTGCCCTACTTGATTTGTCGATGGGCTCAGACGCCACACTTGGTCAGTGTCTAGAAAGCTTTCTGTTAAGTGAATTTTCAGGAATCCCTGAAGTGCAGGAGGAGGCCATTCGGCCCGTTGAGTCTGTACCAACCCTCCGAAAGAGCACCCTACCTAGGCCCACTCCCCTACCCTATCCCCGTTAACTCGTGCATTGTTCATGGCCAATCCACCTAACCTGCACGTCTTTAGACTGTGGGAGGAAACCGGAGCATCCGGAGGAAACCCTCGCAGACACGGGGAGAACGTGCAAACTCCACACAGGCAGTCACTCAAGGCCGGAATTGCCATGGAATCTTTCATGTCCACTTGAGAGGGCGGACAAAGTGTCTGTTTGAAGTCGCACCTGGAAAATGTACTCTGACAATGCAGTAGTGCAGAGCAATGGCAGGCTGGGTTATATGTACAAGTCACGTTTTTGGCATTGATCATTTGTGGTGTTGGGTGCTCTGGTGCACAGATGAGCCAACACAGTTGTATGTGGTACAACTCTATTTTATTATAACTCTTATAATACAGTTCGTTCTGGATACTCTGCACGTGCTGTCTCCCTGAGTGTGTTTGGCAATAGATGTGTCCTGGTTCTCCTCTGCAGCTAATACTGACCACCGGGGGTCGTGTCTGTGCTTTTATATCTTTCTGTCATTGGTTGTGGTGTTGTGTGTTCTGATTTGTCTGTTGGTGTGTCTATCATGATGTGTGTGTTTGAATATCATGACATCCCCCCTTTTTACAAAGATAAGTGCCTACGTGGTTATAAATATAATTGTGTCGTGAGTGCATCTAAGAGTGTGTGTGTGTGTTGAGTACAGCGTGTGTTTATGACGTAACTATTTACATGGGGCGATGTCGGGTGCGTCACACTAACAAGGTTGTACCATAACAAAACTTGGATGCGAGAGAAAAAAAAAAAAACTTGAACATTGGTCCGGTCAGACGATATCTGGAACAATAAACAACAACAGGTTATAATACAGAAGTGTTTGACTTTTTGAACGTATGAACAGCGTTATAAGTCCAGTCTAATGGGTGACCGCCTCAAGAATGGGCTGGTCCTCAAGCCGGTTCAGCTGTGGAGATTTGGGGTCACACTGGTTCACCTTGGACTGTTGGAGGTGATGCTGTTGCCGAAGTCTCTACTTTACCATTTGTTGTACTTCGTGCAGTGCTTGGTTTTTTCATTCGTGCAAATATAACATTCAACATCTTTGTTAGTGGTGCCCTGGCTGTGGTTTGGTTCTGGTGGCGATGGAAGGGGCATGATCCGTGGCATCTCCACGAAGTCATCCTTGGGAACCAGTGGAGGATCCGGCGTGTGCGTACGGTGCAGTTGCGAGCGTGGAAGGCGGCACAAAGCCCGCTGATTGCGCCTACGCACCAGTCCATCCGCCCTGCATGCCAGGAACAAGGTGGAGTCTGTTTTCTTTTTATGTTTGTGGTGGACGGCATCTTGTAGCCGATGGGTCGTTGCCATCGAAGTAGCACCATCACTAATATCATGCAAGGCGATGACTGTGCCAGATGTGGAAGTTGGCCGAGACCGTGTACGCTGGTTCCGGCCACCTGCTGTGCCGGAAGGGCGACTCCGCAGAGAAACGTCGAAGCATGTCGCCTTGGAGAGAGAATTGTTGCTCGCATCAACGTCTGGCGATGGGGCGAATTGGTGTGTCCATCTTGGACCGCCGGTGCTGGTTGCCACTGCCGACCCAGTGGGACTGCCACGCGATCCATTCCCTGTCGCCGTGGCATCTGCCGTCACCCTGAGCGTGCCATCACCGAGGCCGCGACACCGCCCGTCCGGAGCAAGGTCTGGCGTGCGCAAATCAGAGTCGGCGCTTGGCTGCTCCCCATCTGGAGTCCGGTCTGCCTTCCGTCGATGCCCCCCGTCCGGAGTCCCAACAGGTTCACTGGAGGCAGCCGAGATTCCCTGAAGCTGCACTTCTGGAGTCGGAACATGCAGGAATGCACCAACCAGTGGAGAGGCTCGAGCCATCGAGGGTGGAAGCGGTGCGCCGCCACCGCAGTCGTCAGTGGTCCCACCGTGATCGTCGAGTGCCTCGGTACGCACTAGGCGAGGTCTGTCACCTTGCACCTTTTGCATGGGAAGTGGGATGCTGTCGTCACTCGTCTCACATCCCGTGGATAGATCGTCATTAGCAGCTTGTTGTTCACTAGGGTTGGGTAAATTGTCAGAGTTTTCATCTGGTGGTGCACACCATGTCGGTGGACTGTCATTGTCTTGCCATTGTCCTTCATTTGGGCTTTTCTTCTTTGGAACTTTAAATCTTCCCCCAGACATTGCAGAACCTTGTTTATTACCCCCAAAGTCTCCTATATGTATGGTCTCGAATATAGGATCCACTGTTTCTATTGACATTGTACCATTTTCCAAAGAACATTCCGTTTCACTTTTCTTCTCAGGTACCTCATATGTAACTTTGTTTAATGTACATGCCTTCATGGTCTCTGGGTCTGATTTTGCTGGGACTGGCATGGTCACAGTCTCTCTTTTACTGTTCTCAATTGCCCACATTATACTCCCCATACATAACTGCTTAATCACTGGGGTTAGTGTGGTACAATGGATAATCGGGTCGACCTTATCTGCATCTTCACCATTAGTGGAAAGCACACTTGGTTCACTTGAAACTGCTGTGGGTTTTAAATTCGTTATCTGGCTACTCGATGTCGGTGTCCTCAGGATTCTTGCTCCAATGTTCTGCTCAATAATCAGTGGAGTGTGTATAGGTTCAATGCAATTAATGTTCCCCTCAAGGTTTGAAGAGTCATTACTGACTAACTGCTGGTCTCCGAAGTTGGGATTTTGCGGCATTGTGTTGAAGGGAGACATTTGTCCCTGCTGTAGATATGATTCAGGTTGTGTTATTTCCATTACCTGAGGATCAATGTCTTGTCCATTTTTTCGATCCGTACTAAAACACTGGCAATTCTCAGTCTGCTCCTTGCAAGTTAAACATTCAATTAATTTCGTTAGCAAATCCTCAGCATCCTTCTGTGGCCGTGCAGCATTATTAATCTCTGTTCGGCTACAATGATCCTGAAGGTCAGCGCATAAACCTTTTTTCTTCGGGCTTGGACGAGGCGATTCCTTTGGCTTGTCTTCAGTTGGGCTTGAACAGTCTTCAGCGCTGTGCCCTTCATTGTAGCATGAGAGACCGTCATGGTCATGCTGCTGTGTAGTGGAGCATGGTAGGCTGTTATAGCCTTCTTGCTGTTCACGTGAGCATGGCAGACTTGCATCGTCTGCCGCTGGTTGGTCAGGAGAGGTTGCTAGACCCTCATGGTCTTGTTCCTGCAAGGACTGCGCTCTGGAGTCTTGCGTTCCTCCCATCGTGGAGTCCGTCCACGAGCTCTCTGTGGAGGCTTGTGACACTGGAGTCACTTCTTGTTCGTGCAAGGACTGCGCTCTGGAGTCTTGCGTTGCTTCTATCATGGAGGCTGTCCACGAGCTCTCTGTGGAGGCTTGTGACACTGGAGTCACTTCTTGTTCGTGCAAGGACTGCGCTCTGGAGTCTTGCGTTGCTTCTATCGTGGAGGCTGTCCACGAGCTCTCTGTGGAGGCTTGTGACACTGGAGTCACTTCTTGTCCGTGCAAGGACTGCGCTCTGGAGTCTTGCATTTCTGCAATTGTGGAGTCTGTCCACGAGCTTGCTGTGGAAGCTTGTGACACTGGAGTCACTTCTGGTTCATGCGAGGACTGCACTCTGGAGTCTTGCATGTCTTCTTTCATAGAGTCGGGAACGTTGAGCGGGACGTGGACCACGCTCTGTGTGGCAGCAGGGCACTCTCCGTGTGCTTGCACCGCTCCCTGTCTGTTAATGTCAGGCTGCAGCATCATCCGGTACTGATAAGTTGGAACGTCATATCTGCTGGATTGAAGATCCTCAAATCCGAAAAATGAATCCGCATCTGCGTCGGATTCAATGTGGGGGCCGCCAATGTGCAACACGAAAGGTTCGTCCGAGTCATAGACATATAGGACCACGGAGCTATCATTGGGCTCGCGAGGTCCGGAAACACTGTAATAATCGTCATCGAAGTATTCAAGGTCGGAATCATCGGCTTGTGCGTAGGTAACTGCTTGTCGGAGGGTTCTTCGGAGGTCAAATTCATCTCCTGGGTCAATTTGCGGCACTGTGCTGTCATTCCAGGTGAGGGAAGGTTGTTTTACAGCTTTAACAGATTTTTGTTTTTTTGATTTGGGACGTTTCCCTTTTAAATTGGATTTGGGACATTTCCCTTTTAAATTGGTGCAGTCTGGGGCCTCTGACATCCTGACGCTCGGTATGTAGCACGTAGGAAGCAACTGCGCATGCTCAGATCGCTGTTCCTTTACCGATGGCCGTTCTCTTGACTGCGCATGCGCAGCATCTCGCGCATGCGCAAATGAAACTTCCGGTTCTGCGCACTTCTCGCGCAACTGTGCTAGCGTTATACCTTTAGCAAGATGGCCGCCGACCTCGACCCAGCCTTCTCTCAGGCCCGGGATTTCGGGCTCCGGGATCCCAGCCACGAGGTGAGTACTGCAGCTTTTCTTACCTTTAAGTGCCCATTGGATTGCGTATTCTTCACAGTACTTGGAGAATTTGCCCAGGACTGCCTGGTAATCGTACCTTTGCTGCCTCCTGAAGAACCTGAACCTTCTGAATATTTCTCTTGCCCTTGCACCGGCGACGGTGAGGAGAAATTCAATTTTTTCCCTATCATCCAGGTCTTTGAGTTCAGCTGCCACCAGGAACAATTCGAAATTTTGCCGGAATCGCCGCCAGTTTTCGTGGAGGTCGCCGTGGCACTGGAGCGCCTGCGGAACCGGGAGCTCGTACATCATGCCTGGGCACTGCTGGTTGTCTGTGTACACTGAGGTATGCCGGCAGGTATCGATCCACTCCTGTACCATGTGGTGTTGGGTGCTCTGGTGCACAGATGAGCCAACACAGTTGTATGTGGTACAACTCTATTTTATTATAACTCTTATAATACAGTTCGTTCTGGATACTCTGCACGTGCTGTCTCCCTGAGTGTGTTTGGCAATAGATGTGTCCTGGTTCTCCTCTGCAGCTAATACTGACCACCGGGGGTCGTGTCTGTGCTTTTATATCTTTCTGTCATTGGTTGTGGTGTTGTGTGTTCTGATTTGTCTGTTGGTGTGTCTATCATGATGTGTGTGTTTGAATATCATGACACATTTTCCTGGTGAGTTAGTAAATTTGGAATTTACTGCATTTGTGTTTATGTTTGCTGGCTGATACCTCACTGGGTCTTGTAATTAAATCTCTACTCTATGCTAGCCCTTTCATTGTCTAAAATAAGCCATTAAGGAGAAATTACATTAGCGCTCTTAAAGAACTTAAAGAAACCTTTGAGTCTCTTTGCTGTCATATGTAAGATTTCTTTTTTAATTGATCATCGGCAGAATTTTTCTTTCCCTTGTTTGCAGGGTCAATTACAGCGCAGGAGGGGCCCATTGGGTCCATGCCGGCTCACCACGGAGCAGTCCAGTCAGTCCCACTCGATCCCTATAGCCCTACGTTCCCACCCAATTTTGAAATCATTGATTGTTTCCACTTTCACCACCCTCACGAGATGCGAGTTCCAGGGCATCGTCACTTGCTGCGTGAAAAAAAGATTTCCCTCCTACCCATCTGCATCTTTTGCCCCAAATCTTAAATGTGTGTCCCCTAGTCCTTGTCCCATCAGCAAATGGGAGGAGACTTTCCTTGTCAACTTTATCTAAACCATTGATAATTGTTTTTACATTTAAAGTACCCAATTCATTTTTTTTCCAGTTAAGGGGCAATTTAATGTGGCCAGTCCACCTACCCTACCCGTCTTTGGGTTGTGGGGGTGAGACACGGGAGAATGTGCAAACTTCACATGGGCAAAGACCCGGGGCCGGGATCGAACCTGCGTCCTCGGCGCTGTGAGGTACAGTGCTAACCACTGCACCACCGTGCCGCCCAACCTTTGATAATCTTGCATACCTCTATCAAGTCTTACCTAAATCTCCTTTCCAACCTCACCTTTTAACTAAAACGTCCCCCATCCCTGGAATCATTCTGGCAAATCTCCTCTGCACCCTCTTTAGGAACCTCTTATCCTTCAGTAGCCATTGTGGTTTCTTGCCAAATTTGTTTTTAACTAGATGGCCTCTTTGTCAGTTCAGAATGTCAATGTAGGCAAATTGATCACCGACCCACTCTTTTCCATATTTTCAATACAATACAGACTGCAGGGCATTTTACTGCTACAATAAATCCTAACTCCAGCCACAAAAAGATGTTACCGGTCTGAATATTTCCATTTGTCGAACTAACCGTTTACACAGCCTCTATGAACGAGATTTCGTTCTAAATTATAGTTTGCGTTTATGCAATGGGACAGTCCAAATTAATTTTGCGGGGGCATCTTTCGGCCAATAGACGTAGTTTTACAACCCATCGGTCTTACAGCTCAGATGTGAAGCAACATGGTGCAGAGCCACGGCAACAGTCATTCCTGTACCTGAAAAATATCTCCTATACACCAGCAGAAATTGCAAACTGTAGATGAGGAGAGCCTTTCAGCCCATCCAGTCCATCCTTTTGTAGATACCCATTGTTCCTCTTGCCACTGCTCCCCATCCATCACAGCATCCACTGCCTCTTGAATATTATAGAATTTATCTTCACTTTTCATACGCCAAGACTAGTCCCTGCAATAATTACCCTGTGAATGAGCAAGTGTTTTTTAACCATTGATCCTTATTACTAGTTTGTCCCAATGTCCCCTTGTCTTAAAGTCATGTTTAACTTGAAGTTGTCACCTAAATTAACCAAAAACTCATCTCTCTTTCATGTTCCAAGTAATTTTACAAAGTTTTTAATACAGTTGAACTATGTAGAGTCCTATTGTATGTTATTGTACAGCTTTGTAATGCAACAATCAGCTCATTAATGGGGTGCTGAGTTTGGCTTTGATCACCACGCTAGAGACAGCAACATAATATTACCAGTCTCCGAGACAAAAGCGCTCATTTGCACCTGGTATTGAGGGCGAGAGTAGAGGAGGCCAGTAAAGAGGCCATAGTCAGAGGCAATGTGGTGTCCTTGGCCCCAGAGAGATTGTAAGAAAATATGTAAAGCACGACTGCTTCTGAACTGGAATAAAAGCAGAATACTGCGGATGCTGGAATTTAAAACAGAAAGTGCTGGAAAACCTAGCAGGTCTGGCAGCATCTGTGGAGAGAGAAGAGGACTTCCGGCGGTGGCATGTGAGGAGCGGGCACGCTCACGAGGCAGCTCCTGCCAGGATCCTTGTTTTTGAGACTTTTTGCCCGGGTTTTGGGAGAAACCTTTGCAGACAAGTTTACCTGTGGTGATACAGGGTGCCTGTCTGTGCCGAACCAATGCTGAAAAAAGGAGGTAAGAAGCCAGCAGAAGGTAATTGGTCGACCGATTCGAAGGCACCGTGCAGCTCCTCTGTGAAGAAAATGGCACAGGCGGCGGAGGCCTCCCGATCATGGAGGGGTATATTCTCTAATGTGCTGGCAAAATAAATTCGACCTGCACTTTGATAAACAGTGGAAATTGATGTTGGAGAGCCTGCAAAAGTTGATCGAGGAGGCTCTGAGTCACATCCGGTTCAGACTGGAAAAGGCTGCTGGGACGGTGAAGAAGCAAGGTGAGGTGTTAGAGGGTGTGGAGAAAGCACTGCGGAGGCAAGGTGAGCAGCTTGCTTCCCTGGAGGCTGAAATGCCGGTGCTGGCTGATGAGAGGTTGAAGACCAAAGTCGATGATCTCGAGAATCGTTTGACAAGGAAGAACCTCCGAGCCGTGGGGTTGCTGAAGGGGATTGGGTGGGGGGGGGGGGGGGGGGGGGGTCGGGGTCGAATCCCACTGCATATTTTTCGGACATGTTTGGATGAATGATGGGGGAGGGTGGTCTTGCATTCCCTTCGGAGTTGGACAGGCTCCATCGGATACTTCGTCGGAAGCCTCGGCCGAACGAACTGCCACGTGCAAACATTGCTCGCTTTCAGGAGAAGGAATGGGTCCTGGAGTGGTCCAAGGAGAACAGCAAGACCCGAAGTGGGAAGAGAATCATAGAATTTACAGTGCAGAAGGAGGCCATTCAGCCCATCGGGTCTGCACTGGCTCTTAGAAAGAGCACCCTACCCCAGCCCACACCTCCACCCTATCCCCATTACCCAGTAACCCCACCCAACACTAAGGGCAATTTTGGACACTTAGGGCAATTTAGCATGGCCAATTCACCTAACCCGCACATCTTTGGACTGTGGGAGGAAACCGGAGCACCCGGAGGAAACGCACGCACACACGGGGAGAACATGCAGACTCCACACAGACAGTGACCCAAGCCGGGAATCGAACCTGGGACCCTGGAGCTGTGAAGCAATTGTGCTAATCACTATGCTACCGTGCTGCCCCACGTTAGGATTGTTAGGATCTACCAGGATGTTGAAGCTGAGCTGGCGAGGAAATGGGCGACATTTAACAAGGTTAAGGCTGCCTTATACAAGAAGGGAGTTCAATTTGGGGTGAGGTTGTTTGCTATTACTTTGCCCCGGAGAAGATGCACGCCTTTCTTAAAAAGCATGGAATAACAATCTTTATTGTCACAAGTGGCTTACATTAACACTGCAATGAAGTTACTGTGAAAAGCCCCTTGTTGCCACATTCCGGCACCTGTTCGGGTACACAGAGGGAGAATTCAGAATGTCCAATTCACCTATTCCTTTCGGGACTTGTGGGAGGAAACCGGAGCACCCGGAGGAAACCCATGCAGACACAGGGAGAACGTGCGGACTCCGCATAGCCAGTGACACAAGCTGGGAATCGAACCTGGGAGCTGGGCGCTGTGAAGCAACAGTACTAACCACTGTGCTACCGTGCTGCCCAATTGGTTCTAGTTAACTGCTATGTGAGGTCTTTAGCTGCTGTGGGTTGGGAAAGGTGTTGGGATAGCCTGGATATAGTTGTCGATATTTGTTGGTAAATTTTTTTTTTGTTGTTCTTGGGGATGGTGGGTGATTTTTGCTTCACATGTGGTATTTTTTATTAGTGGGGGGCTCACTGCTATGAAAAGTGGTGTCTCATGTAATATAGTTGGAAATGTATAACTGCTGTTGGGAAATTAGTTTTGTAGGGGTACTGTTTTATGAGGTATGTTTTATCCCCGGGCAAATAATTAAGCTGTCGTTTTCATTATCCTGGAGGGAGACTTCGCACTAGCAATAAATTCAGCTAGCTAACGGGGGTGAGATGGGTGGGGGGGGGGGGGGGGGGGGGGGGGGGGGCTGCAGCGGTGAACCAGCTTCACTTGGGTCGATGAGCTTAGCATCTGTGTGTGGTTGGGGCTTGGGGGAGGGGGTTTTGGTCATTTGTTTGGTTTCAGTATATACATTTGGGTGGGATGTTGTCTGGGGGAGGGGGGAAGGGTGAGTTCACTGATGGTGACAATGAGATTTTCTATGTTTCACTTTGAGGGGTGGGTTTGGCTGCCATCTTGGGTGGGCCTTGGGCCTGTACTTTTCAAGTAGTTACTTGATAAACCCTTGCAGTGGAAATTTCTGACTCTGGGATTAGGGGGGTGGGAGGCCTCCGATTCGATTGGGTACCTGGAACGTAAGGGAGTTGGCTGGCCCGGTAAAAAGGTCGAGGTGCTGATGTGGTATTTTTGCAGGAGATTCACTTGCGGGTAAAAGATCAGACTAAACTACGGAAGAAATGGGTGAGCCAAGTGTTTCATTCGGGCTTTGGTGGAAGAGCCCAAGGTGCGGCGAGTTTAGTGAATAAACTGGTTCATTTTATGGCCACCAAGATTGTGGCAGATCCCAATGGTGGATACATGATGATCATTGGATCTTTGGTGGCTGTGATGGTGGTACTGGTAAATGTCTACGCACCAAATTGGGACGATGCGGCATTTGTTAAGAGGCTGCTGGTTTCCATTCCTGATCTGGACACGCACTGACTGTTTTTTGGAGAGGTTTCAACTATGTACTGGATCCTAAGCTGGATCAATCCCTCCCAACGTTGTTGGGTATCTCGGGGGTACCAAAGGCGCTTCTGGCCTTCCTGGAGCAAATGGGAGAGGAGGCAGACCCATGGCGGTTTTTACACCCAAGGGGTAAGGAATTTTCATTGTTTCCCCATGTACACAAGGTTTATTCCAGGATTGACATCTTCCTGCTGGGTAGGTCCCTTCTCCCTTGGGTAAGGGGGATGGAATACTCAGCAATCGTAATCTCGGACCATGCTTCACAGTTTGTGGACTTGTTCCTGGAGACTGATCCCATTCAGCTCCCACCATGGAAGTTAGACAAAGCACTGTTAGCAGATGAAGGGATTAGTGGGCCCATGTCCACGGCCATCGAGGAGTATATTAAGTTCAACAAGAACGACTTGGTTTCTCCCTCCAAGCTGTGGATTGATGGAGAGGATGTAATCTATAAGGCGCATTTGGTGACGGATTCTTTAGCGTAGGAAATGAATGGCTGCCACCTCGGGTAGAACCCCTCAATTGACCCGCTGATGATGCACTCCACCTTCTTCCAGATACAAAAATTCCATGAGGTCACTCAATCAGATCGAGGCACCGGGCGGAGTAGGAGATCTCAATCCCGGCAAAACTTGCCGCCGAGCTATTAATGAGGCAAAGGCGGGAACATTCACCTTTACCCCGTCTGCCACCCCAGCGAGTCCAATACCCTGCAAAAGACCACCAAAAGACAAGGCTCAAAATCAATATTAAGAATGGTGCGAAAGAAAGAGACCCAAAAGCATCTTGGGACATGACTAAAACATTTGGGCTAGCGATAGGATCCTCTTCAACAAAGAGGGCTGCGGAGCCAAGGGAAATTTAGGAAAAGACATGGGATAAAGTCACGGATTTGGAGTTAACGGAACAAGTTCGCCCTGAAAGTTGAAACTTCGCCGATAGCTACTCCGCACTAGCAAACCGTCCCTCCACAAACAAATCCCCAAAGGCCCTTTCCTTCCACGACTGTACAGCGTGTCAATTCGACAGTACAAATAGGCGGTTGCCGCAGATGGAGGCCAGCAGTGACCTGAGCCGAATTTGTAAAGCTGCCTAAACTCCCTCTATATCCTTAGCGTGGACACCACCAGCAGGTAAGAGGAATATCCCAAGGAGAGAAGGGAAGCGAGGTTGTTGCCCAAAGCCTTTAAACTATAGCCCAGACAGGAGCTCACCACCATCAGTCTCCTTATAGAGCTCAGCTCCCCAATCCACCCCAGCACCTTCTTGATATTGGCCGCCCAATAGTAATCGAGCACGTTGGGTAAAGCTAGACTTCGTGAAGCAATGCCCTACAGATTCTTGGGAACGTAGCTCCTGAGTACCTTCGTTATTTCATCCATAGAGGAGACTGGATCCGTAATATACATAAGCAGGTTATCGGCATATAAAGACACCCTGTGTGCCCCCTCCCCCTCCACCCCATCCCTCTCCATTTACCTGACGACCTCAGCGTTATGGCCCAAAACTCAAACGCCATCGCAAACAGGAGTGGAGACAGTGGACACCACTGCCTGGACCCCAACTCAATAAAAAATACCCCGAGCTCGAATGTGTCCACTGGCCATGCGGGCCCTGTACAATAGCCAAACCAACAAAATGAACTTCTGCCCAAAACTAAATTTCCCAAGGACCTCCAAAAGATACCCCCACCCCACCCTCTCGAATGCCTTATGCCTCCAAGGTGATAGTGCTGCCACTGAGGCAAGGCTGTGAGCCTGATTTCCCAACGTCTGTGTCTGGTGCTCTGCACCTGTCTTGTGCGGTGTCTGAGGAAATGTACTTATTGAACTCACTACCTGAATGTTTTCTGGAGAGTTTCCACATCTTGGTGTTAAGTTTGACACTGAACTCCCGTTCTTTCTGGATTCAGTTTCTCGTGAGTATTGAAAAAAGGGGCTTGTGAGACCTTCTTGGAAGTGCTGACAGGCATCTTCTGGGATCAAACAGGTAAAATTACATTGGATGACTTAACACTTCAGCAAGCAGCCTCAGCCTAACCTTGCTACCAGCTGTCTTTACTCAATGCTGCTCCTACTGGTTTAGAAGCCTGTGAACGTTGCACTTATAAAATATTATCGATGTACATAAAAAGTTCGGAATGCGTACTACCTACTGTATTTTGTTGGCACGAATCAAGAGTAACTTTTTAGAAGTAAGAGCTTGGAGTTTGTTTGAAGTCACTAAAATAGGAGACCAGATTTAAAATACTGATGTTGTGGTACAGCTCTAGCTGGTGCAAATATGAAGACATGACTAATGCCTTAAATATGACCTATATATAGCAGCCGATACTCACTGTGCCAACAGAACGTTGGGACAAAGTGAGCTAGTTGGCTTTCTCCAATGTTTCAAGCTGCAATCTGCATGCCAGCTGTAAAATGAGTAGAGAGCAGTTAGATCGTAGAACGGTTAGATCGTAGAACGGTTAGATCGTAGAACGGTTAGATCGTAGAACGGTTAGATCGTAGAACGGTTAGATCGTAGAACAGTTAGATCGTAGAACAGTTAGATCGTAGAACAGTTAGATCGTAGAACAGTTAGATCGTAGAACAGTTAGATTGTAGAACAGTTAGATTGTAGAACAGTTAGATCGTAGAACAGTTAGATCGGAACACAGTTTGTTCGTAGAACAGTTTGTTCGTAGCACAGTTTGTTCGTAGCACAGTTTGTTCGTAGCACAGTTAGACCGGGGCACAGTTAGACCGGAGCACCGTTAGACCGGAGCGCCGTTAGACCGGAGCGCCGTTAGACCGGAGCGCCGTTAGACCGGGGCGCCGTTAGACCGGGGCGCCGTTAGACCGGGGCGCCGTTAGACCGGGGCGCCGTTAGACCGGGGCGCCGTTAGACCGGGGCGCCGTTAGACCGGGGCGCCGTTAGACCGGGGCGCCGTTAGACCGGGGCGCCGTTAGACCGGGGCGCCGTTAGACCGGGGCGCCGTTAGACCGGGGCGCCGTTAGACCGGGGCGCCGTTAGACCGGGGCGCCGTTAGACCGGGGCGCCGTTAGACCGGGGCGCCGTTAGACCGGGGCGCCGTTAGACCGGGGCGCCGTTAGACCGGGGCGCCGTTAGACCGGGGCGCCGTTAGACCGGGGCGCCGTTAGACCGGGGCGCCGTTAGACCGGGGCGCCGTTAGACCGGGGCGCCGTTAGACCGGGGCGCCGTTAGACCGGGGCGCCGTTAGTTCGCGGCACCGTTTGTTCGCGGCACCGTTTGTTCGCGGCACAGTTTGTTCGCGGCACAGTTGCATCGTCGGAGAGTACAGCACCAAGGGGAACCATTTTGTGACAGTGCTGACTCTGTGAAACAATTGTCCAATTAACCCCATTTCCCGATAACCCTGCAGTTTTCCCCCATCGCATATTTATCCAGTTCTTTATTGAACATTATTGAATCAGCTTCCATCACCCTTTCAGGCGGTGCATTTCAGATCATCACCATTCACTGTGTTTAAATTTTAAAAAATTCTTGTGGATTGTGCGGGATTGTGTGTCTGGCCCTCCATTGAAGCTTTGCCTGGATAATTCTGTGACCCAATTAAATTTAAAAAGCTGCCACCTATGAATACACCTTTTCAGATCAGACAGTACAACTGGTTTTGTTTTACACACTGTAAATTGAGAACTTAAATCTCAGCTTGTGGGGTTTTCTAGTTGCTAATCTGCCTACGTAGTTAAAAAGAGGTTTAGTTGAATCACTATTAAAACTGATTAATCTAGCATGCTTTGCGAGAGGAGAGTCTCTAATGGCCAGTCAGTGCAATCCAATATGATACAAATTGCATCATGATACAGTTGGTGCAGTCACCTGCATCTGGTTGAGGGCAGGTATGAGGGCAGCATGGTCGCACAAGTGGCTAGCACTGTGATTTCACAGCGCCAGGGTCCCAGGTTTGATTCCCTGCTGGGTCACTGTCTGTGCGGAGTCTGCACCTTCTCCCCGTGTCTGCGTGGGCTTCCTCCGGGTGCTCCGGTTTCCTCCCACAGTCCAAAGACGTGCAGGTTAGGTAGATTGGCCATGATAAATTGCCCTAAGTGACCAAAAGGTCAGGAGGGGTTATTGAGTTCCGGGGATAGGGTGTAAGTGACGGCTTAAGTGTGTTGGTGCAGACTCGATGGGCCGAATGGCCTCCTTCTGCACTGTATGTTCTGTGTTCTATGAGGACAGGTTACACAAACTTGACCTTGCGTTTACGGTGTTGGGAGGTGAACAAATTGACCTGTTGTCCATGATGAAAAAGATTTGACAGAGGAGATATTCTGCGGAATAAGACAGAATCTTAAAAGTAGAGATAGAAACAGGAAATGCTTAACGGGTCAGGCAGCATCTGTGGAAAGCGAAACAGAGTTGACGCTTCAGATTGATGGATGGCCTTTCATCATTGGGACATTCAGCACTGAAATCACAGTACTTTTTCTACGCAAAGGCGAGTGGAATGTGGAATTCTCTCTCTCAAAAGACTGCAAATTTTGCAGCAATTAAGCCTTCAAGCCCACCTTCTGGGAATAGGTTAAGGGCCACATTTTGGCAAGTAAGGCCACAAGGGTTGCTGGCGAGCCTGTGCAAGTGGCAGGGGAGGGGGAGGCAGAGCCAGGAGGAGAGCGCAGTGATGCGTAATCCAGAGTGCGATGAGGTCCCGACCACCTGCGTCAATTCTGATTCTGACTACCCGTGACGCCCGCCCTGGTAACCCGCCGGACATCCCTGCCAAATGAACCAGGCTTGACACAAGCACAGAAACAACATCTCCAGCAAAATAATAGGTCCAGGAGAAGATGCACCCGGGAAGGCCTGACGTCAGATTATGGGATGGTCACTGAAAATCCAGTGAGGTTGGTCACCCTGCTTTCACAATTTGAGCTGACAGATTTTTGTTGGGTAAGAGTATTGAGGGATAAAAAATGGAGTTGAGGGACAGATCAACCGTGATCTCATCAAATTGCAGAACTGGCTTTAAAGAAAGAGTGTCTTGCAACCCTGTGTAGTGCTGTGGTGTGGAGTCAGGATGTATATGCTTTATTATTTTAAAAGTGAAACCACTGTGGTAATGTCGGAATCGGAGCAGCCAATTTGCGCACAGCAAGGTCCATCAAAGAGAAATATGACGATGACCTGATTTTTAAAAATGTGATATTGATTGAGGGATATCCAGCTGTCAATCCCAGCCTGAACCCGGCGCCGCGGGGTCCGTGCAGGCGCAGTGGCCTTTTTCCCCGTGCCGGCCCCGACGCCAAATGGCGCAGGGCTACAGGAGCCGGTGCGATGGAAAGGTGGCCGGGGGGGGCAGAGAGGCCAGCCTGCCGATCGGTGGGCCCCGATCGCAGGCCAGCCCACTACGGAGACCCCCTGCCGGGGTCGTAACCCCCACCCCCCACAGGCCGCCCCCAGACCCTTCAACGCCGAGGTCCCGCCAGCTCAGAGGATGTTGGAACACCGCTGGTGGGACCCTTTTGTTGACGGTCGCTCAGCCCATCCGGGCCGGATAATCGGTGTGCCGGCCCGGGCCGGTGAGTCGACACATAGTCCGACCGGCACCGCGCCGGCAACGCCAATTCTCCGCACTGCGGATGGGGGTTGGAGAATTCCGCCCAAATTTTGTCCAGGACACTGGGGATAACCCCCCTGCCCTTAACCCCCCCCGCACTTCTTTGAAATGGTATCTTTTACATCTACCTGCTCGGACAGGTGGATCTTCAGTTTTAACATTCAGCCGAAATGGCAGAATTTCTTTGTATGTCTATTGAATGTCTAACATAGACTCCGATTGATCATGAATGCTAAATACCAAGCCAATTAAATTGCTGGCTTGCTATTTATTGGATGGCTTTAAATACTAGGATTATTGCTTTTTCCTGTCATTTTTAGAATACAAAATTAAGAGAAACATTTTTTTTTAATCACCTATTTTATATATCAGGAACACTAGGTTGTATCAGCTAAAATGGTGATAAGCACAAACCTTGCCAGTGACGACACCCTGATCCCAAGAATGGATCTTTTAAAAAGCCTTTATCTATTCCAGTAACTTGTGGCATGCAGCACGAAGAGTGTTGACTTGACATGCCTCCTTACGCCATCTTTCCATACCCAACAGAAGTGTTTTTGACCTCTGCATTTTTCATTTTGTGGAATTTCTTGACGCTCTCTGTATCTGTGTCTCCGGACCAGCGTTGATGCACTTGTTTGCTCACCCATGCACTGACTGAAATTTAAGTAGCCTCATCCGAGTGAAATTCAGGGTGAAGTAAAAAAATACCCCTTTCAATGAAGCATTGGATTCAAATTGTTTTTCCTAACAAGTTCGCTAAGAATTTAACAAAGGTCCAGATACCCACATATGGTTATTTTTGCAGCAGTGATTTAATGAGGTCAGATTCTTGCAAAGTGTCTGCAAACAATAGTCTAGCCAAAGCAGCATACCATGTGTACTTTGAAAGGGGAAGGGA
Organism: Scyliorhinus torazame; assembly: GCF_047496885.1. NCBI lineage: Eukaryota > Metazoa > Chordata > Chondrichthyes > Carcharhiniformes > Scyliorhinidae > Scyliorhinus > Scyliorhinus torazame. Next base: position 19,835,763 of record NC_092709.1, on the reverse strand, counting down.
GATCACATCGCTTGTTACCAATAGTCCCTGTTTATTATTTCGAAATGCAGGCTAGGTAAACACAGTCTGGGTCCAAGATTTCATCGTGCCCCTCCCACTTTGATGTCTGCATTCAGTTTTGGTCATTTCTGTCATGCATTTATCAGCATTTAAGCTATACCAGGAATTATAAACTTTTTATATGAATGTATGCCAGCTGTGCACAGCCCCAGCAGTTCACAGTGCCTTGTTTTCCTGTTAAAATTGCCTCATCCTGAAGCCTTGCACCACCTTCTTTAAGTGACACTCTTATGTCCATGTGCACACCCTTTGCTCTTTGGACACTAGTCTACCCTCTGTCCCACTTCCTCCTCACACCTTCATTGTCAAAGCACCTTATCATAGAATTTACAGTGCAGAAGGAGGCCATCGAGTCTGCACCGACTCTTGGAAAGAGCACCCTACGGAAGGTCAACACCTCCACGCTATCCCCATAACCCAGTAACCCCACCCAACACTAAGGGCAATTTTGGACACTATGGGCAATTTAGCATGGCCAATCCACCTAACCTGCACAACTTTGGACTGTGGGAGGAAACCAGAGCACCCGGAGGAAACCCACGCACACACTGGGAGGATGTGCAGACTCCGCACAGACAGTGACCCAAGCCGGAATCGAACCTGGGACCCTGGAGCTGTGAAGTAATTGTGCTATCCACAATGCTACCGTGCTTCCCTCTCCACGTGCTGCTAAGCTTCCAACAATTACCACTTACTCCTTTCAAAGGCTTTGGCCTCCAGCTGCTCTTTGGGCCCTGGTCTTTAACTATTCAAGAGTCCATCCATTTTGGTGAAAGTAGCCGAGATTACCAAATAGGTTATTTAGGTTATTTGGGCTGACTGAGCTAATCAGTTGGCTGGGCAGCTGGTTTGTGATGCGTAGCGAGGCCAATAGCGCGGGTTAAATTCCTGTACCGGCTGGGCATATTCAAGAAGTTTCGCCTTCTTATCATAGAATTTACAGTGCAGAAGGAGGCCATTCGGCCCATCGAGTCTGCATCGGCCTTGGAAAGAGCACCCCACTTAAGCCCCACACCCCACCCTATCCCAGTAACGCCACCTACGTTTTTCTTTGGATACATAAGGGCAATTTAGCATGGCCAATCCACCTAACCTGCACATCTTTGGACTGTGGGAGGAAAGCGGAGCACCTGGAGAAAATCCACGCACACACTGGGAGAATGTGCAGACTCCGCACAGACAGTGACCCAGAGCCAGGATCGAACCCGGGTCCTCGGTGCTGTGAGGCAGCAGTGCTAACCACTGCATCACCGTGCCGCTTTGGGCCTGCTTTCTCAATCTTGCTGCTTGTCTGAGGTGTGGTGATCCTCTGGTTACATCACCACCAGTCAGCTCTCCCCCGCAAAGGGGAAAGCAGCCGATGGCATCTGGGACTATGGTGACTTTACTGATGTCCTTCAACATTAAACAGCCTCCACAGACTGCACAATTGGAAGTCACTGTTCCAGATGGTAATCTGTAGATATCATTTGAATTGATATGAAAATCCATTTGTTATGCTCTGATCTTGCTGCAAAAACCACCAAGAAGGTTGTACATTGTTGAATTTTCTTTTAAATTTATTATTTCACGGGAAGTGGGAGTCCTTGGCAAGGCCCGTCTCTAATTGCCCTCAAAAAGGTAGTGGTGAGCCGCCTTCTTGAACCACTACAACCCATATAGGGTAGGTGAACCCATAGTGTTGTTAGGGATGGACTTCATTGCCTCAGCGAACAAAGTATTCCATATGACTTCTTACCTACTTTATCTAATTGCCCCACATCCAGGGCTCTGTGGACCAGTACTCCAAAGTTCTGTATACCTTCTGTATACTGTTATCATAGAATTTACAGTGCAGGAGGAGGCCATTCGGCCCATCAAGTCTGCACCGGCTCTTGGAAAGAGCACCCTACCCGAGGTCCACACCTCCACCCAATTCCTATAACCCAGTAACCCCACACAACACTAAGGGCAATTTTGGGCACTAAGGGCAATTTATCATGGCCAATCCACCTTACCTGCACATTTTTGGACTGTGGGAGGAAACCGGAGCACCCAGAGGAAACCCACACACACACGGGGAGGATGTGCAGACTCTGCACAGACAGTAACCCAAGCCGGAATCGAACCTGGGACCCTGGAGCTGTGAAGCAATTGTGCTATCCACAATGCTACCGTGTTGTGTTTGTACTTTGTTATGTGGAGTAATGGGATTGTTTACTGGACTAGTAAACCAGAGACCTAGAGGGCTCTGTGGATCCAGGTTCGAATCCCACCATGGGATTTGAATTCAATTAAAATCTGGACATTGAAACCATTATTGATTGTCATAAGCCACCTGATTAACCATTTTCCTTTAGGGAGGAAATATGCCATCCTTACCTGGTCTGGCCCACAGCAATGTGGTCTTCAGTGCCCTCCGAAATGGCCTTGGGTGTATCAAATTACTACAAAGTCAATGATAAGGAATGAAAATGGATGAAGCGCCCGGCTTCACCCAAGGCAATGGGCCCTGGCAATATTCGTGCAATATTACAGTACAGCTACAACATTGGCATCTACTCAGCAATGTGGAAAATTGCCCACATATGTCCTGTACACACAAAGCAGGATATATTGTACCAACCCCATCGGTCTACAGTTCAGTAAAGTAATGGGCATGGTAATCAACAGCACTGTAGCAGTGCTTATCAATAGTTGACTCACTGACACGCAGTTTGGATTCCACCAGTCATTAAGCTCCTGACCTCATTACAGTCTTGGTTCAAATGTGGGAAAAATAGCTGAATTCCAGGGATAAGCTGAGTGTGACTGCCCTTGACATCAAGGTAGCAATTGAACAAGTATCGTATTCAGTAAAACGAGTGAATGGGAGATGGGGGTGGGGGAAACCCTCCACTGGTTGGAGGTCGATCATCTCCGTTCCAGGACATCATTGCAGGAGCTCCCCAGGGTCCAACCATCTTTAGCTGTTTCATTCATCATGGTTTCAGGAGTGAGGATGTTTGCTGATAGCATCATTTGTGACTCCTCGGATACTGAAGCAGTCCATGTCCAAATGCAGGACGATCTGGATAATATCCAGGCTTGGAAATATATCTCTGTTATCCGTTGGATCTGCATTCATCCAGGCAAGTGGAGAGTATTCCGTCATATTCCTGACTTGTGCCTTGTAGATGGTGGACAGGCTTTGGGGAGTCAGGAGGTGAGTTACTCGCCGCAAAATCTACAGCCTCTGATCTGCCCTGATAGCCACAGTATTTATATGGCTGGCCAAGTTTGGCCAATGGTGTAACCCTCAGGCTGTAGATATGAGCGATTCAGTGATCGTGATGCCCTTGAATGTCAAGGGACGATGGTTAGATTTTCTCTTGTTGGAGATGGTTATTGCCTGGCACTTGTGTGATATGAAGGTTTACTTCCCACTTTTCAGTCCAAGCCTGGCCTAGGTAGATCTAGGTTGTCTCGGTATTGCCGCACGTGGACAGGGACTATCTGAGGAGTCACATTTGTTTGCTGGGCCAACATTTATTGCCCATCCCTAATTCCTTTAAGAAGGTGGTGGTTGCCGCCTTGAACCGCTGCAGTCCCTGCGGTGTAGGTACACCCACAGTGCTGTTCGTGAAGGAGTTCCAGAATTTTGACCCAGTGACAGTGAAGGAACGGCGATATATTTCCAAGTCAGGATGTTGAGTGGCTTTAAGGGGATATATCTGCTGCCCTTGTGTTCTAGATGGTAGAGTCTTGCACTTGGAAGATGCTGTCCAAGGAGCCTTGGTGAGTTCCTGATGCTGAACAATGTACAATCATCAGCGAACATCTGCATTTCTGACCCCACAAAGGAGGGAAGGTTATTGATGAACCAGCTGAACATGGTTGAATGAGATGTAACTGGGGTTTTAACAATGTACTCAGTCATAATTACTGCTGAATAACTTACTGTTTACCAAAGAAGTGGAATCTCTTGTTAAGAGGAAGAAGGAGGCCTATGTGAAGATGAGGTGTGAAGTTTCAGTTGGGGCGATGGATAGTTACAAGGTAGCGAGGAAGGATCTAAAGAGAGAGCTAAGACGAGCAAGGAGGGGACATGAGAAGTATTTGGCAGGAAGGATCAAGGAAAACCCAAAAGCTTTCTATAGGTATGTCAGGAATAAGCGAATGACTAGGGAAAGAGTAGGACCAGTCAAGGACAGGGATGGGAAGTTGTGTGTAGAGTCTGAAGAGATAGGCGAGATACTAAATGAATATTTTTCGTCAGTATTCACTCAGGAAAAAGATAATGTTGTGGAGGAGAATGCTGAGCTCCAGGTAAATAGATTAGATGGCATTGAGGTACGTAGGGAAGAGGTGTTGGCAATTCTGGACAGGCTGAAAATAGATAAGTCCCCGGGACCTGATGGGATTTATCCTAGGATTCTCTGGGAGGCCAGGGAAGAGATTGATGGACCATTGGCTTTGATTTTTATGTCATCATTGGCTACAGGAATAGTGCCAGAGGACTGGAGGATAGCAAATGTGGTCCCTTTGTTCAAAAAGGGGAGCAGAGACAACCCCGGCAACTATAGACCGGTGAGCCTCACGTCTGTAGTGGGTAAAGTCTTGGAGGGGATTATAAGAGACAAGATTTATAATCATCTAGATAGGAATAACATGATCAGGGATAGTCAGCATGGCTTTGTGAAGGGTAGGTCATGCCTCACAAACCTTATCGAGTTCTTTGAGAAGGTGACTGAACAGGTAGACGAGGGTAGAGCAGTTGATGTGGTGTATATGGATTTCAGCAAAGCGTTTGATAAGGTTCCCCACCGTAGGCTATTGCAGAAAATACGGAGGCTGGGGATTGAGGGTGATTTAGAGATGTGGATCAGAAATTGGCTAGCTGAAAGAAGACAGAGGGTGGTGGTTGATAGGAAATGTTCAGAATGGAGTTCAGTCACAAGTAGAGTACCACAAGGATCTGTTCTGGGGCCGTTGCTGTTTGTCATTTTTATCAATGACATAGAGGAAGGCGCAGAAGGGTGGGTGAGTAAATTTGCAGACGATACTAAAGTCGGTGGTGTTGTCGATTGTGTGGAAGGAAGTAGCAGGTTACAGAGGGATATAGATAAGCTGCAGAGCTGGGCTGAGAGGTGGCAAATGGAGTTTAATGTAGAGAAGTGTGAGGTGATTCACTTTGGAAGGAATAACAGGAATGTGGAATATTTGGCTAATGGAAAAGTTCTTAAGTGTGGATGAGCAGAGGGATCTAGGTGTCCATGTACATAGATCCCTGAAAGTTGCCACCCAGGTTGATAGGGTGGTGAAGAAGGCCTATGGAGCGTTGGCCTTTATTGGTAGAGGGATTGAGTTCCGGAGTCAGGAGGTCATGTTGCAGCTGTACAGAACTCTGGTACGGCCGCATTTGGAGTATTGCGTACAGTTCTGGTCACCGCATTATAGGAAGGACGTGGAGGCTTTGGAGCGGGTGCAGAGGAGACTTACCAGGATGTTGCCTGGTATGGAGGGAAAATCTTATGAGGAAAGGCTGATGGACTTGAGGTTATTTTCGTTGGAGAGAAGAAGGTTAAGAGGAGACTTAATAGAGGCATACAAAATGATTAGGGGGTTGGATAGGGTGGACAGTGAGAGCCTTCTCCCGCGGATGGAAATGGCTGGCACGAGGGGACATAACTTTAAACTGAGGGGTAATAGATATAGGGCAGAGGTCAGAGGTAGGTTCTTTACGCAAAGAGTAGTGAGGCCGTGGAATGCCCTACCTGCTACAGTAGTGAACTCGCCAACATTGAGGGCATTTAAAAGTTTATTGGATAAACATATGGATGATAATGGTATAGTGTAGGTTAGATGGCTTTTGTTTCGGTGCAACATCGTGGGCCGAAGGGCCTGTACTGCGCTGTATTGTTCTATGTTCTATAACCTTTCTGGCCCAAAAAGCTAATTTTATATTTCTGGAATTTTCTGCAGTAAGTTAAGAATTCCATAGGTTTTTAATATATATTTATCGTAATTTGTTTATAATATTTCAACTTCCACATTAATCCCAATTGTATGCCCCAATCTTTATTTCATTCTCTGCCCCCCCACCTTTTATAAATTTATAAAATCAGTGGAATATACTTTCTGGTTTTCTGTCTGTGCGAATTCTTCAATGGGATTGGCTGCTTACCCTGCTTGATGCCATCACTATCGCTGGATGCCACAGATCCTCTTTAGTTGGGTCTATAGAAAGAAATTAACATTGGAAAAGGAGAAAACCATATCGGAGAGATTGCTAGACCTTTGTGGGCAGCTTTCTTCGAGATCACAACGAGTGTCATTTAAGCTTCTAGGTTGGATTGTTGGTATATGCTTAGTCAGCTTGCCTCAATTGACTTGCTACCATTGGCATCAATTCCCCTGCCTTAAATAATGAATAAAACAGCAAATGGTTAGTATCCAATGGTCCCTGCAGCAAAGTGCATATGTGTGCCAGCAGGAGATAAGATCAGCATTGATTGTCGTGCCTCCAATTGCTCAAAAACGCTTGTGCACTCACTGTCTAAATTCACAGACATATAGAACATAGAACATTACAGCGCAGTACAGGCCCTTCGGCCCTCGATGTACATATAGGAGGTAGATTCTGAAGACTGGTGGTATAAATTTGACTTATATTCCATTGAGTTGAGAAGACTGGCAGAGGTGATCCAGTTGAGGCTTTAAAATGTTAAAATGATTTGATGGGGTAAATCTTTATGTTATATAAATTTAGAGTACCCAATTATTTTTTTCTCCAATTAAGGGGCAATTTAGCGTGGCCAATCCACCTAACCTGCACAGCTTTTGGGTTGAGGGGGTTTAAACCCACGCAGACATGGGGAGAATGTGCAAACTCCACATGGACAGTGACCCAGGGCCGGGTTCGATCCCGGGTCCTCAACGCCGCAGTCCCAGTGCTAACCACTGCGCCACATGCCGCCCTTTGATGGGATAAATCTAAAGAAATTCACCATAGCACATGGGGCTGGTTTAGCACAATGGGCTAAATGGCTGGCTTTTAAAGCAGACCCAGGCAGGCCAGCAGCACGGTTCAATTCCCGTACCAGCCTCATCGAACAGGCGTCGGAATGTGGCGACTAGGGGATTTTAACGGTAACTTCATCTGAAGCCTACTTGTGACAATAAACGATTTTCATTTCATTTGATTTTCATAATATGCAGTTACTGGATAGGGCACATAAAAGGCTAAATGGTTGATCCCAGGATTTAAAATAATGATGTATAAGGAACAGATTGACTTAATTGGAATGCCCCCTCTTCTTTTTTTCTCATGTGTTGTCTGTTCATCTCAGTACCTTTAATTTATTTTTGTACAGTCAGCATCCTATGCAGTACCTTCTGGATTGCTGCACAGCTGGGAGGGAGACACATTGTTACCTGGTGTCTCTTCTCACTCGAAGAGAAAATAAATGAGAGAAGCTTTTTTTTAAAAATATTTTTTATTAAGGTTTTTTAACAACACAATTTTTTCCCCTTACAAACAATAACCCCCCCCCCCGTAACAAAATAACGCAAATTCTCCCTGAGCAAGATATATACAAGGCAAGATGGTATATTTACCTAGCTTTATACACTGGCTCTTGGCCGCGCGTACTGTTTCCCCCCCACCCTCCATGCTATCTCCCGCTTGTCCATCCCCTCAGACAGTCTCTCGTGTCGTCCCCCCCCCCCCCCCCCCCCCCCCCCCCCAGGGTTGCTGCTGCTGCTGATCGACATTCTAACGCTCCGCGAGATATTCTAGGAACGGTTGCCACCGCCTGTAAAACCCCTGTGCAGACCCTCTCAAAGCAAACTTAATTCTCTCCAATTTTATGAACCCCGCCATGTCGTTAATACAGGCCTCCAGGCTAGGGGGCTTCGCCTCCTTCCACAATAGCAAGACCCTTCGCCGGGCTACTAGGGACGCAAAGGCCAGAATTCCGGCCTCTTTCGCCTCCTGCACTCCCGGCTCATCCACTACTCCAAATATTGCTAGCCCCCAGCTTGGCTTGACCCGGACTTTCACCACCTGGGATATTACTCCTGCCACTCCTCTCCAGAACCCCTCCAATGCCGGGCATGACCAAAACATATGGACATGGTTCGCCGGGCTCCCTGAACATCTTTCACATCTATCCTCTACCCCAAAGAACCTACTCAGCCTCGCCCTCGTCAAATGCGCTCTGTGAACCACCTTAAATTGTATCAGACTGAGCCTGGCACACAAGGAGGAGGTATTAACCCTACCCAGGGCGTCGGCCCTTCGCCCTTCCTCAATCTCCTCCCCCAGCTCCTCCTCCCATTTACCTTTCAGTTCTTCTACTAGCGCTTCCCCCTCTTCTTTCATCTCTTGGTATATTTCCGACACCTTGCCCACCCCAACCCATACCCCCGAGATCACCCTATCTTGAACTTCTTGTGCCGGGAGCAACGAAAATTCCCTCACCTGTCGCCTCACAAAAGCCCTCACCTGCATATATCTAAATGCATTTCCCGGGGGTAACTCACATTTCTCCTCCAGTGCCCCTAGGCTCGCAAATGTCCTGTCAATGAACAGGTCCCCCATTCTTCTTATCACCGCCCGATGCCAGCCTTGGAACCCCCCGTCCATCTTCCCTGGGACAAACCGGTGGTTACCCCTGATCGGGGACCACACCGATGCTCCCGTTGCACCCCTGTGTCTTCTCCACTGGCCCCAGATCTTTAGTGTTGCTGCCACCACCGGGCTTGTGGTGTATTTTGTCGGCGAGAGCGACAGAGGTGCCGTTACCAACGCCCCCAGGCTCGTTCCTTTACAGGACGCCATCTCCATCCTCTTCCATGCCGCCCCCTCTCCCTCCATAACCCACTTACGGATCATCGCCACATTTGCTGCCCAGTAGTAACACTCTAGGTTTGGCAAAGCCAACCCTCCTAGGTCCCTGTTGCGTTCCAAGAACCCTCTCCTAACCCTCGGGGTCTTATTTGCCCACACATACCCCATAATACTCCTACCTACTCTCTTGAAAAAGCCCTTGGTGATCACGATGGGGAGGCACTGAAACACGAAGAAAAACCTCAGAAGGACCACCATTTTGACTGACTGCACCCTACCCGCCAACGAGAGCGGGAGCATGTCCCATCTTTTAAAACCCTCCTCCATTTGCTCCACCACCCTCGTCAAATTCAGTTAATGTAGGGCCCCCCAACTTCTAGCTATCTGGATCCCCAGATACCAAAAACCCCTCTCCGCCCTCCTCAGCGGGAGGTCCCCTATCCCTCTTTCTTGGTCCCCTGCCTGTAATACAAAAAGCTCACTCTTCTCTACATTAAGCTTGTAGCCCGAAAACTCTCCAAACTCCTTCAGAGTCTGCATGACCTCCACCATCCCCTCCATTGGGTCCGCCACGTATAGCAGCAGGTCATCCGCATATAGCGATACCTGATGCTCCTCTCCCCCGCGGACTATCCCCCTCCATTTCTGAGACTCCCTAAGTGATATGGCCAAGGGTTCGATCGCCAATGCAAACAACGGGGGACAGGGGGCACCCCTGTCTCATCCCTCGTTACAGCCAAAAGTACTCTGACCTCCGCCGGTTTGTCACTACACTCGCCACCGGGGCGCTGTAAAGGAGCTTAACCCATCTAATAAACCCTCCCCCGAACCCAAACCTGCGCAATACCTCCCAGAGGTACTCCCACTCTACTCGGTCAAAGGCTTTTTCCGCGTCCATAGCTGCCACTATCTCCGCCTCTCCCTCCTCCGATGTCATCGTTATCACGTTTAAGAGCCGCCGCACATTGGTATTTAACTGCCTGCCCTTTACGAATCCCGTTTGGTCCTCGTGAATCACCCCCGGGACACAGTCCTCAATCCTAGTGGCCAGTACCTTCGCCAATAGCTCAGCATCCACATTGAGGAGCGAAATCGGCCTGTACGATCCACATTGCAGTGGATCTTTGTCTCGCTTTAGGATCAGGGAGATTGTCGCCTCCGACATTGTCTGGGGCAGGGTTCCCTCCTCTCTTGCCTCGTTGAAGGTCCTCGCTAGTAGCGGGGCCAGCAGGTCCACATATTTTCTGTAGAATTCCACCGGGAACACGTCCGGCCCCGGGGCCTTCCCCGCCTGCATGCTCCCCAAACCCTTACTCAACTCCTCCAGCCCAATTGGTGCCCCCAAACCAACCGCCTCCTGCTCCTCCACCCTCGGGAACCCCAGCTGGTCCAGGAATCGCCTCATCCCCCCCTGGGGGCTGGGATCTGTACAGCTCTTCATAAAAGTCCTTAAATACCTTATTTATTTTTGTTGCACTTCGAACCGTGGCTTTCCTTCCATCTTTGATTCCCCCTATTTCCCTCGCTGCCGCCCTCTTACGGAGCTGGTGCGCCAGCATCCGACTAGCCTTTTCCCCGTACTCGTAAGTCGCCCCTTGCGCCTTCCTCCACTGTGCCTCGCCTTGCCCGTGGTCAGCAGGTCAAACTCCGTCTGAAGCCGTCGCCTTTCCCCAAGTAATCTTTCCTCCGGGGCCTCTGCGTATCTCCTGTCCACCCGCAAGATCTCCCCCACTAACCTCTCCCTTTCCATTCCCTCTATCTTCTCCCTATGAGCCCTGATGGAGATCAGCTCTCCCCTGATCACCGCCTTCAACGCCTCCCATACCACCCCCACTCGCACCACCCCGTTGTTGTTGGCCTCCAAGTACCTTTCAATACACCCCCTCACCTTCCCACACACCACCTCATCGGCCAGCAGTCCCACATCCAGCCGCCACAGCGGGCGTTGGTCCCTCTCCTCTCCCAGCTCCAGTTCCACCCAGTGCGGGGCATGGTCCGAAACGGCTATGGCCGAATACTCCGTCCCCCCCACTCTCGGGATGAGCGCCCTGCCCAGAACAAAGAAATCTAACCGGGAGTAGGCTTTCTGTACATGGGAGAAGAAAGAAAATTCCCTGGCCTGCGGTCTTGCAAACCTCCATGGGTCCACTCCCCCCATCTGATCCATAAACCCCCTAAGTACCTTGGCCGCCGCCGGCCTCCTTCCCGTCCTTGATCTGGAGCGGTCCAGTGCTGGGTCCAGCACCGTATTGAAGTCCCCTCCCGTTATTAGTCCTCCTATCTCCAGGTCCGGAATGCGCCCCAACATGCGCTTCATGAATCCTGCATCATCCCAGTTCGGGGCGTATACATTTACTAACACCACCCACGTCCCTTGCAACCTACCGCTCACCATCACATATCTCCCTCCATTATCCGCTACGATAGTCTTGGCCTCAAATGACACATGCTTTCCCACCAGAATTGCCACCCCTCTATTTTTTGCGTCCAATCCCGAGTGAAATACCTGTCCTACCCATCCCTTTCTTAACCTGACCTGGTCCGCCACCTTCAGGTGTGTCTCTTGGAGCATTGCCACATCTGCCTTCAGTCCCTTCAAGTGCGCGAACACTCGAGCCCGCTTCACCGGCCCATTCAGGCCCCTCACATTCCGCGATATCAGCCGGATTGGAGGGACTCTCACCCCCGCCCCCGCCGACTATCCATCTCCTTTTTTGGGCCAGTCCCTTGTCCGCGTTTCCCTCACTCTCCAGTCCCCCAGCTGGGGGACCCCCGTCCCAGCCACCTCTTCTGTGTCCCGTTCTCTTTCGGCCAGTGCAGCAACAACCCTTTCCCCCCCCCCCTTCCCCACCACCCTCCTCTTCCCCCCCCCTCCCTCCTCTCCCCCCCCCCCTTCCCCCCCCCCCTCTCCCGCTAGATCCCCGTCTAGCTTTTTTGCTCCCCCCATATCCCTCCCGTAAGTCAGCTGATACCTGCTGACCCCGGCTTCCCCCGCCATCCCTTTAACCCCCCCGTGTGGGAATCTCCCAATCAATATACATTCCTTTGTTCCCCTTCCCGCCCCCTTTTTTTTTTTTTTGTCTCGCGTGGGAAAAACCCCGCGCTTCCCAAAGCCTGCCCCGCCCCCCCCCCCCCCCCCATGGCGCTGCTCCTGTCATGGCCTTGTCCCTCTCCCCCAGCCCATATATCCTTTCCTGCGCGTGGTTGACCCCCTATGTACAACAACCATCATACTTCACCCCTCAAACACCCCCCTCCCACACAAACCCTCAATTAGAGTCCAATTTTTCAGCTAATATAAAGGTCCACGCCTCTTCGGGCGTTTCGAAGTAGTGGTGTTGGCCATTATGTGTAACCCACAGTCGCATGGCTGCAGCATTCCAAATTTCACCCCTTTCCGGTGCAGCACCGCTTTGGCCCGGTTGAAACCCGCTCTCCGCTTAGCAACCTCCGCGCTCCAGTCCGGGTATATTCTGATCTCCGCATTGTCCCACTTGCTGCTCCGTTCCTTCTTGGCCCATTTCAGGACCCTCTCTCTGTCCGTAAACCGGTGAAATCTCACCACCATAGCACTTGGCGGCTCTTTTGCATTGGGCTTCCTCGCTAGCACTCGGTGCGCCCCATCCAGCTCCAGCAATCTCGGGGGGGCCTCCACACCCATCAGCGTCCCGATCATTGTGCCCACATATGCCGCGGCATCGGCCCCCTCCATTCCTTCTGGGAGACCCAGGATCCTCAAGTTGTTTCTCCTTGATCTGTTCTCCAGATCTTCGAGTCTTCCCGCCCACGTCTTGTGCAGCGCCTCGTGCCGCTCCACTCTCTCCGCCAGGCCCACGAGCTCGTCACCGTTCTCACTCACATTTTCCTGGATCCCCTGAATCTTCACCTCTTGGGCTTTCTGGGTTGCTCCAAGTTTTTCCACCATTGCCAGTATAGGCGCCACCATCTCCTTGCGCAGCTCCTCGAAGCAGCCCTTGATGAACTCTTTCATCTCCTCTCTGCTGTCCGTGGGCGCCGCCATTTTGTTTTTTTCTTCTTTCTTCTCCCGCTGCTCCAGGGCCGCTTTCCTTGCTGTTTCACTGCGGGTCCAGTCCATGCCGGGCTGTAGGGGACTTCCTCCGTTCTTCCCCACGGGTTGTTTTTTTTTTTTTTTTACAGGTCCGTTGGGGCTCCGTTAGCGGGCCCAAAAGTCCGTTTCTGCGGGGGCTGCCGACTCGCGCGGCTTAGCTCCGCATCGCCGCGACCCGGAAGTCGCTCAATTGAGAGAAGCTTTAAATGGTGTTTACAATTATGTAAAGTTTGGACAAGTTGGTTCCAATTACCATTTCAGGAACACAGGGAGCAGAAGTAGGCAATTCAACCCTTCGAACCTGCTCCACCATTCAATCAGATCATGTCTGATCTCTCCCTGGTCTCAAATCCACCTCCCTCCCTGTTCCCCATAGCCCTATAGCTCATTTTTTAAAAATCAGAAATATATCTATCTCCTTCTTGAAACCATTTAATGACTCAAACTCCACTGCACTATGGGGCAGCAAGTTCCACAAATTCACCACCCTCTGCGAGAAGTAGTTCCTCCTCATCTCAGTTCTAAATCCACTGCCTCTCAACCTATATCTGTGACCTCTCCTTCTAGATTGTCCTACAAAGGGGACATTTGGCCTACGTTTACTTTAACAATCCCTTTTAGTATTTTATGTACCTTAATCAGATCCTCTTTCATCCTTCAAAACTCCGGCTAGTATAAACCCAAACAGTTCAATCTCTCCTCGTACGTCAACCCTTTCATCCCCGGAATCAATCTGGTGAACCTCCTCTGAACTGCCTCCAATGCCACCACATCCTTCCTCAAATAAGGAGACCAAAACTGGACACAATACTCCAGATGTGGTCTCGCCAACACCCTATACAACTGCAACAACGCTTCTTTACTCGTATACTCCAGTCCTTTTGCAATAAACACACACATTCCATTTGCCTTTTTAATGACCTGCTGCACCTGCATACCGACCTTCTGTGATTCATGGGCAAGGTTACCCAGAGCCCTCTGCCCAGACACATCTAGAATCGGCTTTCCACTTGGATCGTTTGCTTTTCTATATTTTCGGCCAAAATGGATAACCTCACACTTATCTATATTAAATTCCATCTACCAAATTTTGGCTCAATCTCCCAGGCTTTCTACATCTGTCTGTAAAATCTTAATCTCCTCTTCACTGTCTGCTTTCCCACCTATTTTAGTATCATCCGCAAATTTTGCTATGTTACATTCAGTCCCTGCTTGCAGATCATTTATACAAATTGTAAACAGTTGAGGTTTGAGGACTGACCCCTGTGGCACCCCATTAGTTACAGTTTGCCAACCATTAAAGGACCCATTTAACCCAACCCTCTGCTTTCTGTCATTCATCCAATCCTCAATCCAATCTAGTACTCTACCCCCAATCCTCTGCGATCTCACCTTCTGGATCAGCCTTTTATGCGGCACCTTGTCAAACACCTGGAAGACTAGATATACCACATCCACAGGTTCCCCATCATCCACCTTGCTGGTTATGTCCTCAAAGAACTCGAGCAAGTTTGTCAAGCATGACTTACCTTTCATAAAACTATGCTGTGTAGCCATCTGGGATGGCCACTTCCAGAATACAAAATGGACGCTCGCAAAGAATGTAGGGAACTGTGGACAATGTTAGGAAAACAAGCAGGCACAGAGCCTGTATGCATATTGGAGAGACAGCTCCCAGACGGAATTGAAACTGTAGGTCAATTAACATATTGATGGCCCATCTCCGGGAACAAAGGAAAGACACTCGAGCAACTGATACTGTTTCAGACATCCCGGCGCCAGTTCCCCAAACCGAAAGCGCAAACAAAGCAAGGCTAACGGCCACCAAAGACACGCCCAGCCATCAGGGCACCCACCCCTTTATTGGTCAAGATCAATACCAGTGACCGAGAAGTAGCCCAATTAATTGGGGCCAAGTTTAAGGCCCGCCCAAAAGTGCGCGAAGCCCCTCCGGGTATAAGAAGGAACCCCCCACGAGAGAATTGCTCTCTTGGATTTGGCTGTCAAAGCGGAGAGACCCATCCACCAGCTGCACCAGAAGCAAGTAAGTCCAAGGTCAACGCTCGCTACCAGGCGGACGACCTTAGCTGTTCTCCTGTACCTCTTCGAACCCAACAACCTCAGATCCGAACAACGGCCATTGTTCCTCTGACTGAGTGGGCACCCGAAGCTAAGTATAGGCGTTAGCGTTAGAGATAGTTTAGTTTGTAGTATTTTGTCCATGAGTAGATCTTACTGTGTGTGTAAATAAATAGTATTGACTTTGAACTAACTAACTGGTGTATTGGCTCTTTGATCAGTATTTGGGTTTGAACCTTGTGGTGGTATCGAGAGATACCTGGCGACTCTAAAGTAAACATAATTAGGATTACGGAAGGCGACCATATTGACCGCCATATTCATAACCAGAGAAACCGAGCAACAGCTGACAATGGTGGATTGAGCTTTGTCTTTCCAAATGTTCAGTTATCTCCTCCTCAGTGATTGATTCCAACAACTTCCCCACCACAGAGGTCAAGCTAACCGATTTCCTATTTTTTGTCTCTTTCGCTTTTTGAATAGGGGAGTTACATGAGCATGTTTCAATCCACTGGGACCCTTCCAGAATCCAGGGAATTCTGAAATATCATAACCAATGCATCCACTATCTCTGCTGCCACCTCCCTTAATACCCGAGGGTGCAGGCCAGCAGGTCCCGGAGACCTATCTGCCTTTAATCCCATTAGTTTATTGAATACCATCTTCCTACTGATGGTTATTGCACCAAGTTCCTCTGCATTAACTCTAGTTTTTGGAAAATGTTTATTACCTTCTACCGTGAAGACAGAGGCAAAATATTGCTTCAGTGCCTCCACCATCTCGGTGTTCCCCATTATTACCTCACCAGTATCATCCTCTAAAGGGCCAACATTTACTTTGCTATTCTCTTCCTCTTTATATACTTACAGAAGCTTTTGATATCAGTGTCTGTTTTCTGCCAGTTTAATTTTGCAGTTCATTTTAGCTCTTTTTATTTTATTTTTAGTAGCCTTTTGCTGAACCTTAAAGTTCTCCAACCCTCCAGCTTACCACTAGCTTTTGCAGTATGGTATTCCCTAATTTTTGACTTTGTGATTCTTGACTTCCTTGTTAGCCATGGAACTTTCCCCCCCCTTTTACAATTCCTCTTCCAATCAGGAAGACACTTTAATTGAGAGCTGTTAAATGTCTCCCTGAGTATCCGCCAGTGTTCCTCAATTGTTCTACCCTCAATTATTTGAGCCCAGTATACTTGGACCAACTCTTTACTCAGGCCTATATAGTTATCTCTGGCCAATGCTAAAACTCTATTATGGCACTCTGTCTTCTCTCGCTCAATCTGAATTTGAAATTCTAGCATGCTGTGATCACTCCTTCCAAGAGGATCCTTAACGACAAGACTATTCTTTGTTACATATTACTAAATCTAAAATAGCCAACTTCCAGGTTAGCTCTAGGAAACAATCCCTCATACACTCTATGAAATCTCCCTCGAGGCTACCCTTGCCAATTTAATCCGTCCAGTCAATATGCATATTTTACATCACCCATGATTATCATAGAATTTACAGCGCAGAAGGAAGCCATTCGGCCCATCGAGTCTGCACTGGCTGTTGGAAAGAGCACCCTACCCAAGGTCAACACTATCCCCATAACCCAGTAACCCCACCCAACACTAAGGGCAATTTTGAACACTAAGGGCAATTTATCATGGCCAATCCACCCAACCTGCACATCTTTGGACTGTGGGAGGAAACCGGAGCACCCGGAGGAAACCCACGCACACACGGGGAGGATGTGCAGACTCCGCACAGACAGTGACCCAAGCCGGAATCAAACCTGGGACCCTGGAGCTGTGAAGCAATTGTGCTATCCACAAGGCTACCGTGCTGCCCAATCCCACAAGTCCTCATTATCTCTCGGTTTATACTATGCCACACTTTGGAAGTATTGCTCAGGGGCCTGCAAATTACTCCCACCAAGGGTTTTTCCCCTTGGTTTTTTATTTCCACCCAGAGCGATTCAACATTATGGCCCTCCGTGCCAATATCATTTCTTAATACAGCCTTGATGTCACCTTTAACCAATGAAGCAACTCCACCTCCTGTTCCATTCTTTTGGAATACTGAGTACCCTTGGATATTCAATTCCCAGTCCCGGCCCTCCTGCAACCATGTTTCAGTAATCCCCACCAAATCGTACCCATTTGTCTCTATTTGTGCGGTCATTGACTTTATTCTGAATGCTGTGTGCATTTAGGTGCAAGGTTTTTAGATACGTCCTACTGATTTGTCTTTCCCTTGCAGGAATTTCTTGTACTCTACGCTTTTCACACATTCCATGTACAGCACAAGGAATCATAATTACAGATTTAAAACGGCCAAAGGCAATAGGGGATGCAAGAACAACATCTATCTGCGAGAAGTACGGTCACAGATTACTGGCTTGTGGAGCAAGAAAACCTAATGGATTTCATAAAGGAGTAGACAGGTTCCTGTCAGCAAATGGGCTTTGGGAAATACACCAAGCAACAATGAATAGTTGGGTTGACTGTGGATCTTCTCCTGCCCGCAAATGTTACAACATCAATTTCCTTAGAATCCATAGAATCCCTACAGTGCAGAAGGAGGCCATCAGGTCTGCACCGATCTACCAAAAGAGCATGCTACCCAGGCCCGTTCTCCCGCCCCATCCCCATAACTCCACCTAACCTCTGGCCACTAAGGGGCAATTTAGCAGGGGCAATCCACCTAACCCGCACATCTTTGGACTGTGGGAGGAAACCGGAGCACCCAGAGGAAAACTGCCACGGACACGGGGAGAACATGCAAACTCCACACAGGCGGCCACCCAAGGCCAGAATTGAACCTGGTCCCTGCTGCTGTGAGGCAACAGTGCTAATCACTGTGCCGCCCTGGAATTGCACCCCTGCCGCTCTGGCACAGACCAATAAATGCCACTCTGCATACAAATGCCACTCTGCAGGATTCGTCGAACACTTGTGTTTGCAGAATGAAATCCGAGCACTTTATATTGGGAATCTGTGACCTTCAGCTTTAAGCAAATTAATATCCTCCAGACCGTTACCATTCAGCCAAGTCAAATATTTCAAGACACCTCCTCTTTGTTTTTAATCAAAAAGTTAGTTGGAACATGGTACATCCTGTCCGGTAATTAATCTAATTCATATTTCTACTTGGGCAAGTCATTAGTTGACCGCGCAAGCACTGCCCTCTTGTTTAACACTTCATTTTGTGATCGCTGAAAGCAAGACTGGGGTCTCCTCAATTGCATCCTGAGCTGAGGCAGAAAAAAACACACTGAGAAAAATTCCCAGCAGTCAGGGTTTACACACTTTTAGAAAAGTACTCGGTAAATGATAATGGGCTAACAATTCTTGCGGGGGATTTGGGGGGGGGAAGAAAAATAACTTGCAGGTAACTTGTTTAACCGGTAAATTTTTACTTTGCTGGGGCTTGCGGTGACTGTGGATTATTAAAAGAGATGACTGTGGACAGGTGTGTTAGGTGCTCAGGGAGCCCAGCAAATCACACCCATATGTTCTGGGCATGCCCAGCGCTGGAGGAATTTTGGAAGGGCGTAGCGAGGACGGTGTCGAGGGTGGTAGGATCCAGGGTCAGACCGGGCTGGGGGCTCGCAATATTTGGGGTGGCAGAGGAGCCGGGAGTGCAGGAGGCGAAAGAGGCCAGAATTCTGGCCTTTGCGTCCCTGGTAGCCCGGCGAAGGATTCTCCTTCAGTGGAAAGATGCGAGGCCCCCAAGCGTGGAATCCTGGATCAGCGATATGGCAGGATTCATTAAATTGGAGAGGGTGAAATTCGCCTTGAGAGGGTCGGTACAAGGGTTCTTTAGGCGGTGGCAACCGTTCTTAGACTTTCTGGCAGAACAATAGACATTGGTCAATGGCAGCAGCAGCGCGGGGCGGGGGGGGTTTACTTTATTTTTGGTTATGTTATTTACACTGGAGGGTCTGAGGGGGTTTATACACCTGTTGTGTTAAATCAGGGTGTTAATGTTAATTTATTATTTATGTACGGGGGGGAGGGATTTGGGGGGTTGCCTTTTTAGATTGTGTTTTGTACTTAACCCTGTTGGGTTCTTTTTTCTTTCTCATTTTGTTATTGATATTTTATGAAAACCTTTAATTAAAATTTTTTATTTTTTTTTTAAATTGATGACTGTGGCTGACCAACACAAGTTAACAAAATGTTACTGTACGCTAACTGTAAAACTTATCTGTGGAAAATCACAAAGAGCTATGAAGGGAGCCGATTATGTCGAAAGACTGGCGGAAATGTTAATCTTTATTGTCTTGATCCAGGGTAATTAATCAAAGTTTATTTGTTTGATGTTGGTTTTAATGCAGCAATTTAACTCTGTGCAAAAGCGTATAAATAGATCGTGGTGGTGCCAATGTTTTATCTCAAGAATTTAAATCCTTCAAGCTCCTTCCCGTGAATTGCCTGGAAAATAATATGACTGGTCGACATTTACAAGGATTTAAGGCCGCTGCAAAGTTCCAATCGCATCCAGTGCCAAAATCTGATGGATTTTGTTGCACAATTCAGTGTGTACCTCACAACCTCTATATAATAATATGTATGCTTTTTCCATTTTGTTATCTGAGCCTGTACCACTGTTAGTGGCCTTGAGTGATGCTGCATATTCAAAGGTATACGATCACAGCAATTTAGTTTGTTTTTAAATTGAGCAAATACATTTTGTGACGTACTAACTGCTTATTCTTTATTCCTGAATGAGATTTTTTTTTTTCATCGTCTTTATTGTCACAAGTAGGCTTACATTAACACTGAATGAATTTACTGTGAAAATCCCCTAGTCGCCACACTCCGGCGCCTGTTCGGGTACACGGAGGGAGAATTCAGAATGTCCAACTTACCGAACAGCACGTCTTTTGGAACTTGTGGGAGGAAACCGGAGCGCCCGGAGGAAACCCACGCAGACACGGGGAGAACGTGCAGACTCCGCACAGACAGTGACCCAAGCCGGGAATCGAACCTGGGACCCTGGAGCTGTGAAGCAACAGTGCTAACTACTGCTACTGTGCCACCCATATGTTATCTGGGTAGACTTTCCCATCTATTCAAAATGCTCTTCTCGTCCTCTGTTTGGCCTGGCTCTTACAGCCATTGCATCTCTTCCTCGGTTGCTATCGGTGTCTCTCTACCGGTCAAAGACTGACATGGTGCAATTTTTCCATTCTGTAGGTTGAGATCTTGCTGTGTACAAACTGGCTGCCGCAGTTCCCTGCATCCCAACCGTATCTATACTTCAAAAATTATTTTTATTCAAGGCTTTTTACATGTATACACAAAATATCAGAAGACCAGAACAGCAACCCCAACCAACAACCACAAATCCCCAACCTCCCTCGATACCAACACAGCACCTCGCCACATTCCGCCCCCTCCCCGACCCCTCAATCCTCCTTGAAGAACTCAATTGACGGTTTCTACCTGTGCGTGAACCCCTCTACCGGCCCCCGCAAAACAAACTTGGCCTTCTCCAACCGCAGGACTTCTGCCAGGTCGCTCACCCACACTTCTGCTATCGGCGGCTCTGAGTCCAGGCAACCCAATAAAATCCAACTCCGGGCTATCAGGGAGGCAAAGGCCAAAACATCAGCCTCTCTGTCCACCGGGCCTCCTGACACACCAAATATCGCCACCTCCGGACTCGAGGCCATCCCCACTCCCAGAACCTCGGACATAACACCAAGAACCCCTGCCAGAGCTCCCCTCAGTATTGAACATGCCCAGAACATGTGGATATGATTCGCGCGCCCTGCCCCCCCCCCCCCCCCCCCCCCCCCCGCACACCACGCCCCACCTGGCTTCCAGCCCCGCAAAGAACCTGCTGATTGTCGCCACCGTCATGTGGGCCCTATGCACAACTTTGAACTGGATGAGACTTAACCTCGCACATCGTTCACCCTCCAAAGGCTTTCACCCACATCCCGGCCTGCACCTCCCCTCCCAGCTCCTCCCCCACTTGCGCTTTATCTCCTCCACCACCCTCCCTCTCCATCAATTCCTTATAAATATCCAACACCTTCCCCTCCCCTATATCATCCTTCGACAACAACTTGTGCTGCAACACCGCAGGCAGCAGCCCGGGAAGGACGGCACCTCTCTCCTCATGAAATCCCTAACGCCGTTCCCCTTGGACAACATACAATTCCTCCAACTCCTTCAGGCCCACAAACTTGCCCTCTATAAACAAGTCCCTGAAGTACTCTATCCCTACCTGCTGCCACCCCGGAACCTCGCAACCATTCCCGGCGGCACAAACCTATGGTTGTCGCATATCGGCACCCTCCAGCCCAAAATGTTACCTGCACTGGCTCCACACCCATAACACCGAATCCAGCACTGGGCTCACGGAGTATCTGACCGGCGAGAACAGAAGAGGTGCCATCAGCAATGCCCTCAAACTTGTCCCCCTACACGAGGCTTCCTCCATCCGCCCCCAAACCAATCACTCTTCCACAGCCCATTTCCTCACTATTGCAATGTTCGCCGCCCAATAATAATTTATCAGATTCCCCACCCCTCGCCCCTTCTCCAGGAACACATGCCTCAGCCGTGACGCATCCCCCCTCCCGCCCTCTCCCTCCACACAAACCCCCAAATTATCCCGCTAACCTTCCTGATAAAGGACTTGGCGCAAAGTTCTGGAACACGAACAAGAACCTGGGCAGCACTGTCATTTTCACCGTCTGCACGCGCCCAGCCAGTGACAGTGGCAACACATCCCGCCTCTTAAACTACACCTCATTCCCGCTACCAATCATTCCAAGTTCAATTTATGTAGCTGTTCCCAGCTCCATGCCACCTCGATTCCTAAGTACGTAAAACTGCCCCAATCACCCTGAGCGGCAGGGAAATCTGCCATCCTTGCCTGGTCTGACCTACCTGTGACTCCAGATCCAAAGCAACGTGGCTGACTCTTCACTGCCCCCTCGAGGGTAATTAGGGGTGGGCAATAAATGCTGGCCCCAACCTGCGATGCCCATAAACGAATTTTCAAAAATTGTCAACCGGCCAAATTTCCTGAAAGTCTCCACACTCCCTCCAACGCTGCCCACCGGGTCTGAAACATATAATAGACCATCCTCACATGGCGAAGCTCTATGCTCGGCAAACCCCTTCCCCTGATCAATCCCTTTCCAACCCATTGATGCCCTCAGCGTCATTGCCAATGGTTCCTTCGCCAAGGCGAAAAGCATCCGGGAGAGTGGGCACCTTTGTCTCATTCAACGATGTAACCCAAAGTACCCCGGGCTCCCCCGATTCGTCCAGACACCCCACCAGTGCCTGTGCAATAGCCAAACCCAATCCACAAACTATTGCTCAACCCGAACCGCCCCAGCGCCTCCAGAAAACACATCCACTCCACCCAATCAAAGGCATTCCTGGTCCATCTGCTGACCTCGCGCCACTGTGATTTACCTGACCACTGTTTGTGATCTCTTGTTTGTGTCTCCTCTCCCCATTTTATGTTAAGAAATATTCCAATCCCTTTCTTCTCCACCTTCATGTTAATAAATGTCAATTATAGACAATGGTTCCAAATATAGGTACAATTCTCTTCAGTATCACCGTTCCTCCTTTGCCCCCACTTGACCAGCTTGATGAAAATACCTTCTTTCTCTTCCATCTCATGAAGCCTCTATTATTCCTACACAGGCAGCCGTTAGAGCAATAAATAGCTAAAAGTACACACATTCCATAGTAAGGCATTCATCTAACATAAAGCCGGATGACTGGTGAAATATAGTGAGATGTTTCTAAGGTACTTTGAATGAAATGGATTAAAGCAGTGTGCTTGAACTGCGTATCACATCTCTTAATAGGTGGCAGATTAATGTTTCCACCTGCCTTAATGGTTTAATGGTACCCTTCGCACGATTCCAAGTATGAATCCCCAGTCCAAGCGCCTCATAATTTGCCAGGAATTGGTATTGAGTTGTTATTATTCAATGAGGCTGTAAATCATCTTGGTGTACCATGTTGAGATACCAGTAAAATGGCAAAATGTACTCCCCTAGGTTGGATTTGAACGGTGGGCAGTACAGTGGTTAGCACAGTTGCTTCACAGCTCCATCATAGAATTTGCAGTGCAGAAGGAGGCCATTCGGCCCGTCGAGTCTGCACCGGCTCTTGGAAAAAGCACCCTCCCCAAGGTCAACACCTCCACCCTATCCCCATAACCCAGTAACCCCACCCGACACTAAGGCAATTTTGGACACTAATGGCAATTTATCATGGCCAATCTACCTAACCTGCACATCTTTGGACTGTGGGAGGAAACCGGAGCACCCGGAGGAAACCCACGCACACACGGGGAGGATGTACAGACTCCGCACAGACAGTGACCCAAGCCGGAATCGAACCTGGGACCCTGGAGCTGTGAAGCAATTGTGCTATCCACAGTATGCTACCGTGCTGCCCATGGATTGGCTACGCTAAATTGCCCTTAGTGTCCAAAAAGGTTAGGTTGGGTTTCTGGGCTACAGGGATAGGGTGGAGGTGTGGGCTTGTGTGGGGTGCTCTTTCCAAGGGCCAATGCAGACTCGATGGGCTGAATGGCCTCCTTCTGCACTGTAAATTCTATGATTTATTTTTTTTAAGTACATTGTTGGAACAGAGTAAACCGAGCACTGTGCTGTACCTAAACCATGTTTTTCTGGCCTGACAGCAATTGATGCTAATGCTAAGTGAGGAACCATTGGAGGTCGGGTGACTGTAGAGCTTGCCCCCCCTCCCCCTCCAGTTAGGTGGACTGGCCATGCTAAATTGCGTCCAAAAGGTTGGATGGGGTTACTGGGTTATGGGGATAGATTGGAGGCTTGGAGGCATGGGCCTAAGTAGGGTGCTCTTTCCATGAGCCGGTGCGACTCGATGGGCCAAATGGCCGCCTTCTGCACTATACGGATTCTATGAATTTTGGCCAATGGTATAAAACTGGAAATATTGGATCAGCCACTGTCTTTTGTATATAATATATATGTATGTATGTCATATATGTTATATATATATAGTTATATATGTATATGCCCCTACCAATTAAATGGAAATCAGGAGAGATTTGTATGGAGTGGTTGACGTTTTATACAATTGACCAAAGTCGAAATGATCCCCACTCAGTTCCCCAGTTCAGTAGTTGCTGTTAACAGGCACCAATTCACAGAAACCTGTGGGTGTTTCTTGTGCAGCGACAACTGCATGCTATTAATCAAGAAATGATGTCAGCTTCAGAATTAAAATGTAAGCCGTAAAAGTCCATTCAGCTCACCGCAGAGCTGAGTTGTGTTCAGAATAGAGCCTGCATATTGCCTCTGGTGAACGTCCAATTGGCAGATACACTGCAGGTCAACAAAAGTAAAACAAGCCTGATTTTCAGAAGTGTCTTTTGTACTGATGATAGGAAACAGTCGGGTTTTTGTGTTGCAGAGAAAGGGACTTTATACTCGAGAGGAAATGGGGAGAACCTCCTCTTTTCCGTGAACGCATTGGTGCTAAACAATTCCCAAGTGTTGTGTTGGCAGTTTCACAAAAGACATCAGGAGAAGCTGGTGATTTAAGTTTGCAGCTCAGGAAAGCCCGATTTTCCAGGGTACTTGTGTTTCTAAGGAAACCGCTACTGTAAAAGTAATTGGGAATGGAGGGGGCTGCGCGGTTTCTTCCGAGCCGGGTCTCCACGCTCATTATCTGACAGTGATTGAAACTTTGGAGGCAGGCTGTGGAAAGATGAAAGCAGGAGGGTGGTGACCCTTATTAGAACATCTTATTCCTCAAGAGGGCAGGACACACAAGGCACGCACCGGGGGATGTTTATTTACTTTAGTACTTGGGAAATGAGATGGTGATTAAAATGCAGTTAGTGAGCGCAGGATACTTCAGTAGAACTAATTACAGAACAAGCTCTTTTGAAGCATTGTTAAACTTGCATTTATCACCACTTGTAACTGGTTCAGCCTCTCATACACATCTTGTGGTTTAAGAGGCAGATTGTTTTTGTGCTTTATGGGAAGAATTTGCTTTGGATTATTTTAGTCGGCATAGTTTGTGAAAGAGCAGCAGGAATCCAACTCGTATTATGTTAACTGTTACGTTTTGGAAAAAAAAAGTAGTTGTGTATTACGAAACAGCACAAAAGTTTCTGCCATTATGAAATTTTAAAATTATTGTTGAATGTTATAGTTGGAATGCCTTTCCAGTGATCACGGTGATCCACAGTGTTTAAAAAACAAGCATCTCTTATTAAAGTGCAACCAGATTAAGAATATTTGAAAGGTGCGCAAACCCATGAGGGGTCGGGACAGAGCAAATAGGGAGATGCTGTCCCCATTGACGGAAAGAGTCCAGAAAGCAGTGGACACAGATTTAAAGTGGATGATAAAAGAATCAAAGATGGCACGAGGTGTCATGTCATGTGTGGTTAGAATTTGGAAAAATAATAATCTTTTAGTGAGACAAGTAGGCTTACATTAACACTGCAATGAGGTTACTGTGAAAATCCCCAATCGCCACACTCCGGCGCCTGTTCCTGTACACACAGGGAGAATTCAGAATGTCCCAATTCGCCTAACAAGCACGTTCCAGGTTCGATTCCCGGGGTCACTGTCTGTGCAGAGTCTGCACGTTCTCCCCGTGTCTGCGTGGGTTTCCTCCAGGTGCTCCGGTTTCCTCCCACAGTCCAAAGATGTGCAGGTTAGGTGGATTGGCCATGCTAAATTGGCCTTTGTGTCCAAAATTGCCCTTAGTGTCGGGTGGGGTTACTGGGTTATGGGGATAGGGTGGAGGTGTGGGCTTGGGTAGGGTGCTCTTTCCAAGAGCCGGTGCAGACTCGATGGGCCGAATGGCCTCCTTCTGCACTGTAGATTCTATTATCTTGCGGGACTCGTGGGAGGAAATCGGTGCTAACCACTGTGCTCCCGTACGCTGCCTGAGAGCATGGTGTAGACAAATTCAATCATAGCTTTCAAACAGGAATTGAATAACTACCTGAAGAAAATAAAATTGCGAGGCTCGCAGGGGGAAGGCCTGTGGAGTTGTTCCAGCTGACTTTTTCTTGTAGAGACCCAGCACACACCTAGGCCAAAAGGCCTCCCCCTTCGCCGTAAACATTTTATGATTTGATTATAGACTGACTTGTTTGTCCTGCATTCTCACTCTTGCAAACTATTTGGCATCACTTGTCATGGAAACTTGCTGCAACTATGATTACTTTGAGTCCTAGCGCATTAAGCTTGTATAAAACCTCGTTTTGACCACAGTAAGAAGTCAGACAACAGCAGGTTAAAGTCTCACAAACGAGGAAGCTGATAAGTTACCTGATAGAGGTCTTTAAAATGAAGTATTGATGAGTTGACGTAAAATGTTTCCGCTTCTGGTAGGGGGGAGGACGGGGGTCCATTTCTGGATGTCAGAAATATATGATCGTCCCTTAATGCAGTATGGAATTCAGGAGAAATTTATTTTCCCAAAAGAACGATAAAAATGTAGAATGTGCCGCTACATGGAATAAGAAAATGCATTTCAAGGGAAACTAGGTAAACATATGAAGACGATTGTCGAAGGATATGCGGTATAGATATGAGTAGTGATGTAGGGTGGGAGGAGGCTTGTTTGGTGCATAAATGCTGACATAGGCTATTTGGATTGAATTGAATTGCCCCTTTCTGCTCAATAAGCCCTTTGCGTTGCATCACCGATCCCAATAGAAGGTATCGCAATCCACTCCAACTTGTTAGACTCTTGCTGATTTCTGTTTTCCTCAGACTACATTTCATCCCCAGTTCCCTTTTTTAAAATGTATGCTTGTGTAATAATATAATAATAAAAACATAATAATAAAATAATAATAATGCAAGCATGCAATAATAATGTTGCGGTTTAGGCTATTTTGCCAGCATTAACTAGAAGCCGTGTGGTATATAGAAATCAAATTGAAACAAACCACAGAGATTCTCTTCAATGCTTGTGGTTTCCAATGTTGTGTACAATAGTATGTGGAAATGATTATAACGTAGTGTGGTGTAATAATCATTACCTTATCCTGTGGCTACATCAGCACCACCATTAAAAATCTGAGAGAGACTCTGAAGGGATTGGATGGTGTTATGATCTTAGTTGATGTTATAACTGGACGGGAAGGTCCCAGAATGGAACCCTGGCTCAAAAGATTTAATCAAATGTGGCGGAATAGTCACAGGACTGCCAATTAAGTTTAACAAAATAAAAAACATTTATTAAACATGAAAAGTTGAATTAATATAGAATTCTGCTTTACTCCCCCCCCCCCCCCCCCCTTAGCTTAACAAATATACACAGATTTTAAGACTAACACTGATTACAAAGTACATCTTAAACTACAATGTTCCTATTAACACAAAGCACCTTTATAAACACGCGATGACTGTGCTCAAATACACGTATTCCACTCTGGCGGAACTGTAGCACAGTGGTTGGCACTATTGCTTCACAGCTCTAGGGTCCCAGGTTCGATTCCTGGCTTGGGTCACTGTGTGCTGAGTCTGCACATTGTCCTCGTGTCTGCGTGGGTTTCCTCTGCGTGCTCCGGTTTCCTCCCACAGTCCAAAGATGTGCAGGTTAGATGGATTGGCCATGCTAAATTGCCCTTAGTGTCCAAAAATGTTAGGTGGAGTTACTGGGTTACGGGGATAGGGTGGAGGTGTGGGCTTAAATAGTGTGCTCTTTCCAAGGGCCGGTGCAGACTCAATGGGCCAAATGGCCTCCTGCACTGTAAATGCAATGATTCTATGGATTCAAATTAGTGTCTGTGGATTTCTCCTCTGATTTCACCCCAGATGATGATCACATTAGAGTTTCCAAACTTCACTCCCAGAAAATACTTTAAAATCTTCTCTCATAATAATGCTTTCCCATGGCGGTTTGCCTTCCAAAATCCAGTCCAGGTTTTACAAATGACTCTTGTAACCCAAGATTCCGCTCGACTTTTGATAGTGAATCCAGTCCAGGATTTTAGACCAATCTGAGTGTTGTGCAAACAATTGCTTAGATTCACAGACTGTGTTAAAATGACATCAAACATTTCACCTATCTCTGAAGTCTGCTGTCCCACTTTAAATCTAGTTGCTGCAATTGTCTCTTTAACTCAGAACACTTTGTTTACTCTTCCTTGAATTCCTCTGAACAATACCATAGTCTCAGTTCTTTTAATTTCAGGTGTAGAAAACCTTCTTTCTGTCCCAATTCCTTGGTTACCTGTTTTGTATCTCGTTCCTTAGGAAGGTTGCATCTTTGCACCTCTCTTATCTTGTCCAGCTTCTCCTGGCAGAGTTAAGCTGTTCAATCCCCAGTGTCCTGTCTCCAACTGCCCACAATTTCAGTTAAAACTAAAACTTAAAAGCTTTGTGCCTTACAAGGCCCCAGTTGCTAAGCAACATCCACATGCCCATGGCTTTTTATTTATTCATCATGCAGTAGCCCCTCTAAGCACATTGGAAACACAGTTGGAACTTAACTAACCCATGCACATCCAAACACCTTTGTCCAGCATGAATCTAACTATAGGTTTTACCCTTCTCGGCACAGAAATATTAAATTAACCTCACTTAAAACTATACCCCATTTCTAATGTTAACCATTACAAATATAAACCCCTGAAAATTACCTTTATTTTCCTACAGTGGTAGGTTTGAATCCTGCATAGGCCACCTGTGCTGAAGTGTGCACTTATGCCGGTGGCGTACAGTTACAAACAATACTGAAACCATTTCATATTTTACAGCCAACATGATGTTTCCTCAACCAAGTTGGAAGGTGTATGAAGGAGCGTTACCTGTGGGAAGGTTCTAACATGTCTCACACGCGTGCAGTGTTTGTTTATTCATCAACATTATGGATAGGATTACTAATATTTTTCATCTATTTTATCATGTACACTAAACCCACCGCTGGGGTGGGAAGACTCCAACATTAAAATTTGTTCGCTATTTAACTGAATGGAATAAAATTACTGCCTACTTTCAGTGAATATTTATGCCTGGGTTACCCTTTGTTTAGCCCATAGTGAGCAATGGAATGGAACTCTCTGATGATTGGGAGCTGATGCCTCCAGGTCATAATGCACTTAATCTCTGCGCATTCACTGAGTCTTACTACTTGCTCTTTCAACACAGAATTATGTTGGAAATTGGTTTCAAATTAATTTTAATCTCCAATCAAATAATAGATTTGCTTTCCCCCAAATGTGTTGATCTAACATCTGGCTCCGATTTAATATTTATCCTTGTGTTTGTACTTCAACGCAACTTGATGAACCAGCACTCCATATTGGAGCAGAAATAAAAGAACATGCATTCATGTTCTGCCTTTCACAACCTTGGGATGTCCCAAAGCACTTTACAGCCAATTAAGTATTTGTGAAGTGTAGTCACTGTTGTAATGTGGGAAACGCAGCAGTCTGTTTGCAGATGGCAAGATTCTACAAAGAGCAGTGAGATAGGACCGTGTAAGTTAGTGATGTTGATTGAGGGATACCTATTGGCCTGGACACCAAGGATGAAACATCCCTGCCCTTCTTTGAATGGGACATGAGTTTGAAGATCATCCGAAAGGCAGCACCTGCAACAGAGCTGCATTCCCTCTGCATTCTTGCTGAAGTGTTGACTCGGCCGAAACTGAGAACACTCTTGCCTTTTAGACACTATTCAGAATTAGAAGACGCTGACTTTGGGGGGGGGGGGGGGGGGGGGGAGGGGGAGGCGGAGATGGTGGTTTGATTGGAATGCAGTGCACAGCCGACCTCACGTAATGATGAGTTCTATTTTTGACCAAGCGTGAATTTCTTCCTGTGATTGTGCCCTTTTATTACAGCTTGTGAGATAAACGCGTGCCTAGATCTTCTCTTGCAGCTCAAATTTAATGCAGACATTAAATAGATGTTGTGTATGAACAGATTGTTTTGACTTCCAGAAACGAAAACGAAGATGTCTTTAGCGTTGCAGAAAATTGAATTGACCTCCTGTTGCAGTGAAACTGACGATCGATGTTTGTCATAAGAATGTCAGGAAATGACCCGCGGTTCGGATCAACTCAAGTAAATTCTTAATCTCAGGTACCTGAACTACAGGCGTAAATAATAATAACTGCTTATTGTCACAAGTAGGCTTCAATGAAGTTACTGTGAAAAGCCCCTAGTCGCCACATTCTGGCGCCTGTTGGGGGAGGCCGGTATGAGAATTGAACCTGCGTTGCTGGCCTTGTTCTGCATTACAAGCCAGCTGTTTAGCCCACTGTGCTAAACCAGCCCCTTAAATGTTCAGCCATTGCCCATTAGTTCAGCAAGTTTGCAGCTCACTAAACTTTGTTTACTGTTAAAATGTGCTAACAAGCAAGCCGAATGACAACCCACAATATTGATCAACGTGGATTTTAATCGCAGTAAAGAGTATTTAAATATCACTCGTGTTGAAAAACTTTAGAAACAGTCATTGGCCAAACCACTGTGATTCCAATGTATTTCCTCTGTTGTGCATCTATCAGGTTATTTGCTACTGTGCCATTTGTGATACTCAAGGGTTTTGTTAAAATGAGGAAATGAAGTGTGTGTGGCAGTGGTTTGAGATATTAATCAATCTCCCATAGCATTGCCAATGGAGAGTCCAGACCAAGGGTACAAATCGGGTGCAAATGGGGTAAAAACGAATTAAACACAGTTTGCGAGGTGCATTTATTAGTTTTAAACATGCAGTGTTTGAAGGCTGTCTTCTCAGAATTCCATTATGAACAAGCTTAGCTACAGTAGTACAAATGGTTTGGATTACGTCCCCTCGTTTTTTTTTCTCGTTGCTCTTTTCCTTGACCGTGTTTGCACCAGATTCGCCCGTGGCCACATCAGTGGCAGCATAAACATTCCATACAGTTCTGCCTTCAGTCCGGACGGTGACCTGATCCAGTGCGCGTCCACCAGCTTGCTGCAGAGTTTCAAGGGGCGAGTTGTTGTCGTCGTGGGGAATGTGGTCAGGAACGCAGCCGAGGTAAGTTGCTATCTCATTCTGTTCTAAAATAGCCTGCTGAAATGCTTCTGTGGTTGCTTTGGCTATAGCTTCAAATCCTTGCCGGAGGGGAAGATCTACAGAACAAAATAGGCTTGTGACAGGAAAACAAACAGACAATTAACTCATTACATAGGCTGAAACTGAGGTCCTCTAAGAGGGTTGGATCCTGATGGAATGATGGCAATAACATGTGGCTCGAGATGCATCTGCGTGAAGTGATTTATTAGCTGCCGCCTCATGTTCCTGGTTTGGACACCTGCAGCTTCCTGGTACCAGTTAACCCTTTGACTCAAAAGAGTCTTTCAGTTTTCCCACTGCACAAACCCTTATATTTTCTTAAAGCATTTAACGGGGGGGAAATTGTCCATTTTAAATATATCATAATGTAGGATATGAGAAATGCACAATCTGGAGCAATGATTGAAATTAATTGAGTTCTCGGAACTAACTAATTAATCCAAATATTAGCGTTAGTGGGCACCTGGAATGCAACTTTATCGCTGATCCTCCACTTTATGTCAGTGCTAATGTTACAGTGTACATTTCGAGTCGGTGCTCCACCTGACTCTGGCCAGGAGCTGTGAGACCCCCCGAGGAGGTAAACTCGTTTGACTTGCCACAAGGTCCATGCTGGTCCCGCAAGCTTCCGATAGTGCACCACCAAGAAGCACTGTCCAAATCAGAACCCAGGGACCCGTGCGGATGTGAAAACCCCTCGGGGAGTACTTGAAGGCAGAGTTCTCCCAGTGTTCTGGTCAGCATTACCACCCCTTGACCAGCATTACCAAAAACAAGTTCACCAACCTTTTATTCCATCTGCCGTTTATGGGGCTTTGCTATGACTAAAACCGGCTGCCATTTTTGACTACGTAACAGCAGTGACTGCGTTTCAAAGGTAACTATTTGGTTGTGAGACACTTTTAGATGCGACAGAACAGAGTGCCTGCTAATTGTAGTTTTGTTCATCAAGTGGAGTGTCAAACCAGATTTTAAAAAGCGCCCAGGAAACGCTTCTGAATCTGCCTGCAGTTAATTGAGACGTTAGAGATTTTCCACCCGTGCTCTCTAATCACTTGCATATTAACTGCTGGGAAAGGAACATTTGCAAGTGTCTAACCACAGGGTTCTCTACTGAGGCAGGAGATTTGGAGTTCCAAGCAGGCAGTGTAAACTATGATCTGCCTGACTGGGAACTATCCTACAACTATCTACAAGCAATAGCGGCAGCGTAAATAAAGCTTCAGTTATTGATGAAGAATTGTAATGCTTCGAGCCAAATGATATCGTTTTTAAAAGTTATTTCGCTAAGTTACCAATTGTTGGCTAAATATTAGAATAGGGATTTTGTGGGGGCAGCACGGTGGCACAGTGGGTTATCACTACGGCCTCACGGCGCAGTGGTCCCAGGTTCGATCCCGACTCTGGGTCACTGTCCGTGTGGAGTTTGCACATTCTCCCCGTGTTTGCGTGGGTTTCGCCCCCGCAACCCAAAAATGTGCAAGCTTAGGTGGATTGGACACGCTAAATTGCCCCTTAATTTGGAAAAAATGAATTGGGTACTCTAAATTTATAAAAACAAAAAAAAGGAATAGGGATTTTGAGAGATTAGGTGAATTTTTCCTTCAACAATTTTGTCCAACCTGAGCTAAAATGTTGACGGAGAGTAATAACAGGTTACGTTATTGGTGGCATGTCAGAAATACGCAACAAGAGCCAGATTGATTCCTGGAATGAGCGGATTGCCTTATGAGGAAAGGTTGGACAGACTGGGCTTGTTTCCACTGGAGTTTGGAAGAGTGAGGGGCGACTTGGATGAAGTCTATAACACCCTGGACGGTCTCGCCAAGTTGGACGGGGATTGCCCTTTTTTTGGACAGAGATGAGGAGAAATCCTTCCTCTGAGGGTTGTGAGACCTTTGAACTCTCTGCCACGGAAGGCCGGGTGTCATTGAATATTTTTAAGGCGGAGGTAGATAGATTCTTGTTCGCCAAGGGAACCAAACGTTATCGGGGTAGATGGGAATGCGGATTTAGAATCACAAACCGATCAGCCATGACCTTATTGAATGGCGGAGCAAGCTCGAGGGGCCGAATGGCCTACCTCGGCTATTTCGTATGTTCGTGTGTAACAACTACAGTTAAGGGTTGACCAAGTATTGACTAAAGCTTCATGCCCTATAAGAGCACTCTACAAAATTAGGATTAAACTATAATCTGATTCTAAATTGCATAAAATGTGTGAATTGTGACACCCTTTTGAGTATTGAGAGATTCTTCAACTGCGAACGTCTGAAGACATCATTGCAGTGTGGAATTAGCATAGAAAGCCTTGCTCATAATTTACTGTATTGCCCCACACACATTTCGTTGCCCTATATTGGGTAAACGCTAATAATAATAATAATCTTTATTGGCACAAGTAGGCTTACATTAACACTGCAGTGAAGTTACTGTCAAAAGCCCCTGGTCGCCTCATTCCAGCGCCTGTTTGTGTACGCGGAGGGAGAATTCCGAACGTCCAAATTACCTAACAGCACGCCTTTCGGGACTTGTGGGAGGAAACCGGAGCACCCGGAGGAAACCCACTCAGACACGGGGAGAACGTGCAGACTCCGGACAGACAGTGACCCAAGCCGGGAATCGAACCTGGGACCCTGGAGCTGTGAAGCAACAGTGCCAACCACTGTGCTACCATTATTCCACTTCCTTTGTTTCAATATTGTATAAACAGTGGCACAGTTATGGGTTTCCATATTTTCTATTTGTCCCAACGCATTGCTCTTCAGTTTGGTACAAAGGTCTTGACCAGCACCATGTTCACCGTCTGGTTAATGCGTTCCTCCCAACTGAGTGAGCTAATTTGGCATTAATAGCCCTGACAAAAGACCGATGACCTGAGGTTACAAATCTGCTGGTTGCCCCTCCATCATGAAATGGTAACATATGTTTAACTTTGACCTCCTGCTGCCCATGGTGGGTTTTTGCATCACTTCGGACCAGAGTGCAGTAAATCATGATGTCTTTTCCATCAATTACTGACCCGGTCCGTTTTCTTTCATTTGTTAATCAAACAATTGTGACAAGTTTATTCCCCAGCGCCTGCCAGCAGCATTGTGACTGGAAGGAAGCCAGCACTCCAAAGTGGCTCCGCACGATCTACACGTGGGGAGAAGACTCGAATCTTAATTGCCACCGGCGGCGTTCTTGGGGCTGAACGCTGCTTAACTCTAACCAGCCATTTCAGCAGCTGAACAGCAAAAAACAAAAGCAAGTCTTGAAAATCAAAAGCAGAGGCATCTGATGATCAAATGATGAAATTATGAACAGGGCTCTGATCCACATCTTGAGTATTGTGTTCAGTCCCAGTCTCTGGAAAAAACAAGGGGGGTGGGGGGAGGAGAGGAGAGGAGAGAGAGAGAGAGAGAGAGTCAAGAGCGCAGAGAAGATTTACAAGACTAATCCCCAGTGTCGGAGTTCTGATGAACTTCTGAAGAACCGTTGGATTTTTCACCATGGAAGAATGAATAAACAACAATACAGCACCGGCCCTTCGGCCCTCCAAGCCTGCGCCGATCACGCGTCCTATCTAGACCAACCGCCTGTATCCTTCGATACCCCGTCTGGTCATGTGCCTATCCAGATAAGCCTTAAAGGTCGCTAACGTATCTGCCTCAACCACCTCACTTGGCCGTGTATTCCAGGCCACCACCACCCTCTGTGTAAAAAAAACTTACCCCGCATATCTCCACTGAACCTATCCCCCCCTTACCTTGAAATTGTGCCCCCTTATAATTGTCATTTCCGTCCTGGGAAAAAGCCTCCAACTGTTCAGCCTATCTATACCCCTAATAATTTTATAAACTTCTATCAGGTCGTCCCTCAGCCTCTGTCTCTCGAGGGAGAACAATCCCAGTTTATTCAATCTCTCCTAATAGCTAATACCAGGCAACATCCTGGTAAACCTTTTCTGTACTCTCGCCAAAGCCTCCACATCCTTCTGGTAGTGTGGTGACCAGAATTGGCTCAATGTTCTATATAACTAACATCATTTGCGAGCTTTTATACTCGATACCCTGTCCGATGAAGGCAGGCATGCCATATGCTTTCTTTACTACCATTTCCACCTGTGCTGCCACTTTTAAGGGAAGGGATTGTGATCTTATATCGAGGTCTGTTTGGTAGTTAATGGTATGAAAAAGTTGATCTGGAATATATTGGATTGGATTTGGGTTTTGTTTATTGTCACGTGTACCGAGGTACAGTGAAAAGTATTTTTCTGTGTGCAGCTCAACAGATCATTAAGTACATGAAAAGAAAAGGAAATAAAAGAAAATATATAATAGGGCAACACAAGGTACACAATGTAACTACATAACACCGGCATCGGGTGAAGCACGCAGGGGTGTAGTATTAATGAGGTCAGTCCATAAGAGGGTCGTTTTGGAGTCTGGTATCAGCGGGAAGAAGCTGTTTTTGAGTCTGTTTGTGCGTGTTCTCAGACTTTTGTACCTCCTGCCTGATGGAAGAAGTTGGAAGAGTGAGTAAGCTGGGTTGGAGGGGTCTTTGATTATGCTACCTGCTTTCCCCAGGCCGCGGGAAGTGTAGATGGAGTCAATGGATGGTAAGCAGGTTTGTGTGATGGACTGGGCTGTGTTCACGACTCTCTGAAGTTTCTTGCGGTCGTGGGCCGAGCAGTTGCCATACCAGGCTGTGATGCAGCCAGATAGGATGCTTTCGATGGTGCATCTGTAAAAGTTGGTAAGCGTTAATGTGGACATACCGAATTTCCTTAGTTTTCTGAGGAAGTATAAGCGCTGTTGTGCTTTCTTGGTGGTAGCATTGACGTGGGTGGACCAGGACAGATTATTGGAGATGTGTACCCCTAGGAATTTGAAACTGCTAACTATCTCTACCTCGGCTCCGTTGATGCTGACAGGGGTGTGTACAGCACTTTGCTTTCTGAAGTCAATGACCAGCTCTTTAGTTCTGCCGCATTAGTGGGAGCCGTACAATGGGGTACAGCTTCAATCTAGCAAAAGGTAACCATAGAATTGATATCGGGGAATTCTTCACGCAAAGAGAGAGGGATCAATACTTGGAATGGACCCAGGCTGTTCGCAAAGCCGAAAACCTGGAACAATTTAACAATTAAATAGGGGTGTTAGGATCTTGCTGGTTGGGCAAATTAAAATGGGCCAAATGGCAATCCTCATCTGAAAGTATCTCATGAAGTCGCGTTGTAAAAACAGTCACACATGGTAAAATTGCCTTGTGTGCTAAGTTCAATGCTGTAGGAAATGCAGAATGGATTAAGCCTTGGGTTACTGCACCCCAGGTAATATGGTTCATTTTAACATGAGCTGCTGCTGAAAGCTATTTCAGCTTATTTATATCCTTTGTATTTTAATCTGGCAATGAAAAAGCACACTGCACAACTTGTTCCCAGTGGCCACATCTGTGCTTTTTAAACAGGTTTAAAAATAAATCAGTTCAAATTTATTTGAAACATCAGAGTGTAAATTCTTTGAATTAGTTACCATGGACAAATGGCTTTGTCATTGACAACGTAATCAACTCCGGCAATATGGAGAGAGAATATAAACCTCCTGCTCAAAGCGCAACCAAAACACCAGGAGGACAGGAAGCTCCTATTTCCCGGGTTCTCTCAACAGCAGCAGCATTCCCTCTTGTGACGTGAATTGAAACTGAAATTCTGGCTCTGAGAACACATTTTATGCTGTGTCCAGAATGACGGGGAAGAAATTGAGTGCAAATTGCTTCAGCCAAGCCAGAATAAAATTCAGAGATGGCATCTTCAAAGCAAGGTGATTCAAACGACTTTCCCCCATGATGTAATTTACATTCCCTCTCTTTCTGCCCCTCCCCTGCCACTCCCTATCTCCCTCAGGCGTCATTATTTTTGGGTGGGCACAGTGGCGCAGTGATTAGCACTGCTGCCTCACTGCGCCGAGGACCTGGATTCGATCCCGGCCGCAGGTCACTGTCCGTGTGGATTTTGCACGTTCTTCATCTGTCTGCATGGGTCTCACCCCCACATCCCAAAGATGTGCAGGGTAGGTGGATTGGCCACGCTAAATTACCCCTTAATTGGAAAAAAAAGAATTAGGTGCTCTAAATTTATAAAAGAAAAGGAGTCATCATTTTTAGTTAGAAAACTGCGCCATGCCTCAATGTCCATTTCTACCCCTCTGACTACTAAAATTCCTCCTCTATAGAATGAGAATGTAGTATGTTTGCATAAACAATTTCTATTATAAATGTGGCCTAAAGAAATTATACTGGGAAAGGTTGACCAGAAGTGTCACAATATAAGATATAGGGCTGGATTCTCCGTCACCAGTAGCTGAGTTCCCGAATCGGTGGAGCATCAGCGCTGGGGAAAAAATGGGAGCAGCACCTCTTCCGATGCTCCAGCCCCCCGCTGGCAGCAGCATCAGGGTTTGGTTTGCGGCCCACCCAACGAAGTCCCTCAAAAGTCACTCTTTACCATGCTGGGTACACCACACTGAATCGGACTCCACTTTTGTACAGGACGGCATTGGCTTTACTGAATGGAAGCCCTCTTCTTCGCCAGCTCTGGTCCCACGTCCTGGTAAAACATGATGGCATGGCCTTCCCATTTAAAATAGCGACATTCCCTCACCCATCCCAGAACCCGCTCTTTCTCTTTGAAGCTATGAAACTTCACTAATACCACACACGATGGATCCTCAGGACGAGGTCTCTGCCAGAGTGAAAGGTGGGCCCGATCCAACTCGGGTGGGGCGTGAATCCACCCACCCACCACCATCTTCCCAAACATCTGGGCAAAGTACTCCGTGGAGGTCGGGCATTCCATCCCTCTCCGGCAGCCCCACGATTCAAACGTTTTGCCTCCTGGCTCGACTCTCTAAATCATTCACCTTGGCCTTCAGCAACTCGTTTGTCTCTGCCCCCAGAGACATCTCCGTTTCCAGTGAGGCAATCTGGTCACTGTGTCTCAAGAGGGCCATTTTCATGGGGTCTTTTATCATGGCTCCATGGGCCTTCACAGTTTCATTGGTCTTCTCCAAAACCGCTCAGGTGGGGGTCACGGCCGCCTCCATCAATTTCTGGAGGTCCTCCGATAAACCCCGTCAGTGCTTATCAAATTCGGTCATCAAGGTTCTCGAAAGCACCTCGGCCGTTAGTGGAGTGGCCAGAGCCCCAAAGGCTGCCTCCGCCATCTCTTCTGCCAGCGAGCTCCGGTCTGCTTTTCCCCCTGGTTTTTCCTGGATATTCCACTCATATATAGGATCCTTATCCCATATATTCTATGGATTTCCAAAAGAAAATACCCCTTTAACTAAAAGAAAAGGGTCGAAAGTGCAATACACTAGCAGCAGATACCTTTGCACGTCTTTCCCCTATAATAATGCCACCAGAAGTCCGGCATGGGTGAGTTTTAACGCCGTGTTTTTTTTCACTGTGACTGCTCTCTGGTGGGGGCTCTGGTTGGGGGCTCAGTTATGGGGGGGCTGTGAGGGACTCTGTTATAGTGGGGTTTCTGGTGAGGGGCACTGTTATGGGGGGGGCCCTGTCTTATGGGGGGTCCTCTCTTATGGGGTGGGGCTCCGGTGGGAGGCTCAGTTATGGTGGGGTTTCTGGTGATCTGGCAGTTTTGGGGCCTCTGTTAGGGGGAGAAATCAGGTGGGGCCTCTCGTGGGGTTTCTGGTGAGGGGCACTGTTATGGGGGGAGCCTCAGTTATGGGGGGCCTTTGTTATGGGTGGACCTCTCTAATGGGGGACCTCTCTTATGGAGTAAGGCTCTGGTGGGAGGCTCAGTTATGGCAGGGTCTCTAATGAGGGGCACTGTTGTGGGGGGGCCACTGTTGTGGGCCGACTCTTGTGGGGTGACTCTGTTGTGGGGGCCTCACTTATGGGGAGAAATCTGGTGGGGGCCTCTCTTATGGGCGTCTCTGGTAAGGGGGCCTGTGGGGATGGGGGGGGGTCGGGTCACCCTTGTACTGTGGGGGGGGGGAGGGGTGTTGATGACCCAGCAAATCCCGTTGTGACGTAGGGGGAATTGCATAGTGGGGGGGGCGGTTAGCTGCCAGACCTCGCTATCAGTCCGCCTGCTCAAAAGACGGCCCGATGGCAGGATTTGCGACGGAATCATTCACAATCCCCACCGTGCATAGGTTTGAATGACAGGAGATAATGAATCACGTGGGATTCCTGCTCCCAGCGGGAGTGCAAATCAGAGGTGACTCATCTCCGGCGGGAAATCATTGTCTCCCAAACGGAGAATTCAGGTCTGAGGGGGTTTAAACCCGAGCGATGTGGTTTTCACTTTATCGGAATTTACAGGTGTTACTTTCTCTGCCTGAGGCAGAAGGTGTAGGGCACGGGTGAATTTTAACACCGTGATTCTTTTCTCTGTCTGGACTGCAATCTGGCTTCCAGTCGAGGGGGTCTCTGGTGGTGGTGGGGGGGCTCTGTTGGGGGCCTGGTGGCAGTGGAATAGGCAGGATTTGCATTGTGGTGAGGAGGGGGGCCCTCCTTCAAGACTTACCCCATGGCCCAACTTGAGGTCCATCGTGCCAGAGCCACGCTGGGAAATACCTGCCCCAATCCACAGCCACACGAATTCCGGCCGAGTGGGCCAGAGAATCACCGAGGCGTGGAGAATCCGGTGCCCAGCCCGTTAATAGGATGCAAATGAATCAGTGTAGAAAGAGACA
Organism: Scyliorhinus torazame; assembly: GCF_047496885.1. NCBI lineage: Eukaryota > Metazoa > Chordata > Chondrichthyes > Carcharhiniformes > Scyliorhinidae > Scyliorhinus > Scyliorhinus torazame. The sequence continues at coordinate 19,795,988 of NC_092709.1, read as the reverse complement.
AGTTAACGTTGCACGCTGATGATCTATCCTCAACTGAAGGCACGGCCACCAATGGTGGGGCTGCTTAATTGGCCCAAATCAGAGGAGCACAGGAGTGGGGAAGGACGAGACCATGGTGGGATTTGAAAACGAGGATGGCAGTTTTAAAATCATGACGTTGCTTGATCGGGAGCCAGTGTAGGTCAGTGAGCAGAGTGACAAGTGAATGGGACTTGGTGCGAGTTAAGAAACATGAACATGAAACACAGGTGGTTCCCCATTTCTATCGCCAGGGCTGCTTGCACCTGTTCCAAGGTTCCCGTCCAAACTAATGCCAAACAAGTTGACTGGTTCCAAAAGCTAGTTGGTGCTTTAAATGTTGTTGTCAATAGATACCTTTCCATGTGAGGAAATACTGCAGACTTCCTGGCATGCCTTTTGGAATTGCTTTGAGGTGGATTCTGAATGCAGTGTGGGAACTGGGTAGTGGTGCTGACCTGCACCTCCTTGGGTGCAAACAAAGTAGAAAGGGATTACCCCTTATCTTAATGACTGCTAATACCTTTTTTTTAAATGCTCTTAGTCAAAGACATAAACAGTTTTACCATTTGTTTTTAACAAAACATGGCAGATATCAGAGAAAGTCTCAAAGCGATTTTGCTGGAATCTCAAAGCTTCTTGAAGTGAAAGATTAAGACAAAGATCAGTTTGCTTATTACCTGAAGGCAAAAAAAAGTGTATGAGGATGAGCAATAAACAGAGCTCGCTGTAAAATGGTGCTACCAGCCCAAAGCATTACGACAGGAAAGTGAGCAAATGATGCCAAACAGGCTTAGTAAGATGTCAGGTCACAGTAGTTGCGTTTCCTTTCAGAAGAGAGTTGACCTTCGGGTAAGTCAATCTTGAACTCTATTGCAGTAATTTTACACAGCTTACCCAGAGTGTTGTCCGCCATTAAACTTCTCGGCCTGGAGTTTCGTCCTTTGGGCGTAACGCGTTGTCTGGAGCCCAAAACTTGCACCCAACGTTGTCCTCGTTTTGCTGTGGCCAAGGAACCCTTCAGCGTGTTCTCCTCTTCACTATTATAGTTTCTATTAGGATATGCCCAGACTTCAACTTGGCAGAAATCGGCATAAACAATGGGGCCCAGGGAAGCAGAAAACCACACACTGCATTCTTCTTATTGAGGTCTTATATTTAAGTTTCAACTCATTGAACTATCATTCACGTAGATAAACTCAATGTGTTTAGGAACTCTCAATCACGGAAGCTTTTCAGTTTTTAGTGTGGGTTATCCATGTGCCATAAGATTGCATTTAAACAGAACTAAAAGTACACAACAAGCCGCAGGAAGATTTAAAAAAAAAAAAAAAAATTGTGATTATTAAAAGAAAATCTACTGTGCCTGAAAATGTATCCCCCCCCGAGTTGGGGGCATGTCTTCCCCTGGCCCTGACTTGGAGAGTGATGCAGCTGAGAGCATTGAGACATAATGGTGATGGCTAAGTGATTGTAGAAGCCTGACACACTGGACTGTGAGGGGACACGAGAACTAACAGAGTCAATGAGGAGACAAACAACCTTGCATGGTCGAGACCCTGCATTGGGAACCCAGGCTCTCATTGCTATCGTGCCACCGCACTCAAAGCACCTAGGTTGCCTGAACTTGCACTGTGCCTTTAAACCCAGCAGGGGGTCGGTGTTGCAAACCAACACCACCTTTACCATGACTGTCCCACCTTCTGTCCAGAGTGCCATCCAACGAATCGGTTGTGCTGGCAAGCTTCGCTCTGCCCAGATCAGGAGCCCCTCGACCCCAGGAATCTGCCAGCATTGTTAGAGAGGTCTTGTTCATCTATAATCCGCTTATCCAGATAGTTACCCATTTGCCCCGAGAGGGTCCTCAGTGTTGAAACCCTGCTCTTTACTGTTTAATTGTTGGCAGTTGCCTCTGAGGTGCTGACGCACCAAGACTGCAGGCATGCTGTTCAGGCAGCTTGCAGGACATCCAGTCCGCAAATCATCCTCTCAGACAGGCCACCTGATCTTTCAAGGAGGCACTTCAGAGTTCAAAGAGTGTCAAGTGCTCTCACAACTAACAAGGATTATCTCTCCTTTGATATAGCCTTCAGAATTCAAGCTAGACGTTGGTCACAGTCAAAGGGGTGTGAAATGGAACGTGAACAAAGGTAGAAAAGAAGGCGGACTGCAACATTGAAACCCAGATCCTATTGGAACCTCAAGGGGTTTGAAATGGATTTTCAGGAATCAAGCCGCAGTATAGCTCTGTCCTGGGAGAGTTTGGGAGGACAGACAGGCTGCAGCGGTGGTTGGCCCTGTTATGAGTCTCCACAATATTTTATAGATGTCGTGAATCCCTCGTATGCAAACCCCAACCCCTGCCCAAGAGCGACCCCCGACCTTGAAGGGCACCCCCCACCCCCACAGCACTGGGCCGTCCGCACTAGTCTACAGTGTCCTTGAACTGCATGCAGGTGAATAGAGAGCTCTACTCACCTCCTTGCTCCACCTTGGTGTCCATGGCCCCTGGTCCCCACTTTTGTAGAGGAGAACTGTACCACGCCTGTGTGACTTTCCACTGGGGGTATCACCCAGAAGTGCTTAAAAGAGACTGATCATATCCCAGGTTCTGCCTGATGGTATGAACCACACAGTGAGCCCCGGCAATGAGATTGCAGCATTTCACCTTTTCATACGATGTGCCATTGACCTTGGAGCAATATTAGTTGCAGTTTTTGGCCCCTTGTGATTAAGAACCACTCTGGAAAGTCACTGGCTGCCAAAATGCTCCAAGGAGACACTGATGTCCACACCAAAAGAAGAGCGTTCATAATGCAATCAGTGCAAGTTATATAAGACAATTCAACGTTGACCACTCTGAATTAGCCATAGAGCATAGAACATTACAGCGCAGTACAGGCCCTTTGGCCCTCGATGTTGCGCTGACCTGTGAAAACAATCTAAAGCCCATCTACACTATTCCCTTATCATCCATATGTTTATCCATTGACCATTTAAATGCCCTTAGTGTTGGCGAGTCCACTACTGTTGCAGGCAGGGCATTCGACACCCTTACTATTCTCTGAGTAAAGAACTTACCTCTGACGTCTTATATCTATCTCCCCTCAATTTGAAGCTATGTCCCCTCGTGCTAGCCATCACCATCCGAGGAAAAAGGCTCTCGCTGTCCACCCTATCTAATCCTCTGATCATCTTGTATGCCTCAATTAAGTCACCTCTTAACCTTCTTCTCTCTAACGAAAACAGCCTTAAGTCCCTCGGCCTTTTCTCATAAGATCTTCCCTCCATGCCAGGCAACATCCTGGTTAATCTCCTCTGCACCCTTTCCAATGCTTCCACATCCTTCCTATAATGCGGCGACCAGAAGTGCACGCAATACTCCAAATGCGGACGCACCAGAGTTTTGTACAGCTGCAACATGACCTCATGGCTCCGAAACTCAATCCCTCTACCAATAAAAGCTAACACACCGTACGCCTTCTTAACAACCCTATCAACCTGGGTGGCAATTTTCAGGGATCTATGTACATGGACACTGAGATCTCTCTGCTCATCCACACTACCAAGAATCTTACCATTAGCCCAGTACTCTGTATTCCTGTTACTCCTTCCAAAATGAATCACCTCACACTTTTCTGCATTAAACTCCATTTGCCACCTCTCAGCCCAGCTATGCAGCTTATCTATGTCCCTCTGAAACCTGCAACATCCTTCCGCACTGTCCACAATCTGCAAATTTACTCACCCATCCTTCTACGCCCTCCTCCAGGTCATTTATAAAAATGACAAACAGCAGTGGCCCCAAAACAGATCCTTGTGGTACACCACTAGTAACTGAACTCCAGCTGAACATTTCCCATCAACCACCACCCTCTGTCTTCTTACAGCTAGCCAATTTCTGACTGCTAAAATCACCCTGAATCCCATGCCTCCGTATTTTCTGCAATAGCCTACCGTGGGGAACCTTATCAAATGCTTTACTGAAATCCATATACACCACATCAACTGCTTTACTCTCGTCCACCTGTTTGGTCACCTTCTCAAAGAACTCAATAAGATTTGCGAGGCCTACCCTTCACAAAACCGTGTTGACTGTCCCTAATCAAATTATTCCTTTCTAGATGATTATAAATCCTATCTCTTATAAACCTTTCCAAGACTGCCCACAACAGAGGTAAGGCTCACTGGTCTATAGTTATCGGGGTTGTCTCTACTCCCCTTCTTGAACAAGGGGACAACATTTGCTATCCTCCAGTCTTCTGGCACTATTCCTGTAGACAATGACGACATAAAGATCAAAGCCAAATGCTCAGCAATCTCCTCCCTACCTTCCCAGAGAATCCGAGGATAAATCCCATTCGGCCCAGGGGACTTGTCTATTTTCACACTTTCCAGAATTGCTAACACCTCCTTATGAACCTCAAGCCCGTCTAGTCTAGGAGCCTGTATCTCAGTGTTCTCCTCGGCAACATTGTCTTTTTCCTGTGTGAATACTGATGAAAAATATTCATTTAGCACCTCTCCTATCTCCTCGGACCCCACGCACAACTTACCACTACTGTCCTTGACTGGTCCTACTCTTACCTTGGTCATTCTTTTATTCCTGCCATACCTATAGAAAGCTTTAGGGTTACCCTTGATCCTACCTGCCTAAGACTTCTCATGTCCCCTCCTGGCTCTTCTTAGCTCTCTCTTTAGGTCCTTCCTAGCTAACTTGTAACTCTCGAGTGCCCTAACTGAACATTCACGTCTCATCTTTACATAAGCCTCCTTCTTCCTCTTGACAAGTGATTCAACTACTTCAGTAAACCACGGTTCCCTCGCTCGACCACTTCCTCCCTGCCTGACAGGCACATACTTATCAAGGACACGCAGTAGCTGTTCCTTGAAAAAGCTCCACATTTCAATTGTGCCCATCCCCTGCAGTTTCCTTCCCCATCCTATGCATCCTAAGTCTTGCCTCATCGCATCATAATTGTCTTTCCCCCAGATATAACTTGCCCTGCGGTATATACCTATCCCTTTCCATCACTAAAGTAAACATAATCGAATTGTGGTCACTATCACCAAAGTGCTCACCTACCTCCAAATCCTCCATGTTGCTATATATTATAATATATTCCTACCTTTCAACCATGGGCAATCTCAGTGATTCATAGAATTGGGAAATTCAAACCAGTTCTATTGACAGAGATACAATATCCTGTGTGAAACCATACTCGGGTGCGAATACAGAGATGTGCCCATTGGACCATCCGCCACTGATCCTGACAAAGTTTATGGGCCGGGCGAAAATCGTCTGTTCAACGTGAAGATAGCGGGTGTCTGTCTCACTCGGCGACTTGTGAAGTACACCATCATAGACAGATGTTAGGCAAAGTTTTTCCAGGTCAAGGGCAGAGCAGGAGCCAGGCTTCCTGAGGAAACTGTCAGTGCAGTAGCTCCCTTTATAAAAGCACTACATTTAACAAGTTCACAGTTTTTGCTCTTCAGGACTCTAGTCATGACACCATGCCATGCCCCCCACCCCATCCCCCAGCCTGCACCCCAAAGTGGGCCTCTCTTTCGTCTGTGGTCAGTATTCCTGATCCTTCTATCCATATCTATGTTGGATTGGATTTATTTATTGTCACATGTACCGAGGTACTGTGAAAAGTATCGTTCTGCGTACAGTTTAGACAGATCATTCCGTACATGAAAAGAAAGTGCGTAGGCCAAACATAAAATACACAATGTAAATACATAGACTCAGACATCAGGTGAAGCATACAGGGGTGCAGTACCACTCAGTAGAGAAGATGTGTGAAATGATAGATCAGCCCATGAGAGGGTCATTTAGGAATCTAGTAACAGCGGGGAAGAAGCTGTTTTTGAACCTGTTAGTGCGTGCCCTCAGACTTTTGTATCTCGTTCCCGATGGAAGAAGTTGGAAGAGTGAATAAGCCGGGTGGGAGGGGTCTTTGATTATGCTGCCCGCTTGCCCAAGGCAGCAGGTGGCGTAGTTAGAGTCAATGGATGGGAAGCGGGTTTGAGGTGTGAAGGACTGGGCTGTGTTCACGACTCTCTGTAGTTTCTTCCGGTCTTGGGCCAAGCAGTTGCCATGCCAGGCTGTGATGCAGCCAGATATGATGCTGCCACCTTCACGCTGAGGGCACTGAAGTCCCCAACACATGGAATCCACACTGCCTATTATATCATTGGCTTTATTTGGGGTGGATTCTGGATTCTGAAACGAAATGCAGTGTTTCGGCCACATGGCACTATATCCTGCCCCTCTGATTCCCTCTCTTCACAGTTACTGTGGGAGAGGGCCAGAGGGCTGCATAGCTTCAGTCCAATATTTTCAATGAAAATGAAATGAAAATCGCTTATTGTCACAAGTAGGCTTCAAATGAAGTTACTGTGAAAAGCCCTTTGTCGCCACATTCCGGCGCTTGTCCGAGGCGGCTGGTACGGGAATTGAACCGTGCTGCTGGCCTGCCTTGGTCTGCTTTCAAAGCCTGCGATTTAGCCCTGTGCTAAACCAGCCTTTCTAACCTCCATCTCTACTCAAATCCTCAGTGCCAAATGGAGAGATGTAACATCTTTGTCCATATTCAATCACTGGCTGTATTATTACAGTTCCTATTAAAACTAATCTTTCAGAACGTGTGTTATTGAGATCAAATTAACCTTTAAGCATCAAGAACAATAATTAACTTATAGGTCCTTCAGAGCTCACTTGTGACCTTGGACACTGTGTAAATGCCTCAGTTAGAAATCTAGCTACTGGAGTCGTATAAATGTTTACAGTATGAAATCCCTCTCCACACCATTTTAATTTAATTTCAGGTCCGCAAAAAATGTCAGTCAGCAGCAAATCCTTGCTGTTACATTTCCAAAGTAAGCATCATGCTGACGGTATTCCTTTACTGGAAGTTAAGTTTTGCAAATTGAATCATTTGTCTCCATGAGTCTCCTCTGGCTAAACCATTTGCAATGCGGTAGAATGCTAAATGTAGGAATCCAACATACTGCTGTAATTATTTCAACGCACGTGCTGTGTTCAAACAGAATGTGGCTCTGGGCTGGTTCCTTCTTGTGGACAATCTGTGGACAATTTTACATTTGTGCAATCCTAACAAAAGTCTGTCACTTTAAATCCGACTAGCCAGTGTAACGGAATGAAGTGGAGTTTCCACATAGAGGCTGTTTTGAGAACTCGTGTTTTGCTGATCTCTGGGCCGAGCCCCTCACTGGTAGAAACGGGCACCCCGTTCCGTATTGCAGACTTCATTCCTCTCTTCAGTGCTTTGTGCAGTAAACCCCCTTTCACATCTGCAGCACATTTGGAGATTTTGTCTTTGATGTTGAGCAGATGCCGTTTGTTAACCATTGGAGTGAGACGTTTTATGGCGTCGGAAGCCAGATATTGAAAGCTTATTTTCGAACACAATCTGAAATATGTCCTGCATTAAGGGCTTTTTCTGAGTGTGGCGGATGGGTTATGAGTTTGCACTCTGTTCACTTTTGGGACAGTAGTAAGCAGATGAAAATGTTGTTGCAAAATCTTTGACCTGCGGTGCAGGATTATAGCAGGACCCTAAAGTTACCAGAGTGACCCAATATGTTTTACCCAGGCTTTGAGACAATTATTGCACACTTGAGGGCCAGTAACATTATGGTTTAGCCCAAGGATCAATGTCACTATGTATTGTATTACAACTTGGGACTGTCATTTCGAAACTGGATCATTTTTGACCAACTTATGCTCATGTCTCTTGTGTCACTGTATACCATGAGTAAAGTATGGTGTTGGCTGCTGATGGTACATTCTCAACATTGCTGAACAATAATCATTATTTTTCTACATGGTGGCTGGTAGAGGGCAGCATGGTGGCGCAGAGGTTAGCACTGCTGTCTCATGGCGCTGAGATCCCAGGTTCGATCCCGGCCCCGGGTCACTGTCCGTGTGGAGTCTGCACATTCTCCCTGTGTAACCCAAAGATGTGCAAGGTAGGTGGATTGGCCATGCTAAACTGCCCCTTAATTGGAAAAACAAATGATGGCTGGTAGGCTGGTTACAGTTTAGTGGTGGGCTCTGATTATGTTTGTGCAGGTTTTATTAGCAAGCTCTCACCACAGCATCAGTTAGTTACTTTTGATGTAGGCGGCAGTTAGAGATCTAGGGTCTGATTCTTAACCCCCCCCCCCCCCCCATTGGGATTGAGAACAGAGACCAGTGGGCATGGAATTTCATGCCACCAGGCTTTGTGCCAGTTCCCCAACTCCATCCCGCCCCATGGGCCATATTCCCGAATATCTCATTCTCTGACTTGCCGTAAAATGTTGTTTGATAACACTCCTATGCAGCACATTACAAAGTTTCACAATGTTAAAGGCACTATATAAGTGTAACTTGTCGATTTGGGACAATGGTTAGAACTGCGGCCTCACACGCCAGGGACCCAGATTCAATTCCGTCCTTGGGTGACTGTCCGTGTGGAGTTTGCACTTACTCCCCGTGTCTGTGTGGGTTTCTTCCGGTTTCATCCCACAGTCCAAAGATGTGCAGGTTAGGTGGATTGACCATGATAAATTGCTCCTTAGTGTCCAAAGATGTGCAGGTTAGGTGGGGTTAATAGGGTTATGTGGATAGGGGTGAAGTGGGCCTAGGTAGGGTGGTCTTTCAGAGGGTTGGTGCAGACTCAATGGGTTAAATGGCCTCCTTCTGCACTGTAGGAATTTTATGGTTCTATGATTTGTTGCTTTCCATCAAATGTTCAGGGAATGTCAGAGACATACACCTCACTGCAAAAAACAGTATCCTTACTATAGGATATAGTAAATATGTTGAATATTAAATTAGTATTGATTGAACTTGAGAAAGATTTTAGAAGGGTGGCACGGTGGTGCAGTGGTTAGCACTGCAGCCTCACGGCACCCGAGGACCCGGGTTCGATCCCAGCCCCGGGTCACTGTCCATGTGGAGTTTGCGCATTCTCCCCGTGTCTGCGTGGGCCTCAGCCCCACACCCCAAAGATGTGCAGGGCAGGTGGATTGGCCACGCTAAATTAAATATAAGAAAGATTTCAACGGTTTAAGGCAGTGCATGTGATTGGGCAAATATGCTGGTCACTTGCAGAGCAATTTCCCAAGTAAGTGCTTTTTATATTTTTACATATTGTTTCGTATTGGTGTGAAACCTCATAGTTTTTGAGGCCAGAGCCTTTCCATTGCCCTTGAAATGCAACAGTCTCCTGGAAAATCTCTGGAGATGCAAGAGGAAACTGAATGTACCCTCATACCAATGGTGGAGAAGTTCGGTTTCATTAAGTCTATGAGCTGTGTCGCAATGCAAGTATCAACAATAACGTTCAATGGAAATTGAGTTTCCCCCTTGCGTGGCTCCATGAAGGAGGGGAAAGGACTAGATATTTTTTCAATTGCCCTTGACTTATACGATTCTATAAAAGGTGTAGGTGAGACCAGCTTGGGAGTGATATGGGTCCTATCGCCCCTGAAGAGTAAGGCACGGAGGCACAGTGGTTAGCACTGCTGTCTTACAGCACCAGGGACCCTGGTTCGATTGAAGCTTTGGGTCTGTTTGTGTGGAGTTTGTACGTTCTCTCCATGTCTGCGTGGGTTTCCTCTGGGTGCTCAGGTTTCCTCCCGCAGTCCAAAGATGTGCAGGCTAGGTGGATTGGCTGTGCTGAATTACCCCTTAGTATTCAAAAGGTTGGGTGGGGTTATTGGGCTGCAGGGATGGGGTAGGTTGTGGGCCTGGTGAGTGCTCCATGAGAGTGTCCGTGCAGACTCGATGGGCCGAATGGCCTCCTTCTGTAGTGATTCTATGGGGGGAAAAAACCATGAGGAGTCAGAGGGTAGGATGGCAGCTTGCTAACTTGCTGCATAAGCACGTTTAGAACTAATGATCTTCAAATGTATAGTGATGTGCAGTCAGGTGATTCTGATTCACGGTTGAGATTCAATTGTGAGGAATCGCTATTTGCTGAATATTAACTATTGACGAGCACCAGTCTGTGTTTGCAAGACCCCCCAAAAAATGTAAATCAACCCCTTCATTTTATTCGAAGAACTGCCTACATTTAGAATTTTTTTTTTAGGAAATATTTTATTGAGGCATTTAGAATTTTAACCATTTTACACATCAAATGTCAACACAAACACAACGATAATACATTTAGAATTTTAAACAAATATAATTAATCAGCAAACGCTCCATTTGGAGCTCTCACGGTGACATCCTCTGCTAAAGTTCACATCACTGCATTCCTCCATTGAAGGATTAGCAAACAGACCCACAGGCTTGGTTTGCCAGTTTGTCGAACAGAATGCTTTTAAGTGGTGCTGAGTGGTCCCGTGACACTGTCATTGGACCGTGGGGAGAGATTGTGCGTTCCATCACCATCTGACCTGATATATGGTGGGGAGAATAAAATCCGCAGTCGCCTGTTTAATAGGGACTGGTGGAGTCATCAGCCAACCCATGGGTGATCAGCCTTGCGGTGAAATCTGCAGTAGGGCTGATAGTCATCAGAAGGGCTGAAGGTCATCAACAACCTGCGTTGCATCCATTTCCTCTTTCTGTCAGCTTTTATTTCCGAAGAAATGGTCTCAGCTTTAATTGTAATTATTTTCTTATCGTTCACCCTGTACAATGAAGTTCTCAACTATTTGCTTCTCACTGCTCAGCCCTGGCTCACGTTGGTATCGCTTTCGCTTCTGGTGCAGAGGTCTGTGGACTCGAGCCCCGCGCCAGAGACTCACCGCATTATCTAAGCTACCTCTCCTGTGCAGAACCGAGGGAGTGCTGCACTGTTGCAGGCACTGCCCTTTGTGCAAGATGGTAAACGGAGGCCCCTGCTGCCTGCTCTGGTAAATGGAAAGATCCTGTGAAAAGCAAAGGGATTTGTACTGATGTCTGAATAATCCTTATTCCTGAATTGACATCTCCAAAAAAACAAATTATATGGTCATTTACCTAACTGCTGTTTGTGGGAGTTTGCTGTGCACAATTAGTCTATTTGCCTGCATGTGAGCCTGGCTGCACTTCATTGCCTGTGAAGCATGTTGGAACATCCAAAGGACATGAAAGGTGCTATATGAATGCAAGTTTTTTTTAAATTTTAGTGTCTGTTAGAAGCGCTAACACTAAGGTAAACTGGTGGTAATAGCTTGCTGTGGGTAGGATATCAAAGTCACAATATAAATGCAAGTTCCCTTGTCCCCTCCTGTGCCTCACTGAACTGGCATCGGGCACTGTTCGAATTCCAGTTGCTCTGTCTTCAGTGGTTAGCACAAAAATAGCCTGTGACAAAAATGAGAGGGGAAGAACTGCAGTTAAATATGATGGCTGTGATTCTAAAGTGACATTCGGTGGAAGCATTAACCAGCATCAGGTGACGAGGCTGCTTAGGAACATTCACCCCCTAAAGCAGAGGGAGGTACGAGACGAGAGAGAGCGGGATGGGCAGTGGAGTTGGATTTGGATTGCTCTCGCAAAGAGCTGGTTCACTCATGACATATAGACTGACTGGCTGTGCCATAAACTTCCATTGGTCTGTGGTGGCGACACTGTACATGTCCAAGAACCTTCCATGGCTAATGTTTAGTCTATTTTCAACAAAGGCATCTGTCAGCGTAAGCAGTTAGGGGAAGCCTGACAATGCGGTATTGTAATTTAAGAAAAACTCATATGCACTGTGCTAGCAACTCGCTCTAATGTTTTATAGTCTGCACCCATTGTATGCTGGCAAGTTAGTGGCATTGTGAAGTATGAAAGCTTGGTTTTACTACCGTGTCCTGCTTAACGGAGAACAATTTGAGATTGTTTTTTGTTCATTTCCCCCCCCCCCCTCATTGAACAACATCATTACACTCATTGCAACCACCCACAGTCCCGAAAGACGTCTTAATAACCTTTTACTGTCACAAGTATGAAGTTACTGTCAAAAGTCCCTAGTCGCCACATTCCGGCACCTGTTCGGGTAAGCTGGTACAGGAATTGAACCCGCGCTGCTGGCCTTGTTCTTCATCACAAACCAGCTGTTTAGCCCACTAAGCTAAACCAGCCGGTGAATTGGACATTCTGAATTCTCCCTCTGTGTACCCGATCGGGCACCGGAGTGCGGCGACTAGGGGATTTTCACAGTAGCTTCATTGCAGTGTTAATGTAAGCCTACTTGTGACAATAAAGATTATTATTATTATTTTGACTTGTTGCTTTAGTGACTCAGCAGCTCGTTTTGTGTCTCTTTGTTGCATTTATCTTAAATCCATGTTACTGCATTGTTCGGCTTCTCTCAACTGCTTATGCTTAAGTATTTCTCATTGATCAAACGTTAGCCATTGCAGTTTCTTGGATTCATGCACTGCAGTAATCACCAGAGGCTTACAGCCCAGAAGGATCCCTCTCAGTCCATCATCTTTCCATTGACTTCAAAGTTCCTTTCCACAATGCAAAGGGTGCCTTGAGCTGAAGTGGGCAAGGAAGCTGAGAGAAACAGTCTGCTACGCAGGCCATGGAGTTTGCCTGCTCCAAATGCACGCTTGATTCTGGCTTCTGTCAAAGGAGCTCGGTTAACGTGCATTCCATTCACTTTGTGTATTTAACATAATGTGACCCTGAATTAAAGAACATTGATAACAGAATTGTTAAGATAGTTCAAGTGCTTCATTATAAACAAGTGACCCTGGAGAACTCCAGGCCTTATTGGGTCGAAGGGCGGACATTTCAGTCAACAAATTTCATAGCTCCAGTCACACGCTACAAAAACTTTAACCTTTTTATTTGCTGCTGTATTGTTTGAGGATCAAGGAAGATGAAGGATATAAGAAATTGGAGCAGGCGTAGGTCATGACAACCCCTTGAAACTGCTTCAACATTCAGTAAGATTTCCCGTCTGATCCCGGTACCCCTTGATTCATTTAGAGTCTAAAAACTATTGATCTCAGCCTCGAATGTACTCAACGACTGAGCGTTTACAGCTCTTTGTGGTAGAGAATTCCAAAGATTCACAACACCTTGAGTGAAGTAATTTCTCCTGACCTCAGTCCTAAATGGTAGGCCCCTTATCCTGAGATTGTGGCCCCTGGTTCTAGTCTCTCCAGCCAAATGGGAAATAGCACCTCAGAGTCTATCCTGGCAATGCCTCTTAGAATCAGTGGGCAGCACGGTAGCATTGTGGATAGCACAATTGCTTCACAGCTCCAGGGTCCCAGATTCGATTCCGGCTTGGGTCACTGCCTGTGCGGAGTCTGCACATCCTCCCCGTGTGTGCTTGGGTTTCCTCCGGGTGCTCCGGTTTCCTCCCACAGTCCAAAGATGTGCAGGTTAGGTGGATTGGCCATGATAAATTGCCCTTAGTGTTCAAAATTGCCCTTAGTGTTGGGTGGGGTTACTGGGTTGTGAGGATAGGGTGGAGGTGTTGACCTTGGTAGGGTGCTCTTTCCAAGAGCCGGTGCAGACTCGATGGGCCGAATGGCCTCCTTCTGCACTGTAAATTCTATGATAATCTGCTAGGATTCAAGAAGATCACCATTCATTTTTCTAAACTCCCCTCCATATGTCAGGTCAGATGGTGACTGAACCCATAATCTCTCCCCCGGGTCCTTATCAGAGAGCCCTCTCACCCAGGAATCAATCTAGTGAACCTTTGTTGCATCCTACCTGACAAGCATAAACTCCCTTGGGTACAGAGACCAAATCTGTAGATCGTACTGCAGATGTGATCTCCCAAAGCTCCTTTGCAATACTTCCTTACAATTGTACTCCAAATCCCTTGCAATAAAGACCAACATCCTGGTTGCTTTCCTAATTCCTCACTGAGCCTGTGCGTTAACTTTCCGTGTTTGAAGAAGATCTGTTTAGACCAACCTCTTCATTGTTGTACGTGTGTGTAATGGTTTTTTTAAGTTTCAGGAAAGATATTAGTGCAATATCAATCTGTGATATTACTACATAAGAAATAAGTTCAGCACAAAATTGTTTGGATGGAACCCTATCTGTTTGACCTATTGTTGAACTTTCTCCAGATTTGGGAAGTGAGCAGTAATTTTGTTCTTTAACTGAGAGGACCACAAGTCCAGGTTCAACTTGAACGCATTCTCTGCATTAATCATGTGTGGCGAGTCTCTGGTCGTCGTCCCCCTGCAGTTCGTGATTCAGCTCATTCAATTTTGCACTTACGTCCGTAAGAAACGCCAATCCTAGCAACCACGCATTATCTGGCAGCTCGCTGTCTACCTCATTTCTAGATTTAAGGAAGGTGACAATTTCAGGGAGCAGGTCTAAAAATCTCTAGAGGACTTTTCCTCGACTTAACGCCACCTCACATCTGCATAAAGGATTAGTTCACCATAGGTGGCATCAAGCTCCTCGAGTAACCAATTTGAGCAAGCGATGTTGCAGAGCCCTGGCATGAATTGAGTTGACAATCTTGACAATAACTTTCATTTCGTGAGAAAAGCCAATAACCTTGCACTTATTGGTGGATAGCACAGTGCCAGTGGACAAAGGAGATTTCAGGATAATTTCTGCAAAGTGCAGCAAAACCTACATTGACACCCAGCATTGATGGTGAACCATCGACTGATGAAGCTAGTTCTTGATCAGGATGTTTTCTCAGTCACGTACCTTTTGAATTTGTTGCAGACATCCTCACCTCTTTGAGAGGCAAAAGAGTGAGAAAGTCTGCCTTTGTTGTTGAGTCTTTGAATGCCATGCGAACGAACACAATCAGCTGGGCTGTAACCGTAATGTCTACAGATTCATCAAACTGCAGTGACGAACATTCACAGTCTGATAAGTCTTGACGTATTTGCTGAGACATGTCTTCAGACAACAATTCCACCCTTCTGACTACTGTTAAGGCGCCAAGTGGCAAGCTCTTGATAGCTGTCAATAATTTCAGCTTTGTTTTTCAAGTCTTTGAACAAAGTTTCGGCAGCAGCCGTCATACCCTCCTTGACAACTTTGCCATCGGTGAACGGTTTCTTACGTTTCGCCAGCAGATATCTAATGCAAAAAGATGCCTCTTTGCTCACTTTGCCTTCAGACAAAGATTTTGGGAAGAATGACTTTGAGCCTTGAAAATTCCATTGAACTCCCCAACTTTCTTGGTCTGAATCGTGCTGTTTAAAGGGAATTTGTCTTTAAATTTTGCATGCATTGTCCAACGATGCTGTTCCAAATTACCTTGTACTCACGGCTACACTCTGTTGACAAATGAGATAAATGGTCTTGCCTTTGACATTCGTTGAAATAAATTGTTTTTCCCATTCCTGGTGGAAATGGTGTTTTTTTGCCCTCTTGGAAGTCCCTCCTCGCTCATCGTTGTGTCTACCAACAGCTTGTTCCAAATTTTGGCGCCTGCGAGTATCTCGTTGCCCGAGTCCCACAGAATTCTGGTGCAGTTCAGCATGCAATGAGCTGATTCGCTCGCCATTCCGAGAATCCGGAGTCTCGAGTAATTTGCTGCGGTTCGGCAGGCAAGAACAATCGATTATTCGAGACTGATAACTATTTGTGACCACTGCTCTACAGCTCACCACGGTAAAGAATTCCTCAGATTCACCCTCTGAGGGAAGAAATTCCTCCTCATCACTGTCTCTCATGGGTGACCCATTTACTCTGTCCTAGACTCTCCCACCAGGGGAAACTACCCCTCAGCATCTATCCTGTCAAACCCCTTGAAAATCTTATAGGCGGGATTCTCCGACCTTGTCTGTGGCGGGACCCGTTATGATTGAGAAGGAAGAATTTGGCATTACAGCCAAAACTCCATTCTCTTTCATGGGCAGCAGAAAATCCCAGCCTCGAACAAGGACGGAATATTTCAGCCTATATGTCTCAATAAGGTCACCTCCCAACCTAATCAACCTCTCCTCTTAAAATCCCTTCATACTTGAGATCAACCTAGTGAACCTTCTCTGGACTGCCTATAATGCCAGTATATCCTTCCTTAGATCAGGGGACCACAATTGTTCACCGTATTCTACTATTTTAACCCTTTATTTCCTGTTTGTATAACCACCCGTCTGACCTATTTTTAACTGTTAACCTCAAATCAGGAGCAGCTCCCAGGAAATTCATCCATGGTCCCTGCTTGAATCACTGTCCACACATATCTATTTAATACCATGAAACGGCGGGCAAAACCAATGCTTTGATTTTGTTAATGCCAGTAATGTTCACAAATAGAATTGAGAAATCTTAATCGTTTGGGAAATAACGCTGTACGGTGCTGCCAATGCGGGTTTAAGTTGTCACTGAGAGGGGAGGAGAATGGATGATGCATACTCATTTAATGTTGCAGATTCACAGTTTTCGTTGCCTGTAATGGTTATTTGCAGCTCAGCCGAGTGCCAGTTTATAGAACCTGTCAACCTGTTTAATGTCAGCGTGTTTTTAAAAAAATGTTATAAACTCCTGCACTGCGTTAATCTTGTACTCGGGTCCCCAATCGTTCCAGACCCATCGATGTTTGGAAAGGGTCTGTTTCTACCCTCTTTCTCGTATATGTTCATCATTTTAAACAGATCATCGCTTAAATCTCTCAATTAAAACTGCTCCAGTTATTGCCTAGCGAGGTGGAGGATTTGGCAGCTAAGCATTACCTTGTATCTGGCGGCTACCGTCTTGAGCGGGCGGTGAGCTGGAGATATTTCCGGCCTCCGTCTTAGTTTGATTCTTTTGTAGACATAGAATTTACAGTGCAGAAGGAGGCGATTCGGCCCATCGAGTCCGCACCAGAGCCCACACTGCCACCCTATCCCCACAACCCAGTAACCTCGCCGAACTATTTTGAACACTATGGGTAATTTATCATGGCCAATCCACCTAACCTGCACATCTTTGGACTGAGAGAGGAAACCGGAGCACCCGGAGGAAACCCACGCACACACGGGGAGGATGTGCAGACTCCGCACAGACAGTGACCCAAGCCGGGAATTGAACCTGGGGCACTGGAGCTGTGAAGCAACTGTGCTAACCACTGTGCTGCCGTGCTAACTCGGTGCCAAATTGAGTGCTAATAAAGCGGTGTGGTGATAGTGATTTGTGGCCCGGAAGGGGATCATTCAGCCCATCGACTCTGTACCAGCTCCTCGCAAAGCGGCCCTGTCAGTTCCATGTCCCTGCTTGTTCCTAGTAGTCTTGCAAGTTCATGTCTATCAAGTGCCCGTCACGATTTCCTTTTGAAATAATGGATCATTTTCTTTTCCGATACCCTCGATGGGCACGAGAGCTATAATGAAAATAGATCATTGGAGAGATGTAGAGTCAAGCTCCGAGCTGGTAACTGGTTCAGTCACGCGGAGAGCTCGAGGAAGACCTTCCTCTTAAAGAGATCTGTGACATACTCCAGCATGAGGTGTCGCATAAACCTGTGCCAAGGGAGGCATTAGAAACTGGGACACTCGCAACAAAGTGAGGCAGAATTTTATGCACCATAGGTCCTCAGCTGGGCAATACTTCTCTCAGGGCAAGGAGGGGGGTGGGGGTGGTGTTGGTGGTGGATGGGTGGGGGGGATTGGGGGGGTGGGGTGGGGGGGGGCCTCAGCATGGTACTCTTCCAGGTGTGCACTGATAATGACTTCAGAACACTTATGCAGAATGGCGCAGAATTTGACATGGTGTCTCCTATTATCCCATTGAAAGGACAGAATTCTGAAGGGGTTTGAGAGGCTGGACACGGCGACTGTTTCCGCCTGTCGGGGAATCTCCGGCTGAGGGGGCTGATCATTCAGAACTGAGATGAAGAGAAATTACTTTGCACAAAGGGTCGTGAATCTTTGGATTTCTCTGCCCTGTGCATTGTGGGTGCTCCATCGTCGAGTATATTTAAGGCTGGTGTATTGCGAGGCAATCGATGAGGCAGTGTTTAATCGTAACAGTGATTTATTTAACTATATACAAACAACCCCAGTACCGCTACTGCACAGGTCTTGTTCCCACGACTCCCAGGATAACTCTGACCAAACCCCAACAGCCAGGTCCAAACCTACACACCTGATAGGCTAACGTTTGTGCGCTCTGTCCCCATGGACTCGGCTAACGTTCGTGCGCTCTGTCCCCATGGACTCGGCTAACGTTCGTGCGCTCTGTCCCCATGGACTCGGCCTGCCATGTGGCCTGTGAAGTATCGCCCCTTAAAGGGGCCATGCTATCACATTCCTCTCCCCCCCCCCCCTTAAGTTCCCTTACAGATCCCTGAAATACAAAAACAAAAAAGCTCTTATTTACAGTTATATACAGCCAAAGAGAGTTAACAGAAAAGCTCTTATTTACAGTTAGAAACAGCCAAAGAGAGTTACAGTGAGGGAACTCAAAACAAAGTTCATAAGATGAGGCTCTCGGGTGACTTCCTAACTCTTGCTGAACTGGCTTTTCCAGATTGGAGGCATCTGAGTCTACAGCAAGGGCAGGCAAATTGATAAGAGTCCAGAAAAGGGGCAGTACTGACTAGCTCTTCAACTCCTTCTGTGGCACCTGATGATTTCTCTTGACAAGATGTCGGGTCTAACATCAGTGTCTCGGCAAGTGAAATTCTGGTAGCTGGGTTTGGGTATACCTGCCCCTTTGAGGGGCAACAGTTTCTCTCCTTCTCAAATGGTCAGTGTGTTCTCGCTTCACGTCCCTGTAGGTCTATGACTAGGATACTGGTCCAGTCTGGCAACAACTCTACTGGGTAACCATTCTGGACCTCCACCAAAGTTCCCCACATACACTAAATCGTCAGTATAAAACGGCCTGTCCTCTTTGGCTGTATCGGGGTGGCCTTTCTGTGAGGCTTGCTTAGTCTCCACCCTCCCCGACAAATTTGGTTGTGATCAATTCATAGGTTTGAAGAGGTTGCAAGATGAGCAGATTTTTACAGAGGAGATTTTCATTACTTCTTTGCCTATTGTGTCAGCTTCAGGTGCATTTCAAAGACTTGCCAATGGCTCATCGGTTTTGTGCGCAGTCGATACTGGAAGAGTGGCTATGGAGGGGGCATGGGAGTTCTGGGGGCCTGACAATTCACAGTAAAAGGAGGGGCCCATTTCCCAAATTGAAAATATGGCAGGCAAGAGCCTCCTTAACGGAGACACGTTTGTGGAGTCAGGAACATTCCCATGTCCCGACTCTTTCACGAAAATCCAGACTTTTGCTCTTTTTCCCAGCAATTTTTATATTACAAGATTAATGATGCACTTTTCTTTGGGTTTAAATACCTTGTGTTAAGAGCATTTGAAGGAGAAGTCTCATTAACAAAGAAAAAGGTAAGTTTTTTTTCTTTATCCATGCCCAGGATATGGGCATCGCTGACCCAGGCTGGAATTTGGTCCCTGAATCAAGAAGTTTGATCGGCTATTGAAGTAAGGAAGTTAAGAGTCAACCCTTTTGGATTAGGACTGGAGGGACATAGAGGAGTAACATACCTCGGCCCTGAGCTGCGAGGTTCTTGTGACATCTATGTAGCTAATGGCTCTGTCTTTCTCCTTCAGTTCACCGCTCACTTAGTGAAGCTGGGTTACCCACGCATCTGCATCTTGGATGGAGGCATCAACAAGATGAAACCAACAGGGCTGCTAATGGTCCCCTCACCTCAGATCTGAATCTTCCTACCGAGGGGCAGACAGAGACGTTTGGACCTGATTGAGACAACGTCAGCAGCAACAACAAAGGGCAGCACCGGCACTCGAGACTAAAATCGCTCTTTCTGAATCCCTAGCTGTTCGTAATCCCTAACCTGTATAATGTGGTGACTCAGTCATACGCAAACCCATTGTGACGCAGATGATCAGCTTCAGAACGCTGTTTTCTGGTGTTCAACACTGTTACATTGACATTTACATCTGAGTGTCATTCAGCCATCAGACCTATTGGCAATCAAACCTTTGAGCGTTTCCACAAAAGTGAATACTGCGTCATTGATTGTGAACTGTGATTTTAACGGGATATTCTAACACAATCTTTATTTAAATAGTATACGCCAACAAATACTTTATTGCCTTTTTAAAAATAATTTTTAATGGGGTCGGAAAGAGTATAAAATGTACTGGGGTGAAAATCTATAGTGACCTGTTTACTAACTTAAGTAGGCCCAAAGAACCTTGATAGATCAGTGTCTATAGAAGGAACTAGCAAAGCATTAGAATTGCCACTATTAATTTAGCGTTTAATAATGGGCCCACCCATACTTCTTAGTGACCAGCTCAGCCCTGAAGGACTCCACCCTAACTGTGTCTGGAAGATTTTCATTTCGGAGAATGCTGCTCCCTCTGATGTTTGCACTTCAGCTTTTCGTGACGTTTTTACCTCCCAGGACTGAAGGTCACTGTTTGTTATGCCTGTTTGTGCTATCTGCTTTAAATGGCCTAATAATGTAATGCTTGCGACTGTTCGATTTCACCTCTTTAAATACAGTTCCCAAAAATGTCTAATGCCAACTGATGTCGTGTGATGTCTTTATTACTAATGCACTTCTAAAATATGGCAACTGAGATGCCCAAATATTTGCCTCTAGACCACTGATTTTGTTTGAGAAATCCTTTACATGAGGAAATATGATAGCAAGGAGCTGTGTTTTTCCATCCCAAAGGGAAATGCAGAAACTGGAGTGGATCGTTCAGCCCTCAAGCCAATTTTGACATTCTGTTAGATCACAGCTACTCCACAGCTTAACCCCAATTACCCAGCTTTGCTCCATGTGCATGAGCGGGTGGGCGGCCACTATATTCACTTGGTGATAAATAGAAAATCAGTCAAATTAAACGAAGTTGCTTTATCAAGGCATTTAACTCTTGCTGACCTAATCTGCAAATAATAATAACAATCGCTTATTGTCACAAGTAGGCTTCAATGACGTTACTGTGAAAAGCCCCTAGTCGCCACATTCCGCCTGTTTGGGGAGGCCGGTACAGGAATTGAACCCGCGCTGCTGGCCTTGTTCTGCATTACAAGCCAGCTGTTCAGCCCACTGTGCTAAACCAGCCCCTTAACGAGGATAAAGTTTATTTTTTTATAAACATTTGATTGAGGTATTTATGGTTTTATAACCGTGACAGAAGAAACAATGTACATACAGACACAAACATAGTGCAAAAGCCGTCTTCCTCCCTCACAGGTCCCACCTTTTCTAACCCCCTACTCTACACTAAACTAACCCCCCCCCCCCTTCTGCTGACGGTTAATTTTCCCCAAAGAAGTCGACGAACGGTTGCCACCTCCGGGCGAACACTAACATTGACCCTCTCAAGGCGAACTTGATTTTCTCCAGACAGAGAAAGCTAGCCATGTCAGTTAGCCAGGTCTCCGACTTCGGGGGCTTTGAGTCCCTCCAAGCTAATAATATCCGTACCCAGGCTACCAGAGAGGCAAAAGCCAGAACATCTGCCTCTTTCTCCTGGATTCCTGGGTCTTCTGACACTCCGAAAATCGCCACCTCTGGACTTGGTGCCACCCTTGTATTTAACAGCTTGGACATGACATCCGCAAACTTCTGCCAGAATCCCCTAAGCTTCGGGCATGCCCAGAACATACGGACATGGTTCGCTGATCCTCCCGCATACCTTGCGCACCTGTCGTCTACCCCAAAGAACCTGCTCATCCGGGCCACTGTCATGTGAGCCCGGTGAACGACCTTAAACTGTATCAGGCTGAGCCTGGCACATGTTGTGGACGCGTTGACTCTGCTCAATGCGTCCGCCCAGAGACCATCCTCTAACTCTCCTCCTAACTCCTCTTCCCATTTGTGTTTCAGCTCCTCAATCTGCGTTTCCTCTGACCCCATGAGTTCTTTATAAATGTTCAAAACGACTTCCGGGTGCGGCGATGACCAGCTAAGTCGCACGTTTCGGCAGCTCCCGGTGGAACGGACTTTTGGGCTCTTGATAGGAGCCCCAACGGCAATTTTAACGGCTAAAAACACCGTGCGGTAAACCAGAAGGGTGTTCCCCCTGGACACGGATGGAAAAAGGAGAGGAAAGTGGCCGGATTGCAGCGGATCCTTTGGAACAACGGCAAGGAAGGCAAGCAGAAACCAAGATGGCGTCGGAAGGTGGCAGTTTCATATGGGGCCCTGAACAACAAGAGTTCTTGAAACGCTGCGTGGAGGAGATAAAAAAGGAAATGAAGAAGGAGTTGTTGGCCCCGATATTACAGGCGATTGAAGGGCTGAAAGAGGAACAAAAGACCCAGGAGCAGGAGCTTCGGGTCGTGAAGGCGAAAGCAGCAGAGAATGAGAACGATATACAGGGTCTGGTGGTGAAGTCGGAGATACAGGAGGCACACCAGAAACGATGTGTGGAGAGGTTGGAGGCACTGGAAAACAACGCAAGGAGGAACAACTTGAGGATTCTTGGCCTTCCTGAAGGTGTGGAGGGGGCGGACGTCGGGGCATATGTGAGCACGATGCTGCACTCGTTAATGGGAGCGGAGGCCCCGACGGGTCCGTTGGAGGTGGAGGGAGCATACCGAGTTATGGTGCGAGGATCGAGAGCAGGAGAAACTCCCAGAGCCATAGTGGTGAGATTCCTCCGTTTTAAGGATAGAGAAATGGTCCTTAGATGGGCGAAGAAAACTCGGTGCAGTAAATGGGAGAACGCGGTGATCCGCGTTTATCAAGATTGGAGTGCGGAGGTGGCGAGAAGGACGGCGAGCTTTAATCGGGCCAAAGCGGTACTTCACAAAAAGAAGATAAAATTTGGAATGCTGCAACCGGCAAGACTGTGGGTCACATATCAAGGGAGGCACCACTACTTTGAGACGGCGGATGAAGCGTGGACTTTTATTGTAGAAGAAAAATTGGAATGAGTGGATTATGAAAATGAACGTTTGGACAAAGTGGTGGGGCGAATGGGGGGGGGTGAAGAGGGGTTTTATGTTTTAATCCTGCGGTATGGTAACTTTTCTTTCTCCCACAGGTGGTGATGGGGGGAGGTGGGGAGGGAGAGGAGATGGGGCGTTGGCCATGGGAGGCGGGGCCGAGGGAGAGGCGCGGGCTTGGTTCCCGCGCTATGATAATTATGGCGGGAATAGAGAAGCAGGAAGGAGGGGGCGTCGCACGGTGCGAGCCGTGATCACGGGGGGAAGCCGAGGTCAGCCAGAGTTTGCTGACTTCTGGGAGCAACATGTGGGGAGTAATTACGCTAGCGGGGGGTCTAGCGGGGGGGGGGGGGGAGGGGGGAATTACTGGGTTGCTGCTGATGGGGAAAGGGGGGAGTGGGTACGGGAAAGGATGGGCGGGGGGGCACCGCCTGGGAGAGATACAGCTGCGTGGGAACTGGGTGAGAAGATGGAAAAAGATGATGGCTAACCGGCAAGGGGGGGGGGGGGGGTGGGAAGCCCCCCAACTCGGCTGATCACGTGGAACGTGAGGGGGCTTAACGGGCCGATAAAGAGGGCACGAGTACTCGCACACCTTAAGAAACTTAAAGCAGATGTGGTTATGTTACAGGAAACGCACCTGAAACTGATAGACCAGGTTAGGCTGCGCAAAGGATGGGTGGGGCAGGTGTTCCATTCGGGGCTGGATGCGAAAAACAGGGGGGTGGCTATATTAGTGGGGAAGCAGGTAATGTTTGAGGCAAAGACTATAGTGGCGGATAACGGGGGCAGATACGTGATGGTGAGTGGCAAATTACAGGGAGAGATGGTGGTTTTGGTAAACGTGTATGCCCCGAACTGGGACGATGCCAACTTTATGAGGCGAATGCTAGGACGCATCCCGGACCTAGAGACGGGAAAGCTGATAATGGGGGGAGACTTTAACACGGTGTTGGAACCAAGGCTGGATAGGTCGAAGTCCAGGACTGGTAGGAGGCCGGCAGCAGCCAAGGTGCTTAAGGATTTTATGGAGCAGATGGGAGGGGTGGACCCGTGGAGATTCAGTAGACCTAGGAGTAAGAAGTTCTCGTTTTTCTCCTATGTCCATAAAGTCTATTCACGCATAGACTTTTTTGTGTTGGGTAGGGCATTGATCCCGAGGGTGAGGGGAATGGAATATACGGCTATAGCCATTTCGGATCATGCCCCACACTGGGTAGACTTGGAGAAAGGGGAGGAAACAAGAGGGCGCCCACCCTGGAGAATGGACATGGGACTAATGGCAGATGAGGGGGTGTGCCTAAGGGTGAGGGGATGCATTGAAAAGTACTTGGAACTCAATGACAATGGGGAGGTTCAGGTGGGAGTGGTCTGGGAGGCGTTGAAGGCGGTGGTGAGGGGGGAGCTGATATCAATAAGGACACATAAAGGGAAGCAGGAGAGTAAGGAACGGGAGCGGTTGTTGCAAGAACTTTTGAGGGTGGACAGACAATATGCGGAAGCACCGGAGGAGGGACTGTACAGGGAAAGGCAAAGGCTGCATGTGGAATTTGACTTGCTGACTACAGGCACTGCAGAGGCACAATGGAGGAAGGCACAGGGTGTACAGTATGAATATGGGGAGAAGGCGAGCAGATTGCTGGCACACCAATTGAGGAAAAGGGGAGCAGCGAGGGAAATAGGGGGGGTGAGGGACGAGGAAGGAGAGACGGAGCGGGGAGCGGAGAGAGTGAATGAAGTGTTCAAGACATTTTATAAAAAATTGTATGAAGCGCAACCCCCGGACGGGAGGGAGAGAATGATGGGCTTTCTGGATCGGCTGGAAATTCCCAAGGTGGAAGAGCAGGAAAGGGTGGGACTGGGAGCACAGATCACGGTAGAAGAAGTGGTGAAAGGAATTAGGAACATGCAGACGGGAAAGGCCCCGGGACCGGAAGGATTCCCAGTTGAATTTTACAGAAAATATTTGGACTTGCTCGCCCCGCTACTGACGAGGACCTTTAACGAGGCAAAGGAAAGGGGACAACTGCCCCCGACTATGTCAGAAGCAACAATATCGCTTCTCTTAAAGAAGGAAAAGGATCCGCTACAATGCGGGTCCTACAGACCAATTTCCCTCCTAAATGTGGATGCCAAGGTCCTGGCCAAGGTAATGGCAATGAGAATAGAGGAATGTGTCCCGGGGGTGGTTCATGAGGACCAAACTGGGTTTGTGAAGGGGAGACAGCTGAACACGAATATACGGAGGCTGTTAGGGGTAATGATGATGGCCCCACCAGAGGGTGAAACGGAGATAGTAGTGGCGATGGATGCCGAGAAAGCATTTGATAGAGTGGAATGGGATTATCTGTGGGAGGTGTTGAGGAGATTTGGTTTTGGAGAGGGGTATGTTAGATGGGTGCAGCTGTTGTATAGGGCCCCAGTGGCGAGTGCGGTCACGAATGGACGGGGATCGGCATATTTTCGGCTCCATAGAGGGACAAGGCAGGGATGTCCTCTGTCCCCATTACTGTTTGCACTGGCGATTGAGCCCCTGGCGATAGCGCTGAGAGGTTCCAAGAGATGGAGGGGAATACTTAGGGGAGGAGAAGAACACCGGGTATCTTTATATGCGGATGATCTGCTACTATATGTGGCGGATCCAGCGGAGGGGATGCCAGAAATAATGCGGATGCTTGGGGAGTTTGGGGATTTTTCAGGGTATAAATTGAACATGGGGAAGAGTGAGCTGTTTGTGGTGCATCCAGGGGAGCAGAGTAGAGAAATAGAAGACCTACCGTTGAGGAAGGTAACAAGAGACTTTCGTTACCTGGGGATCCAGATAGCTAAGAATTGGGGCACATTGCACAGGCTAAATTTGACGCGGTTGGTGGAACAGATGGAGGAAGATTTCAAGAGATGGGATATGGTAGCATTGTCAATGGCAGGGAGGGTGCAGGCGGTTAAGATGGTGGTCCTCCCGAGATTCCTCTTTGTGTTTCAGTGCCTCCCGGTGGTGATCACGAGGCTTTTTTCAAAAGGATAGAAAAGAGTATCATGGGTTTTTGTTTGGGCCGGGAAGACTCCGAGAGTGAGGAAGGATTCTTACAGCGATAGTAGGGATAGGGGGGGCTGGCACTACCGAGCCTAAGTGAGTATTATTGGGCCGCTAATATTTCAATGGTGAGTAAGTGGATGGGAGAGGAGGAAGGAGCGGCGTGGAAGAGATTAGAGAGGGCGTCCTGTAGGGGGACCAGCCTGCAGGCTATGGTGACAGCCCCATTGCCGTTCTCACCAAGGAACTATACCACGAGTCCGGTGGTGGTAGCCTACACTGAAGATTTGGGGACAGTGGAGACGACATAGGGGAAAGACCGGAGCATTGGGGGGGGTCCCCGATAAGAAACAACCATAGGTTTGCCCCGGGGGGAATGGATGGGGGATATGGAATGTGGCAAAGAGCAGGAATAACGCAATTGAAAGATCTATTTGTGGATGGGAAGTTCGCGAGTCTGGGAGCGCTGACCGAGAAATATGGGTTGCCCCAAGGGAATGCATTCAGGTACATGCAATTGAGGGCTTTTGCGAGGCAACAGGTGTGGGAATTCCCCGCAGCTCCCGACACAAGAGGTGGCAGGACAGAGTCATCTCAAAGAAATGGGTGGGGGATGGTAAGTGTCGGATATATATTGGGAAATGAGGGACGAGGGGGAGACTATGGTGGACGAACTAAAAGGGAAATGGGAAGAAGAGCTAGGGGAGGAGATCGAGGAGGGGCTGTGGGCAGATGCCTAAACAGGGTAAACTCGTCGTCCTCGTGCGCCAGGCTAAGCCGGATTCAGTTTAAGGTTATTACACAGGGCACATATGACTGGAACACGGCTCAGTAAATTTTTTGGGGTGGAGGATAGGTGTGCGAGGTGCTCGAGAAGCCCAGCGAATCATACCCATATGTTTTGGTCATGCCCGGCACTACAGGGGTTTTGGATGGGGGTGACAAAGGTGCTTTCAAAAGTAGTAGGAGTCCGGGTCGAACCAAGCTGGGGGTTGGCTATATTTGGGGTTGCAACAAGAGCCGGGAGTGCAGGAGGCGGAGAGAGGCCGATGTTTTGGCCTTTGCGTCCCTAGTAGCCCGGCGCAGGATATTGCTAATGTGGAAAGAAGCCAAGCCCCCGGGGGGGGGGGGGGGGGGGGAGGGATGGGGGGGGGGGGGGGAGGGATGGGGGGGGGGGGGGGGGAGGGATGGGGGGGGGGGGGGGGGGAGGGATGGGGGGGGGGGGGGGAGGGATGGGGGGGGGGGGGAGGGATGGGGGGGGGGGGGGGGGAGGGATGGGGGGGGGGGGGAGGGATGGGGGGGGGGGGGAGGGGAGGGATGGGGGGGGGGGGGGAGGGATGGGGGGGGGGGGGAGGGGAGGGATGGGGGGGGGGGAGGGATGGGGGGGGGGAGGGGAGGGATGGGGGGGGTGGGGAGGGATGGGGGGGGGGGGGGGTGGCCTGAGACAAGGCAGTTGCCAATTAGGGCTAGTTCTTATTTTTTGTTATTTAATATTTATTTATTTGTTGTTGTTGTTCTTTTCTATTTTTTGTTTAAATAAAAAAGGTCATTATTATCTGTATTGTTATAATGTTGTGTAAAGGATGCACAATGTACTGTGTTGGTTGACCAAAAATTTTTCAAATAAAATATTATTAAAAAAAAAAAAAAAATGTTCAAAACCCTCCCCTCTCCCACCCACATTCTGGAAACTACCCTATCCTGTATCCCCCTTGGTGGTAGGAGTGGGAAGGTTGCGACCTGCCTGCGTAGGAAGTCCGTGCCTGTCGGTACCTAAACTCATTCCCTCCCGTCAATTCAAATTTCTCCTCCAACTCCCTCAGGCTGGAAAAGCTCTATAAACATATCCCCCATCGTCTCGATCTCTGCTCTCTGCCATCTCCGAAAACTCCATCTACCCTCCCCGGGGCAAACCGGTGATTATTGCAGATTGGAGACCAGACCGATGCTCCCCCTGCTCCCACATGTCTCCTCCATTGCCCCCAGACTCACAGGTCTGGTGGAGGACCGTGCCGGCGGGAACGTCAGAGGCACCGTTACCAATGCCCCCAAACTAGTGCCCTTGCCCGATGCTGCCTCTACTCGCTCCCACACCGACCCCCACAACCCACTTCCTAATCGTGGCTATATTCACCGCCCAATAATATTTACTAAAGTTTGGCTGCGGCCAGCCCCGCCTCTCCCCGGCTCCGCTCAAGCATCCCCATCTTTACTCGAGTTGTCTTACCCGCCCATACAAAGCCAGAGAGCACCTTATTGACCCGTTTAAAGAAGGACCGTGGAATAAAGATGGGGAGACACTGAAAACACAAACCGGAATCTCGGGAGGACCGTCATTTTCCCTGTCTGTACCCTCCCAGCCAGTGACAACGGGAGCGCGTCCCACCTCCGCAAATCTTCCTTCATTTGGTCTACTAGTCGGGCCAGATTTAACTTGTGTAGCCGGTCCCATTCCCGTGCCGCCTGGATGCCGAGATACCGAAAGCTTCCCCCTACCACTCTAAACGGTAGCTCCCCCAATCGCCCCGCCTGCCCCCTTGCCTGGATCGCGAACATTTCACTTTCCCATGTTCAATTTATAACCTGAAAACTGGCCAAATTCCCCAAAATCCTCAATTTCTTCCATCCCTTCTAGTGGCTCAGAAACATATATGAGCAGATCATCTGCGTATAGCGAGACTCTATGTTCCCCCTCACCCCCTTCCAGCCCCTTGAGGCTCTCAACGCAGTTGCCAGCGGCTCTATGGCCAGTGCAAACAGCAGTGGGGAGAAAGGGCATCCCAGCCTAAAATAGTTCTGATAACCTGGTCGTCCGTTACGCTCGCCACGGGAGCCTGATACAGCAGTCTGACACGGTCAATAAAAGCCCCGTCCAAATCCAAACAGCCCCAGTACCTCCCATAGATATTCCCATTCCACCCGATCAAATGCCTTCTCCGCGTCCATTGCGCCCACTACCTCCACGTCCCTACCCTCTGGGGGCATCATGATCACATTCAGCAACCTTCTTACGTTGGCCGCCAACTGACTCCCCTTAACAAATCCCATCTCGTACTCCCCAATCACGTCCGAAACGCAGTCTTCAATCCTAAACGACAAGCTTTTGGCCAACAGTTTGGCGTCTACATTTAGTAGGGAGATCGGTCTGTAGGACCTGCATAGCTCCAGGTCCTTATCCCGCTTCAGGATCAATGAGATAGTGGCCTGTGACATCGTCAGGGGAAGCCCCCCTCTCTCCCTTGCCTCATTGAATGTCCTCATCAACAGCGACCCCAGTATCCCAGAGAACTTTTTATAAAACTCCACGGGGTACCCATCCGGTCCCGGGGCTTTACCCGGCTGCATGGCCTTCAGCCCTTCTGCTATCTCTTCCAGCCCGATCGGGGCCCCCAGCCCTTCTACCAACCCCTCGTCCATCTTCGGGAACCTCAGCCCCCCTAAGAATTGGCTCATCCCCTCCGGCCCAACTTGGGGTTTTGACTCATACAACCTGCTGTGAAACTCCTTAAACGCCTTATTAACCCCTGCTGATTCTCCGACCAGGTTCCCATCCCCGTCCCTTACTTTCCCAATCTCCCTGGCTGCCTCCCGCTTTCTAAGCTGCTGCGCAAGCATTCTACTGGCCTTCTTCCCGTATTCATAGATCGCCCCCCTCAGCTACTCCACCGCCTTCCCTGTAGTTAACAAGCCAAACTCCGCATGTAGCCTCCGTCATTAAAAGCCCTGCTTCTGGGGTCTCCGCATAACTCCGGTGGCCCTGTAGTATTTCCTTTATCAATTGGTCCATCTCTGCTCTGTATGCCTTCTCCCTGTGGGCCTGTATCGAGATCAGCTCCTATCTAACCATGGCCTTCAGCGCCTCCCAGACCATTGCAGCCGATACCTCCCAAGTGTCATTACATTCCAGGAAGTTCTGGATACATTTCCTCAGCCGCCCACACACTTTCACATCAGCTAAAAGTCCCACGTCAGCCTCCAGTGCGGGTGTTGGCTACCCTCCTTGCTCACCTGTAGGTCAACCCAGTGCAGGGCATGGTCCGAGATCGTGATCGCTGAATACTCAGTGTCCACTACCCCCATCAGCAAAGCCCTGTTCAGGATAAAAAAGTCAATCCCGGAGTACACTTTATGCACATGTGAGTAGAAGGAAAACTCCTTCAGTCTTGGCCGCCCAAAACTCCATGGGTCGAATCCCCCCCCCCCACATCTGCTCCATAAACCCCTTTAGCTCCTTTGCCACTGCTGGCACCCTGCCTGTCCTTGAGCTTGACTGGTCTAGCCCTGGGTCAATGACTGCGTTAAAATCCACCCCCCCCCCCATGACCAACTTGTGCGAATCCAGTTCCGGGATCTTCCCCAACGTCCTCTTTATGAACTCCACATCATCCCAATTCAGCACGTACACATTCACGAGCACCACCGGCAGCCCCTCCAGCTTCCCACTGACCATAATGTAACGGCCTCCCACATCCGCAACTATTCTTCCCGCCTCGAATGACACTCGCTTGTTAATCAGGATTGCGACCCCTCTAGTCTTAGAATCCAGCCCCGAGTGAAAAATCTGTCCGACCCATCCCTTCCTTAATCTAATCTGATCAGTTACTCTAAGGTGCGTCTCCTGTAACATTGCCACGTCCACCTTCAGTCCCCCCAAATGCGCGAACACGCATGCCCTATTAACCGGCCCATTTAGCCCTTTTACGTTCCATGTGATCAACCTGGTTGGGGGGCTTCTCGCCCCCCCCCCTTTAAACACCGCTTTCTTGGGCCAGTCTCCAGCCTGCGCATCCGCAGGCCCGCCCCCAGACAGCCTCCGCCCCGACCTCCTTTTTGTCCCACAGCAAAATGCCCTCCCCCCCCCCCCCCCCCCAGTCAGCAGAACATTTCCCCCCCCCCCCCACAGTAACAGTACTATGCAAACCACCCACTTCAACAAGCATAATATCTGCTCACCCCCCACTGCACTTCCGTGAGCTAGCCCACCCAGCTAGCTCAGTGACCCCCGCCCATGGCGCCAGACATTTTCCCACCTATTGTTCCCTCCCCTCCCCCCTGCTCAGACACATATGCAGAAGAAAAACAATCCCAACACAATCGCCGGAAACAAACACAAAAAGAAAATCAAACAGGAGATCCAACATCTAACATTCACACCTCCATCCCCCCTCAGTGCAAATGCAAACTTTAACTCAATCAGCTCTGCAGCAGGCCCCAAATCAATACAGAAGGCATTACAAAAACGTCCAAAAAACAAGGAACTTTTTTAACATGAGCGCTGCAGCAAAGTTCAAAGACTTCAGTCCCCAACCAGCCCTTCTAGCGAAGTCCATCCCTTCCTCGGGCGTCTCCAAGTAAAAATGTTGCTCCTCATACGTGACCCAAAGACGGGCCGGATACAGCAGCCCAAACTTAACCTTTTTCTTGAAAAGAGTTGACTTTATCTGGTTGAACCCTGCTCTTCTCCTGGCCACATCCACACTCAGATCCTGGTATATACGCAGGATGTTATTCTCCCATTTACATTTCCGTGTCTGCCTGGCCCACTGTAAAATACACTCCTTGTCCAGGTACCTGTGGAATCTCACCACTATTGTCCTCGGGGAGTCCCCCACACACGGCTTCCTCGCGAGCGTTCTGTGAGCCCTGTCCAACTCCAAGGATCGGGAGAACATCCCATCCCCCAGTAACTTCTCAAACATGGCCGCTATATATGCCCCAGCGTCTGCTCCTTTGGACCCCTCCGGGAGACCAACGATTCTCAGGTTCTGCCGGCGGGACCTGTTCTCCAGGTCCTCCACCTTCTCCAGGAGCCTTTTCTGCTGGTCTCTCAGCATCCCCACCTCCAACTCCACCGCAGTTTGATGTTCCTCCTGCTCAGTCAGTGCCTTCCCCACTTTCTGGATCGCCCGATCTTGAGCATCCAGTCTAAGTTCCAGCCGCGCAATCGATTCCTTAATTGGGTCCAAGCATTCCTGTTTCTGCTTGGCGAAGCCCTCCTGCATCAGCTGCTCCGTTGACCACTGGGTCGTCGAGCCAGGACCCCGGTCGTCCTGCATGCTTTCTCCCTCTGCAGCCTCAGCCCAAGCCTTCTCTGTCCACCTATTTCTTCCTCTGCGAGCACTTCTGGTCCGCCTCTCCATGCACTGATGTAGGATTCCTCTTCACAATTGCCTCCACCATCAATTTTCCACGTCAAATCCGACAAAAAATTGGGGGCAAAGGTCCGACCCGAGCGGGAGCCACCAAATGTGCGACCTACTCCTTCTTGGCCACCACCGGAAGTCAACTAGGATAAAGTTTTACAGCACGGAGAGAACCCTTCAACCCACTGTGTCCATTCTTACTAGTAACATCGTTGCCACCTTTTTTGTTTTCAAGTTCCGACCTTATGGCCTCAATTGAGGAGCCTGGTAAGATATAATCCCTCCTTCCTAAAGTGATTGACTCCTTGATCAATGTTGCTACGCTACCTCCTCTTTTACAACCACCCTCTCTCTCTCTCTTCCCCCCCTCCCCCCCCCCCCATCTTGCCTGAAGGTTCATTGAGCTGTTCGTCCTGCCCCTCACTCAGCCATGTCTCTGTGATATGCAGCTATCCCTCCAAACGATCTGAACCAGGCAGTTCTGACTGGCGTTGGTGTCATTTCAGGGTTACAGATTCATCGCACCAATTTGAGATGAGGAAGCTTGCCAGTGTGAAATGTCATCTCTAGCCCAGCTGTTTTCAGAAGAGTTTCCGTGCTAGCTACTGAAACTATGTAGTCAGTAGGGAACAGTGGATGAATGGGCCACGTGTCGGGAAAAGGAGAGGCGAATTTCCTACACAGAGGTGGGGGTGCGAGGTGAGTCAATTTGTCCCATTTTCAATAAATGGTCGAAGCGCAAAAGGGGCAATCAGTTGCCAATTTTCCAAAACACGGGTGGTACTAATCTCTTAAATCAAGGGAGAGTGTTCAATGGCTTAACATAATCTCAAGAGATTCCTTGCGTTCATTAACACTGGTTAGGCCTCCTAACTCCTAGAGGGCGATTGTTACACCAGGAAGAACATGTTGAAGAGTTAACCGAAAACTCTCAGCTGGTCAGTCAGCACCTGTGGAGCGGACAGGTGAGCTAATCTTTCAGGTAATGAAACTTGAACAGGTGAAAGGCATTTTAAAAAAGAGCAGAGCAAAGAGAGAGGATGAAAACACTTGAGAAAGGAGAAGTAGATTTGACTGGAAGGTCACAATGAACACACTGAGGACGCAGGTTAAGAAACTTGATGGCTGCCAAGTTTCATAGCCTGGGGCAAGAATCTGAGCTGAAAATAGCCACCATTAACCGCTGCAAAATGTATCTGAGCCAATGGCGAGAGATGGCACTGACGTACAATTCTGTAAAAGGAAGGAACATTTCATACATAAAATCTTAAAATAATTTGGGGTGAGTCAAATCCTTCTGCAACACTACGACATGGATGGCTTCCTCGCAGAAATGGATGGATAACCTTGCGTCCTTCATTAGCTCCAGATTGCACTTGCTATAGCCTAGGCCCAAAAGGTTCTGCCTGACACAGAGGCTGAACGCAAACCTGTTTCGGGCCACGGTTCCCAGTGATTCTCGGAGCAGCAGTCCTGGCGATCTTATCTTGCTGCCTAATACATTACTGCACAGTCTAAATGCCAAGTGAACAGTAAAAGCTTTGTGTGAACTTTCCCCTTACATAATCATGACTACCGTTGAGAAAATATAATTTGTTATTTGAGCACGGCGAGGATTGTCAGGTTTGGATGAAATGAGCCTGGACTTTTAACTGCATTGCAATAAAGGCAGCTGCAGCTTTGAAGAGTAAGTGCTTGACTGGTGGATTTTTTCCACTATGCAATGTTGCTGTGAGGATTTCGGTAAGTGCGTCTTTTAATTGACAAAAATGCAAGCTCCATGGCGATTGCCATGTTCGTGTTTAATATGTAACCTTGAAGATCAGTGGATGAGAACTACACTATGTTTGTGTCACAGGAATGCTCTATGCTTTTCGTAAAGTGGAAACTCTCTGAGAAACTCAATACAATGGTTGTTTAGAGAAGTAAGCCTTGATTTTGCCCTATTATTTAGTTGCCACGTACAAGTAAATAGGGTATTATGCAAATGGCCAACAAAACCCATTGAGGGTGGCCTCTGTTATAAGGTTTGGCACCAGATTGATAAAGCCTCTGCTCCAAAATGTTCATGGTCTTTTTCTGTTCAGTGTTGATGCTCCCCATCAAATGCTGAGCATCAGATCAGCTGGTAATCACTTTGTAGTGATCTGTACATCTGTACATACATCTGCACATACACCAGGGACCACAGACAGATGTAACAGCCACAGCATCACTAAAGGGCAGCATCAGAGACGGGTATAAAGGGTCCAGCCCAAGAGGATCCGCTTCTTTCAGAAGCACAGGGCTAGTGAGCAGCAGCAGACAGAGACAGCTCAGCATAGGCAGTTTACCTTACCTTCACTGGTCATACCTCTTGACTGTATTACATCTAGTTAAGCTCTGGAAACAGAACAAACCCATTGAATAAAGTATTTGTGTTAACTGGAAGTCTACAATCTTTATTCAGACTTAGAGAATAACATATGATACCAGGAGTGATTTCAGAAAGCTAGCTAGACACCAGCAAGAGAAGAAAAACCTAAACCGGATATTCGACTGTGGAAGACTTCGCAGCAAATGGATCCTCGATGACTAACTGATTCGATGGAACTTGTTGGAACTCCATGGCAGCTGGAAACGACCGGTAATTTAAGTTAGAGCTGGAAAATGTTTGAACAGCTGTTCCAAATATTTATCACAGCTAATGATTTAAGCACTGCCTCTGACGCAACAAAAATAGCCCTACTACTCTCAACAGGGGGGCATGAAGCCAGAAAAATTTATAATTGCTTTAATTACTTAGAAGGTGAGGACAACACCAAAGTAGACGTTTTCCTCAACAAATTTGCTGAACGCTGTAACAGTCAGTCCGGTGAGATGCTGGAAAGATTTAACTCTTGTCAGAGAAACGGAGGGCCCATCTCTGATTTTATTACAAATCTCAGGTTAATACCACAAGGCTGTGATTATGCTGATTACGGAGACACTGTGATAATGCATCAATTAATTTCTGGAAGATCTGATAAAAATTTGAGGGAAGAACTTTCACAAAATAAGTATCTAACTCTAGAAATCGCTATACAAAAATGCCTTGCTTATGAACAAAAACAAAATTAGTACTTTGAGTCTCGACAAACGCAGAATCATCATTTAGAAAACAAAATCGGTAAAAATGGCGCGAACACTCACCACGAGGCGGAGGCAGGGTTGAATCGGAGAAAGACGGAGGTTCTGAGCGGCAGCCATCTTGAGAAAGGAGCCGCACATGCTCAGTTGCGAAAAGAGGGCACAGTACAGGAAACTCGGTGTGCGCATGGGCAATTGAGTCCTACGCATGATGTCACGAGCGTCATGACATCAGAGGACCAAGAGCACGCCCACTTAAATGGGAAATGCACTAAAATGAATAAAAAGAAATTTAAAGCTGCAAAACCCAATTTTCTAGCCTCAAAAGACAGAACAATGCCCAAACTTACACCAGCAGTTGAAAATAACTTTCACAACACTCTGGAACAAGCAGTTAGCACTGCCCTAGAAGGTGATATGGTCCTTGTAGACTACGACTCAGACGAAGATTTCATCTTGGGAGATGGCGACCCCAGTACCAAATCCGAACCGCAACTAGAGGTGTTGTACCGTGAAGACCCCGGCGATGAGTTCTTCGGAATGGGGAATCTTCAGCCCAGCATATATGACATCCCAACTCATGAGTGCAGGATTATGCTGCGGCCTGGCGCCAAGAAACAGAGAGTGGTCCATGCACCATGAAGGGTCCCAGCCTCCACACAAGATGATTTGTTCATTGAACATGAAGAGAACGATCACAACTCTGAAACAAAAAGCGATGATTTGTCTATCGAACAATACACACAATATTGCTCAGACGTGGCTGAGTTATTCGGTGAACAATACACACAATACTGCTCAGACATGGCGGAGTTATTCGGAGATCCTGATCACAGCATCAGCAACACGGTTGAAAAGCTCAATACGACTCTTCTCATGGTAGATTAATCCAATACCATGGTGCCATGGCAGATCGTTGGTACATTGGATGACAGCAATACCCAAGACGAAGACGGCGCCACACAAAGAGCACAGAATGACTCAGTTGAGAGGGCACAGATCGACTCTACAGCGAGAACACTGTACGACTCCACAAAGAGAGCGACACAAGCCTCCACAAAGATAGTGACGCAAGCCTCCACAGACAGCTCGGTGACAGACTCAAAAATGGAAGCAAGCATATACTCCACAGCGAATGCCATGCATTACAAAACCATGAAGATCTATCAAGCTTATTTGAGCCACTAGAAGACACTGAATGTCTACCCACTGTATGTGAGACAAGTGACCTCGTCTGCACAGAAGCACACAATAATCAGAGGAGGCCACCCATGAGTCCAGAGAGACCACGTCAATTGAAATCTTGAAGATTTTGACTCCAGAAAAGGAGCACAAAGGGATCACAGATGATTCAAATGAACCTGAAATGACTCCAAAAGAGGAGCACCAAGAAATCAATGATGATTCAAGTGAACCTGAAATGACTCTAGAAGAGGAGTACCAAGTAAGCAAAGAAGAGGAATCGAATCCACCACAAATGACTGATGTCACCAACATCAATGCAACATCAGATCATTCTCTCAATTCTCAAGAAGAAACGCTCAATGTAGCAGAAACCACAAAGGACACTGACACCAATAACTGTGACAATGACTCAAATCATCCACATGGCACACTCATTGAGCGCAACAAGAACAACAAAAACCACAAGAAGCACCGCAGAAACAAGAACAACAGCAACAACAAAAACAACATGCAGCGCAATAAGAACGACAAAAGCAACAAGAAGCATCCCAGAAACAACAAGCATGACAAGAAAAAGAACAAGAATAAAAGCGAAAACAAGCGCGACAAAAAGAACAACAAGAACGACAACAACAAGAACGACAATGAAAACAACAAAGACAGAAACGACAGAAACAACAACAATGTAACAATGACCTGTACAACATGGTACAACTCTGCACGTGAAGGACAATGCCACAGCACACTGTGAAACAATGACAAGAGTACAAACATGCCATGGCATGATAAAGAATCTCACAAATTCACATCTGCTCCAGAACAAACAAGCAAAACAGCTTTCACGAACGATGACATACAGAATCAATACCACAAACACAGGAAAAAGTTGAGGTCAGACAACAGTGCGACACAGAATCGCTACCCACAAGCAAATCGAACAGGGGAAAAAAGTGTCCACATCATTAAACGACTCATCAGCAAAGCAACCGAGTCACGTTCCGACATCAACCTAGCTCTGTTATCGTACCGAGCAACCCCATTGAGCTCAGGACTGTCGCCAGCGCAAATGCTCTTCGGCAGAGACATCCGGACAATCCTACTGGCAAAACAATTCCGAGACACCGGCACGCACCGGTTCTCGACGACATGCGGGCACTATGCTCCAAACAAAAACTATACTACGATCAACATGCGATCCCACTCAAGCCACTGACAATAGGTGACACCATCAGAATCAGGGACCCAGAAGGCGGATGGTCTGAGTCAGCCACGGTGATCAGGCAAGAAGCACCGCGGTCCTAGATTGTCAAATCGTCTGCGGGAGTACTTTTTCGCTGTAATCGCCAGGATCTATTAGAGATTTGACCTACAATGCCAGTATTTCCAACACTGGACTTGACCGAGTCCATTTGTCCACAGGATGTTCCTCGCCACACAACGCCAGACAGTAATCTTGATGACATCAAACCATCATCCCTACTACCACCGTTAAGACGCTCCAGCAGAGGCCGTAAGGCACCCGACCGGCTAGATTTGTAACGACACTTCAACACGCACAAGACGAATATGGACATTTCTCACGATGGACTCACAACACAGTTAATTGTTTCTGTATTACTTTTATCATTTTCACAATGTGCAGATTTGCATATTCTCACCGCTTGTTATGTACAGTTTTCTTGAGGCCAGTCTAGAAAACATGTCCAATAAAAGGGGGGAGGGGATGTAATGATCTGTACATCTGTACATACATCTGCACAAACACCAGGGACTACAGACAGATGTAACAGCCACAGCATCACTAGAGGGCAACATCAGAGACGGGTATAAAGGGTCGAGCCCAAGGGAGGTTTTGCCTCTTTCAGAAGCACAGGGCTAGTGAGCAGCAGCAGACAGAGACAGCTCAGCATAGGCAGTTTGCCTTAGCTTCACTGGTCATACCTCTTGACTATTATATCTAGTTAAGCTCTGGAAACAACGAACCCATTGAATAAAGTATTTGTGTTAACTGGAAGTCTACAATCTTTATTCAGACTTACAGAATAACATACACTTAATGGCTTGGATTTCCTCGCACTTAGGGTTGAGGGATGGTGTTTGCCATTAACCGTGGGGGGGGGGGGGGGGGGGGGGGCCACAAAGATCTTATGGGTGAAAGAGCATCAATTTCCCCAGTTGCAACCTGACCTTTAACCTGCCGTATTTGTTGGGAGTTGCGTCATCCAGCAATTGTAAAGTCACCAAATTGTCTAATCCAATCAAATTGAAGAATTCCCACTGACAAACTATTAAGTTGAAAACATCAAAGTATTATTCGCTGTTTAAATCATTTTACAAGCTCAAAGTAAAGATTGGTAAACCCACATGGGATTAAGGTAGAAACAGAAATATCAAACAAACTTTAACTTCTTTTAAAATCATCTGACTGTGAGGTATCATTGTGAGGGAATGTGACTCCACACTTGTAACCACATTTATTCTGGGTCGGAGAGATTGTTCAGCAATAATTATGGCCTAGTGCACCATTTTAAAAAGCCTCAGTTATACTTCATTCAACACTCAAAACATGGTTCATTGTTTTCACAATGAGAATAGTGTGTGTTAAAAGTTGGAATTCACATTAAATCGTTGTGCACTGTGGAGGAGCAGAGAATCATTGATTGCGGCTTCCTGATTTCCACAGATAAATTTGTATGTGTGGACTCCAAAAGTTGCTGTCAGTTTTACACAATAATGACGACATATGCTGTCAGATATTCAAGTCTATTGGTCGGCATGGTAGCAGTTGTTTCACAGCTCCAGGGTCCCAAGTTCGATTCCTGGCTTGGGTCACTGTCTGTCCGGAGTCTGCACATTCTCCCCGTGTCTGCGTGGGTTTCCTCCAGGTGCTCCAGTTTCCTCACACAGTCCAAAGATGTGCAGGTTAGGTGGATTGGCCATGCTAAATTGCCATTAGTGTCCAAAAAGGTTAGATGGGGTTACTGGGTTACGGGGATGGGGTGGAGGTGTGGGCTTAGGTAGGGTGATCTTTCCATGGGCTGGTGCAGACTCGATGGGCCGAATGACCTCCTTGTGCACTGTAAAGTCTATGATCTATGATCCGTCATTTGAAACTGCGCATTTTAGACTGTTATGAGCAATGATGTTGCTATTCCACTCCTATAGTCAGTGACTCATGACACTGGCAACAATGTTAATTTACTTAGGTGATAATGCCATACGTGTACTCTCCTGGGTTTCAGGAGACTATTCTCCCATAGAGGCAGAGGACGATACATTAAACATTTCTGTCCAGGTTTCTAAAGGCGAATAAAGGGCTCGACCTTCGGGCTAGAACACCTTTGTCATTCTCACTTACGTTGGTCAATTGTCCAGCATTTTATTAATGGCTTAGACCTACGGGCTCATTCTCAAGATCAGACCTTGTTTCGACATTTGCACACCTCATGACTTATTTCCCCCCTGCTCATCATAAGGGATTTTCTGTAACACATGTTTATCTGATGTGAAACCGAGCTTGTGCTTAACTCAGCAACGGATTATATACAACCTCCACCCCACCGCCCCACCCTCCCCAAGTTCCCTTGTTTTGCAACATTGAGATGCTCAGAACTCCAACTTATCAAAAAGACACCGCTGAAACTCGGGTCCAATTGATGAGTTCAGGAATAGTGCAAAATATCACCAATCGAATTCAGGCTTGACTTAGAACGCCAGGGAGAGGGGCAAGTACTTCTGGTATCTGTTCTTTGCGTCTTCAATCATTTTGACCAATAATATCTGTTCATCGTTTATCCCAGAAATCAGTGGCCCGTGACACATTCCTTTGTTCTCAGGCTTAGAGCATTCCTGGTGAAGCCACTCCCCAGTTGTCCTGAGAAGGTGATGGTGGCCCGTCTTCCAGAGCCCTTGTTGTTCTTCTAGTGAAGGTAGTCCTCCAAGATTGTTAAGTAAGGAATTCCAGGATATTGACCCAGTGGCATTGAAGGAAGGATGGCATACATCACCTCGGGGTGGAGTGCGATTTGGAAGTGATGGCGTTCTCACATTGCTTCTGAGCTAGAGATCAGAGGGAGGGCGGTGCTTACAATGACTTATTCATCTTGTAAATCATAGAATGACAGAAGGCCATTCAGCCCATCATGTCTGAGGAATGTCTTTAACAGCTAACCAATTAATCCCACCTCGTCTTCATTATCAAATGTACTTTCTGATCACCATGATGTGTACAATGACAATGACACCTTCCATCACTTTGCTGTTGATTGAGAATAGATTAATGCAGTGGTAATTGGCCAAATTAACTGTATCCTGCTCTTTAAAGACAGCACACACCTGGGACACTGTCCACGTTGTCAGAGGCAATGCTGGTGATTTCACACTAACCAGTATTTCAGTATTAATTACCATAAAAGTGATAAGATGATGATTTTGTTCTGAGTGGAATAAAAACATTCCTTGGTTAATTTCACCCGATAGTTCAAATTCTTTGAGGAATCTGGTATTGTTGCAAACTACTCAACCAATCAGTAAAGGGAAACATTTTGCAGGGCTGAGGAGTGGAGGGGGTGGGACTAATTGGACAGCTCTCTCCAAGGGCCAACACAGGCCTGATGGGTCGAATGGCCTTCTGCCCTATGAAATTTTCTAAAAAGCCAAATGCACGAAAGGATGGGAGATGACAGAGTGGCCCAGCTGAATGTTTGATATGTTGTCACAATATACTTGTGCTTCACATATTCACAATCAGTACAAACAGAATATTCTGGGAAAGAGCCTCTTTGTGACATTAACCCATCAGTTCTATCAGATCCTGACCGACCTGCTATGTATCTATTGCCAGCGATTTCTGCTTGTACCTTCACACACATCTTTTACTTTTTTTAAATCATACCAGTGTACACAATGGCAATTACACCTACCCCACGCCCCCACAACCCAATCTGCTGAGGTTTTGAGTGCAGTGACTCTACCAGCAACCACAACTGTCAGAATATCACGACAACCTCTATGTTCCAACAATTTCCTTTGAAGAAAGAAAACCTGCTGTTCTTCCCACAGCCTGGGTCTGATATGTGATTCCAGCCCCACCTCAATGTATTTGTCTCTTAACCATCTTGAGTAGCCGACTCACCCCCACTCAGTCGTATCAGGCCCACAACAACCTTTTTTACATAGATTACATAGAACATACAGTGCAGAAGGAGGCCATTCGGCCCATCAAGTCTGCACCGACCCACATTAATCCCTCACTTCCACCTTATCCCCGCAACCCAATAACCCCTCCCAACCTTTATGGACACTACGGGTAATTTAGCATGGCCAATCCACCTAACCTGCACGTCTTTGGACTGTGGGAGGAAACCGGAGCACCCGGAGG
Organism: Scyliorhinus torazame; assembly: GCF_047496885.1. Taxonomy (NCBI): domain Eukaryota; kingdom Metazoa; phylum Chordata; class Chondrichthyes; order Carcharhiniformes; family Scyliorhinidae; genus Scyliorhinus; species Scyliorhinus torazame. Next base: position 19,754,304 of record NC_092709.1, on the reverse strand, counting down.
AAACCCACGCGGACACGGGGAGAACGTGCAAACTCCACACAGACAGTGACCCAGCGGGGAATCGAACCTGGGACCCTGGCGCTGTGAAGCCACAGTGATAATCACTTGTGCTACCGTGCTGCCCTTTCACAGGCAACTAATTTGGTAATGAACCAGGGCAAGTGATAGATTTGTTAGTGGGGGAGCATTTTGGAGATAGTGACCACAATTCTGTGACTTTCACTTTAGTAATGGAGAGGGATAGGTACGTGCAACAGGGCAAGGTTTACAATTGGGGGAAGGGTAAATACGATATTGTCAAACAAGAATTGAAGTGCATAAGTTGGGAACATAGGCTGTCAGGGAAGGACACAAGTGAAATATGGAACTTGTTCAAGGAACAGGTACTACGTGTCCTTGATATGTATGTCCCTGTCAGGCAGGGAAGAGATGGTCGAGTGAGGGAACCATGGTTGACAAGAGAGGTTGAATGTCTTGTTAAGAGGAAGGAGACTTATGTAAGGCTGAGGAAACAACGTTCAGACAGGGCGCTGGAGGGGTACAAGATAGCCAGGAGGGAACTGAAGAAAGGGATTAGGAGAGCTAAGAGAGGGCATGAACAATCTTTGGTGGGTAGGATCAAGGAAAACCCCAAGGCCTTTTACACCTATATGAGAATGACTAGAGCGAGGGTAGGTCCGATCAAGGACAGTAGCAGGAGATTGTGTATTGAGTCTGAAGAGTAGGAGAGGTCTTGAACGAGTACTTTTCTTCAGTATTTACAAATACTATTTGGCCATATTGTTGGAGAGGACAGTGTGAAACAGATTGGTAAGCTCGAGGAAATACTTGTTAGGAAGGAAGATGTGTTGGGCATTTTGAAAAACATGAGGATAGACATGTCCCCCGGGCCTGACGGGATATATCCAAGGATTCTATGGGAAGCAAGAGATGAAATTGCAGAGCCGTTGGCAATGATCTTTTCATCCTCACTGTCAACAGGGGTGGTACCAGGGGATTGGAGAGTGGCGAATGTCGTGCCCCTGTTCAAAAAAGGGACTAGGGATAACCCTGGGAATTACAGGCCAGTTAGTCTTACTTCGGTGGTAGGCAAAGTAATGGAAAGGGTACTGAGGGATAGAATTTCTGAGCATCTGGAAAGACACTGCTTGCTTGGAGATAGTCAGCACGGATTTGTGAGGGGTAGGTCTTGCCTTACAAGTCTTATTGAATTATTTGAGGAGGTGACTAAGCATGTGGATGAAGGTAAAGCAGTGGATGTAGTGTACATGGATTTTAGTAAGGCATTTGATAAGGTTCCCCATGGTAGGCTTATGCAGAAAGTAAGGAAGCATGTGATAGTGGGGAATCTGGCCAGTTGGATAACGAACTGGCTAACCGATAGAAGTCAGAGAGTGGTGGTGGATGGCAAATATTCAGCCTGGATCCCAGTTACCAGTGGCGTACCGCAGGGATCAGTTCTGGGTCCTCTGCTGTTTGTGATTTTAATTAATGACTTGGATGAGGGAGTTGAAGGTTGGGTCAATAAATTTGCAGACGATACGAAGATTGGTGGAGTTGTGGATAGTGAGGAGGGCTCTTGACGGCTGCAAAGAGACATAGATAGGATGCAGAGCTGGGCTGAGAAGTGGCAGATGGAGTTTAACCCTGAAAAGAGTGAGGTTGTCCATTTTGGAAGGACAAATATGAATGCGGAATACAGGGTTAACGGTAGAGTTCTTGGCAATGTGGAGGAGCAGAGAGATCTTGGAGTCCATGTTCATAGATCTTTGAAAGTTGCCACTCAAGTGTATAGAGCTGTGAAGAAGGCCTATGGTGTGCTAGCGTTCATTAACAGAGGGATTGAATTTAAGAGCCGTGTGGTGATGATGCAGCTGTACAAAGCCTTGGTAAGGCCACATTTGGAGTACTGTGTACAGTTCTGGTCGCCTCATTTTAGGAAGGATGTGGAAGCTTTGGAAAAGGTGCAAAGGAGATTTACCAGGATGTTGCCTGGAATGGAGAGTAGGTCTTACGAGGAAAGGTTGAGGGTGCTAGGCCTTTTCTCATTAGAACGGAGAAGGATGAGGGGCGACTTGATAGAGGTTTATAAGATGATCAGGGGAATAGATAGAGTAGACAGTCAGAGACTTTTTCCCCGGGTGGAACAAACCATTACAAGGGGACATAAATTTAAGGTGAATGGTGGAAGATATAGGGGGGAATGTCAGAGGTAGGTTCTTTACCCAGAGAGTAGTGGGGGCATGGAATGCACTGCCTGTGGAAGTAGTTGAGTCGGAAACATTAGGGACCTTCAAGCAGCTATTGGATAGGTACATGGATTATGTTAGAATGATATAGTGTAGATTAATTTGTTCTTAAGGGCAGCACGGTAGCATTGTGGATAGCACAATTGCTTCACAGCTCTAGGGTCCCAGGTTCGATTCCGGCTTGGGTCACTGTCTGTGCGGAGTCTGCACATCCTCCCCGTGTGTGCATGGGTTTCCTCCAGGTGCTCCGGTTTCCTCCCACAGTCCAAAGAGGTGCAGGTTAGGTGGATTGGCCATGATAAATTGCCCTTAGTGTCCAAAATTGCCCTTAGTGTTGGGTGGGGTTACTGGGTTATGGGGATGGGGTGGAGGTGTTGACCTTGGGTGGGGTGCTCTTTCCAAGAGCCGGTGCGGACTCGATGGGCCGAATGGCCTCCTTCTGCACTGTAAATTCTCTGATAATCTATGATTAATCTAGGACAAAGGTTCGGCACAACATCGTGGGCCGAAGGGCCTGTTCTGTGCTGTATTTTTCTATGTTCTAGGGATCAGTGATAGACACCAGCCGTGCCAGTGACCAATGCAATTTGTTTTAAACAATAAAAAAGCTAACACTGGAAGTCAGCGAGTTCTGGGGGCCCAATGTTACCAGGGGGCAACGGGTACTGGGGAGTTCAAAGTTTGAAGGACCTGTTTCAGAAATGCAATCCAAGCTTTCACTTCTGTTGCCAAAACAAGTGGAAGAAACAGAGAGGCATTTAGAAAGAAAAAGGATGTTGTCCTTCGAGCCTGGTGGGGTTGTTGGTGCCACAGTGAATTTCCTCCCCTCCCACCCACTCCCTGCCTTTCCCTGGCATAGATGCACCTTAGTTACATCATAAACGCCACCAGCCCAAGATTCTTAAAATAGTCTGATTCTCAGGACTTCCAACAGGGTCAGGGTTATCAAGAATGTCTGGTCAGAAATTTTATGCCGCTTCCATGGCTGGAGGACTGTCGGGGACTTTGGTCTTCAGGGACTGGTAATAGGTACCATCGCGCTGAAACTCTACAATGCGACCAGGTACCGTCACGCAAGTCAATTTTACTACAAAAAACAATTCCCGGAAATCTCTCCGGTGGCTGGAAGAACCTTTGATGAATGATGATGAGTTTAAAACAAAATATGTTCTGCTGTGAACATCATAAATAAATGGCATTCCCGCCTGTGCTAAATATTCAGCAATAAATATTTCATCATTTCCCACATGGCCTGTGTTTGTGACATTACGAGAAATGTACAGAACTGTAAGGGTTAATGTTATGTCCGAATCAACCACTAGAGGTAGCTAGATGCGGAACTATATAAAGCATCCATGTTATGCGTTTCTGGGAGAGTGTTGAGGAAAAGGCTAGAAGACAGAAATCTTTGGATCCTCGCTGTCTTCAGGGGATGTCCCGGAGGACTGGAGAATAGCCAATGTTGTTCCTCTGTTTAAGAAGGGTAGCAAGGATAATCCCGGGAACTACAGGCCGGTGAGCCTTACTTCAGTGGTAGGGAAATTACTGGAGAGAATTCTTCGAGACAGGATCTACTCCCATTTGGAAGCAAATGGACGTATTAGTGAGAGGCAGCACGGTTTTGTGAAGGGGAGGTCGTGTCTCACTAACTTGATAGAGTTTTTCGAGGAGGTCACTAAGATGATTGATGCAGGTAGGGCAGTAGATGTTGTCTATATGGACTTCAGTAAGGCCTTTGACAAGGTCCCTCATGGTAGACTAGTACAAAAGGTGAAGTCACACGGGATCAGGGGTGAACTGGCAAGGTGGATACAGAACTGGCGAGGCCATAGAAGGCAGAGGGTAGCAATGGAGGGATGCTTTTCTAATTGGAGGGCTGTGACCAGTGGTGTTCCACAGGGATCAGTGCTGGGACCTTTGCTATTTGTAGTATATATAAATGATTTGGAGGAAAATGTAACTGGTCTGATTAGTAAGTTTGCAGACGACACAAAGGTTGGTGGAATTGCGGATAGCGATGAGGACTGTCTGAGGATACAGCAGGATTTAGATTGTCTGGAGACTTGGGCGGAGAGATGGCAGATGGAGTTTAATCCGGACAAATGTGAGGTAATGCATTTTGGAAGGGCTAATGCAGGTAGGGAATATACAGTGAATGGTAGAACCCTCAAGAGTATTGAAAGTCAAAGAGATCTAGGAGTACAGATCCACAGGTCATTGAAAGGGGCAACACAGGTGGAGAAGGTAGTCAAGAAGGCATACGGCATGCTTGCCTTCATTGGCCGGGGCATTGAGTATAAGAATTGGCAAGTCATGTTGCAGCTGTATAGAACCTTAGTTAGGCCACACTTGGAGTATAGTGTTCAATTCTGGTCGCCACACTACCAGAAGGATGTGGAGGCTTTAGAGAGGGTGCAGAAGAGATTTACCAGAATGTTGCCTGGTATGGAGGGCATAAGCTATGAGGAGCGATTGAATAAACTCGGTTTGTTCTCACTGGAACGAAGGAGGTTGAGGGGCGACCTGATAGAGGTATACAAAATTATGAGGGGCATAGACAGAGTGGATAGTCAGAGGCTTTTCCCCAGGGTAGAGGGGTCAATTACTAGGGGGCATAGGTTTAAGGTGAGAGGGGCAAGGTTTAGAGTAGATGTACGAGGCAAGTTTTTTACGCAGAGGGTAGTGGGTGCCTGGAACTCGCTACCGGAGGAGGTAGTGGAAGCAGGGACGATAGGGACATTTAAGGGGCATCTTGACAAATATATGAATAGGATGGGAATAGAAGGATACGGACCCAGGAAGTGTAGAAGATTGTAGTTGAGTCGGGCAGTATGGTCGGCACGGGCTTGGAGGGCCGAAGGGCCTGTTCCTGTGCTGTACATTTCTTTGTTCTTTGTTTGTTCTTTGTAGGAAAGCTAGTATGAGTGAGAGCAGATCATAGTTATTGTATTAGTGTATAGGTTAGTGGTATTTATCGTCAATTGTTTATTATATAAAAGTAAGAGGTCAAATTCAATTAAGTAGTGTAAATAAATATTTAGCTTTGGTGAATACAAAAGCTAGTTGTGGTCTTTGTGAACACTACGGCAACCAACCTAGGATCTGAACCACAACGAACACCACAGTGTTGAGCATTTGCTAACCATCCTTAACGAGAGGCAATCACATTTTATGAATCAGATGATGACAAGCAGGGTAAGTGGGGGATGACTATACATTCAACGCAAATCATTTACCGATAAAATATGAAGTTGAGAAGTAATAAATGAGCCCAGGCAGTGGAATCACGCAAGTGAGCCCTGGACCTGAGTGGCAGCCAACGCTGTTCTGAGTGCTGTTTAACATGGTTTACACCTAACAAACGGACAAAGGTGACACAGCACAGGAACACATTTGAGGAATGACCATATTGGCCTGAATGTCACCATTCAACCTACCATTATAAGTGGTGATTAGAGTTGGCACGCCTGCAGCCTCACTATAATATCACTTAAGGTAGCTTGTTTAAGAGTAAATTCAAAGTAAGCTCCCATTTCTACAGTGCTGACTTCCTGCATCCCGGCCTTTGAACGGGATTCATTATGATTTGGAAATATCACCCTGCTTCTCCTGAAAGAACAAAAATCATTCAAAGCAAAAGTACAAAAAAATAATGTAACCAGCGTGCTTAATGTTTATTTTCCAGGTTTGTAGCAGTGATTCCATGGCCTTACAAAATGGGATTTGTCAATGTCGCCATCTTATAAAACACTGCTGCAAAATGTTCTCAATAGCTGCCTGCAAAAGCTTCTAGAAGTACAAGATGTAAAACAGTTTTTATTTCCCTGCAATGTTATATACAGTACCATGGAGTGTCTCAACAAATAGAGATAGTTTCGGTAAATACTAGATCAGATAAAAGCTAATTTTAAATAGAGTGAGACAACAGCCTGAAACAATATAAATTCTTTTACACTTCAGTACATTTTTTCGGATGGTAATGGGGGCTGTTAATCAACAGTCCGTACAACATCACGGCTACTTGTGATTCTGGACAAAGGCCCAATCGCCCCCCCCCGCAGTGACACTAGTGCTTTCCCAGTGGAGGGGTCGGGAAGGTGGGAATGGACCTTCAGCTTTAAGCTGAAACAATAGTGGGAGCAATTTAATGCAAGTTCCCAGCTACATGACTGCAATGAGGCAGAGGGCATTAAAATATACAGCTACCACAGGGCCTCTGCGATGTTTGCACAAGGCGTTGGATAGGGGGAATTAAGAGAGGAGGATGAGTCATTCCAATTGCTCCCCTACAGACTTCTCTCAACAGTCAAAGAGGTTCTCCCCCCAACCCTCTACTACGAAACTGTTAGGGGTAGGGTCATTCTAACATCAGACTTGGAAATTTCCAAAATGGCAGTGATGTGGCACGAGATTCAGGCTGTTTGAGAAGCCTCCTGTCTGAGGCACAAGACTTGCCAGGACTAGCCTGGGGGAGATTTTTCAGACAGGAATACCAAACCCAGGCAATGAACCACACAAACCAGATTCATCGGGTTTCAGGTACAACTGGTATCCAGCCAACCCACATGTTGCTATCCGGTGTGATGTGGTGACATGTTGATTAACTAGCGGTTTCATACATGTGTTCAAACGGTGTTCAAATCAGCACCTCAAACTTTTGGAGATTTCATAGCCACATTCTTCAGCATTACTGAACCATAGACGCACACAAGGTAAGGTTTAATAGAAATGCTGATCTTGTATGAAGGTCTTGCCCCCCCCCCCCCCGGTAAGGGCTTTCTCTAGGGTCGATTGGCCCCTAGGTGCAATTTGTGCAAAGTGAGTGGCAGCCTGCTGTTAAAAGTCTTTCCCCTCACGACCGTTCCTCACATAAGTAAAGGGGGAAGAGGTGGAGTCCTTTCAGAAGTGGCTCCCTTTCACCACTGCCGCAGAGTTTTTACAGAGCACTGGCCTTTTTGCAGGCTGACATCGTCCAGGCTGATCTCTGCTCTCTTCCTCTCGCGCACCCCTTTGAAGATGACCTAGGGGAAGGAAAAGAGAGAGTTGGAGGCCGGGTGTGACTGTGAAACGGGTCCGACAAAGCCCCACTGAGCCCTTGTGTTTCCTGCTAAAGCAGTTCATGTGACCTTTGTCTTCATTCCCCACAGCTGCACATCCACTTTGAAGCTAACCTACAACACCATGCACATGGGAGTAACATTGTCTCGTCATTTGGTCGCAGTTATATCTCTCATCTTCCTGAGTTATCCTCCTATCTTTAAAGAATATTTATCATCAAAGAAACAATATGAATTGCTGAAGGAGACACACTATTAACTCTTTCAGTGCTTAATTATTCAAGTCTCCTCAGGAAGGTGTGTGTGGAGGCACTGTGAATAGGAAGCAGCTTAGAAGAGCCTGTGACCGGTGCTAATTCAGGCTGGAGTAGACCTCACTAGAAATTGGCAACCCTCAGATACTTCACCCAACCGAGTCAAAACGCGGAGTTCATGTGGGGTAGGACTTTTGTCCTCTCTGTGCTTTCTGCCCCAGCAGAACCTATTTTCCTGGAGTGCAGAGTTAGATTTCCACCATCGCCCGCGGTGGTAATGTCATTGGACTAGTAATTCAGAGGTCATGCTCCAGCGACAAGGGGTCAAATTCTCCCCCCCCCCCCCGGCAGGTTTTTTACGCAGAGGGTGTCGAGTGCCTGGAACCCGTTGTCAGGGGAGGTTGTGGAAGCAGATACATTAACAGGGTTCAAAAGGCATCTTGACAAACACATGGATAGGATGGGTATAGAGGGATACAAGGAAGTGCTGAGGGTTTTGGCAAAGGTTGGTATCATGACCGGTACAGGCTTGGAGGGCCGAAGGGCCTGTTCCTGTACTGTATTGTTCTTTGTTCTTTGTAACAAAGGGATAGAGAGGAGGCTCATTCAAAATCCCTCCCCTCTACGGGAACACCTCAGGGCTGTGACTACTGCTCTTTTGTGACCAACTGTCATTGACCTTCCCAATGGTAGGAGAGAGCTATTGGGGAAGATGCCAGCTCCGGAATTCCCTGTGGAAGCAGGAAAATCCCACTCAGCTGCTGACCTCGCTGCCACATTTTCCCACCATTTCTCCCACATATCCGGCTCGATTGAATTCCCTCCTGAAATCTCGTTGGTAACTGTCCTGTTGAAGCGCCTGGAGGCGTGTAACTATGTTAAAGTCGCTATATAAATGCAAGTTGTATTTGTTTTTGGTAAACCCACCCCGTATCAGGTTGTAGCGAATTCCCGATTCAGCCTCAAATCCAACACCCACTCTATGGCCTGAATCTTCCAACCCTATCCGCCAGCGGGATGCTCCGGGCCCCCTGATGTCAATGGACTTTTGGCTGGCTCACCGCATGCATCGCGGAGGGAGTCACTGCATAATGATCCAGAGAGGAAGCACTGACCAATTGTCTCTCCCTCCCCTAGGGTCTCTCTGGTTGGCTGCAGTCCTTCTCGATCCTCCATATCACTACCTTAGGATGAAATGGGAATCAAAGCTAAAATGATCCCTGTCTGTATCAAAATGGTCATTATTTAGTCATTTACATGTGGTTCTTGATGCACGGTCTCTAATGTCAATATGTGGATTTTATTGGGTGGTTTCTTTGTTACAACACCTGTTACAAATGGTGATCCATTTTGGAGGACTAACAAGGCAGGGGAATGCACAATGAACAGTAGAACGCTGGGACATTCAGAAGACCAACAGGATCTTGGGGTGCCTGAAGTCAGCAGGACAGGGAGATAAGGGGGTTGAAAAGACACATGGGCTACTTCTCTTCATTAACTGAAGCATAGAATATAAGAGCAGGGTGGCTATTAGGGACGGCACGGTAGCACAGTGGTTAGCACATTTGCTTCGCAGCTCCAGGGGCCCAGGTTCAATTCCCGGCTTGGGTCACTGTGCGGAGTCTGCACGTTCTCCCCGTGTGTGCGTGGGTTTCCTCCGGGTGCTCCGGTTTCCTCCCACAGTCCAAAGATGTGCAGGTTAGGTGGATTGGCCATACTAAATTGCCCTTAGTTTCCAATAAAAATTAGCTGGGGTTACTGGGTTACGGGGATAGGGTGGAAGCATGGACTTAAGTAGGGTGCACTTTCCAAGAGCCGCTGCAGACTCGATGGGCCGAATGGCCTCCTGTACTGTAAATTCTATGATTCTAGTGAGCAGCATGGTATCACAATGGTTAGCACAGTTGCTTCATAGCTCCAGTGTCCCAGGTTCAATTCCCGGCTTGGGTCACTGTGCGGAGTCTGCACGTTCTCCCCGTATCTGCGTGGGTTTCCTCCGGGTGCTCCGGTTTCCTCCCACAGTCCAAAGATGTGCAGGTTAGGTGGATTGGCCACGCTAAATTGCCCTTAGTGTCCAAAAAGGTTGGGTGGGGTTACTGGGTTATGGGGATAGGGTGGAGGTGTGGTCCAGTGAAGACTCGATGGGCCGCATGGCCTCCTTCATCATGCAAAATCTACGATCTTATGATGGCGCTGTAGAAAACACTTTTTAGGCCACAGCTAGAGTACTGTGTGCTATTCTGGTCACCACACTATAGGAAGGAAGTGATGGCACTAGAGATGGTGCAAAGGAAATTCACCAGGGTGTTGTTGCCTGGGCTGGAGCATCTCCGCTATGAAGTTAGGCTGGGGTTGTTCTCCTTAGAGTGGAGAAGATTGAGGGGGACCTGATTGGAGAGCAAAACATTAGGAGGGACATAGATAGGGTAGATAGGAAGGAACCTTTCTCCTTCATAGTGGGGTTAATAACCTGGGGCATGAATTTAAGGTAAGGGGCAGGAGATTTAAGGGAGATTTGAGGAAAGAAATTTTCACCAAGAGGGTGAATTGATAGCATCTCAACAAATGTGATGTAAGTGGACACTGTCATCATTGTTAGTGGTTTATGATGAGAAATCCTGTGGCAAGAATAGGAGACTTGTTTTTGCAGGCTGCCGATTTGCCAGCTTAGAGGAACTAATGTTGGCATGGTAGCACAGTGGTTAGAACTGTAGCTTCACAGCGCCAGGGTCCCAGGTTCGATTCCCGGCTTGGGTCACTGTCTGTGCGGAGTCTGCACGTTCTCCCCGTGTCTGAGTGGGTTTCCTCCGGGTGCTCCGGTTTCCTCCCATAGTCCAAGGATGTGCAGGTTAGGTGGATTGGACATTCTGAACTCCCCCTCTGTGTACCTGAACAGGCGCCGGAATGTGGCGGCTAGGGGCTTTTCACAGTAACTTCATTGCATCGTTAATGTAAGCCTATTTGTGACAATAAAGATTATTACTTATTATAAGTACTGTCTCTTGCGGTCAAACGCATTTACATATCTCCAGGTTTGGAATTTAGTACAGAAGGTTTTAGGGCGACACGGTGGCGCAGTGGTTAGCACTGCTGCCTCATGGCGCCGAGGACCCGGGTTCAAACCCGGCCCCAGGTCACTGTCCGCGTGGAGTTTGCACCGTCTCCCCGTGTCCGCGTGGGTTTCGCCCCCACAACCGAAAGATGTGCAGAGTAGTTGGATTGGCCATGCTAAATTGCCCCTTAATTGGAAAAAAAGAATTGGTACTCTAAATTTTTTTTTAATTAAAAAAAAAGAACATAGAACATTACAGCGCAGTACAGGCCCTTCGGCCCTCGATGTTGCGCCGACCTGTGAAATCACTCTAAAGCCCAGCTACACTATTCCCTTATCATCCATATGTTCATCCAATGACCATTTCTAGAACATAGAAGGCTTTCCTGACTTTCCCAGAAGCGCCGCCGACTTCTCTAATGGAAAGGATCCTCTTACTTGCGGGTCAGAGTGGGAGGGGGAGCTGGGGTTTGTAGTAGTCTCGGAGACAAGGCGATAGGTGTGAGCGGGATTCCGGGGGCACGGCCAACCACACGCACACGTTCTGGTCCTGTCCCAAACGCATGAGCTTCTGGATCTCCTTCTTTAGCGCCATGCTCGTGATTCTCAATGTAGAACTGGAGCCATTTCTGGGGTGTCGAACACGCCGGGGCTGCAGATGGGGGCGGAGGCTGATGTCCTTGCCTTCGCCTCGTTGAGCGTCCGGAGGCGGGTCCTGCTGGGGTGGAGGTCTCCAACCCCACCAAGGGCCCCGGCAGGGTTAGGGGATCTAATGGAGTTTTTATGCCTCGGGGAGGTTGAGTACACCATGAGGGGATCAGTCAAGGGATTCTCCCGGATGTGGCGGCCTTTTATTACTTACTTCAGGGAACTCATCACCGTCAGTTGTTTGGAGAAGTGGGCGGGAAGGGGGGGGGGAGTTCGGGTGTGTGAGATGGGGGGGGGGGGGGGGGGGGGGGGGAGTTGGGGTGTGTGGGATTACGTTTTTAATTCTTATTTTGATACTTTTCGGGTTTTAGAAAAAATTTGTAGGATTTTGTAAAACTGAAAATCTTGGATATAAACGTTTATTTTGCAATCCTGTGGCTGCCGTCCACTTTCAGGGCAAGGCCAGGGCACTGGTGTCGTGTTTGGAGCTGTTTGCACTGACTCCATCCTCCTCCAGCCCGGCAGCAATCCGAGCGCTGCATTTCTCCAATCCTGCCCAGTTTTGTGGCCTCGATTTTCTTCGACCAGTATTGGCGGCCTGCCTTTCAGTAGCCTGGTCCCTGGGTCCTAGAATTCCCTCCCTGAACTTCTCTCCTTCTCTACCTCTTTAAGACTCAGCTGAAAACCAACCTCTTTAACCAAGCTTTTGTTCACCTGCCCTAATATCTTTTTATCTGGCTCGATGTAAAATTTTTGTCTGCCAACTCTGCCCTGAGAAACACCTTGGATCATTTCCCTACAATCTGGAGCTTAGGGGAATGGGAGCTGATTTAATTGAAACATACAAGATTCTGAAGGGGTTTGACACTGAGAGACGCTGATCGGGGAATTTAACTCACGGGGGTGGGGGGGGGGGCAATCTCAGGATAAGGGGCCGATCGTATAGGCTGAGGAGAGATTACTTCACTCAGAGGGTTGTGAATCTTTGGGATTCTCTATCCCAGACGATTGTGGAAGCTCCATCATTTAAAGCTGGGTTAGGCAGATTTTTAGTCGTACAGGGAATCAAGGGACATGCTGCGGGATTCTCCGTCGGCAGGATCCTCCACTTCACCGGCAGCGCACCCACGCCCGCAGATTTCCCGACGGCTTGGGGTGGCCACAATCCGAAATCCTATTGGCCGGCTGCGGGAACGGAGAATCATTAGCTTTTTGAGCGCAGCTCCTTCCTCAGGTGAATGAAGAGGTGGGTTCCACAAACACATACATAGACAAATTCAATGATGCAAGACGATACTTTGAATGAGAGTCTTTGCAGGTAATTAAGTCTTTACAGGTCCAGACGGTGCGACTGGAGAGAGGGATAATCACAGATTAAAAAGGTGTGAATTGTCTCAAGCCAGGACAGTTGGTAGGATTTCACAAGTCCATGCCCATGGGGGGTGAATATAATGCGACATGAATCCAAGGTCTCGGTTGAGGCCGTACTCTTGCGTGCGGACTTTTGAATGAGATAGCAGACTGAATGGGCTGCTCCTATTTCTTGTGTTTTAATATATGTTAAAGTAGATTGTATTGTGTGCAATGGCGGGGTCGCGTTTGCACGTTATGGATACTGATTGTTATTAGCTCAACGTTAGATTTAGATTTAGTGTCACATAAATACATATGATAAATCTGCCTTTGAATGATATTTCCTCCTCTGTGGACACCACTGCCCTCCCCCCGGGCACTCATCTACCCAAAGCCGTGGATGCCTTCGGAGGTGGTCGGGTTACTTGACCACCTCCTGGCACTTGGCATTGACCAGTCACAAGCAGCACCATCTAGCATTGTTATGGTAACTAGTCGGAACACCTGACCTGACATATGATTCAAAATGGAACAGGTAAATATATGAATGAGTGGAGGGTTAGTGAGCGGTAAACAGCATGTCAGAGATAACATACTTCCTGTGAAATTAGCTCCATAACCAATCTTTGCACTGGCTGCTGCAAGAGTAAGCAGCTTTGATGTTTAGCCAGATTGCATTGAGTTAGAATCAAGATAAGGAAACATAAAGGTTTGTCGAATTTGCACAGGAATGTTTCCTCAGAAACATGCATGCTAATAGTGTGATGTTTCCTTTGGTGTTTTCGATAAGTGAACAAAGATTGCAAACTGGGGCTGACTGGAAATCTGCCAATCCATACAATCTGTAGCCTGGCTCCGTAAAACCATCCAGAGGTAACTTTGCTTAAAACGTTGTCTCAGTACCGCTCCCTCTGAATTCCGTCTCTCTATGTCACCTGGTTTTCTTAAAAACACGAAGGACGCGATAGAACGGCCTCTCGCGAGACGTTGCGATCTGGATCTCCACCTCGTTGGGCGAGATCCAGATTTGCAAATTTAAGTGAGCCATTAGGCTTGGGAGATCTCGCTATGACGCCGTTCAGAACTGGTCCACACAAACGTGTACCAGGCATAATGGCACTTGGGCGGGGTCTCCCATGCCTTTCGAGACCTCTGGGTGTTCAAGGACATGGCAGGGTGGCTCTCCGTCTGGCACCCGGGCACCTTGGCAGTGCCACATGGGCACTGGGTGCCTGGGTGACACTGCCAGGCTGACAGGGGCACTGCATGGTGGCAGTGCCAGGGTGCCCAGGTTTCAGGGTGGCAAGGCCAAGGGCCAGGCCAAAAGGGAGAGATTCCCATGAAAGGGGGGATGAGGGGGGTATGAAGGGCGGGGGGGTGAAGGGCAGGTATGAAGGGGCTTCCTAAAGGTTGGCGGGGTGTAAGGTTGGGATCCTGAAAGGGGAGGCGGGGAGGCCTGAAAGGGGGCGCTCAGCGACCCCATAGCGGGGTGTCCTTACATGGTGGTGGGGAGGGGGGGTTGTGTGTGGGGCTGATGACATTGACCGTGGGTGGGAACCCTCACGCTCACTTGGAGATTGGGGCACCCTTTCAAAATGGCGGCCCGATCTCGGAGGAGTCGGTCTCGTCGGCGAGTTCAGTACCCATTGCTGAAAACATTTCTAAGTGTGGGTGAGATCTGGAGGAACTCCCCAAGGCCCAAAAATATGACAACGGACACAATTTAACAAAAAAAAAGTCCCGTTTTAGCGATGTGGGAAGAGATTGGGGTTCCATCTTTAAATGGTGCCCTATTTGTTTTCCCCGCCCCCCTTCTGAGCACGACCCCAGACCCCCCCCAATGCACTAAATCACCTGTTGGGAGTCCTCCAGTCCCCCCCCCAGCACCCCACCTCATAGGGGCAGGGCAGCCCCGGTCCCGATGCCCGGCACGGGCAATACGCCACCCGGGCATCTTGGCACTGCTAGCCTGGCACAGTAGCAGTGCCCATGCTGTCTGTTGGCACTGCCAGGCTGGCACTGCCTCGATGCCCAGGTGATAGCAACAGTGCCAGGGTGCCACCCTTCCCAGAGGCCAACCACCGTAATGACCGGCGGGAATCCCGGAAGTGGCCTTTCGCGGGATTTACTGGACCCGTCTCGTCCCGATTCCGGTGGGACGCGGCCGGTAAACTGTGCCCGATGTGTGGGTAAATACCGGTGTGGCTCTCACTGAGAGAGTCAGTAAGAAACATGCCGTCAAACCCGCCCAAGATGGCACTCAGAATGACACTGTTGTTGTGGGTGAATATGTGGCAGCTAATTTGTCCACAGCATGTACTCAAAATCCAGCTATCAGATTTACAAATGTTTACCGGATTAGGAATTGGTCAATTAGCCTCTTGAGGGCTGCTCCGATTCAAGGAGACCATGGCTGATCTGGGATCTAACTCACTGTGCCTGACTTCGCATCATATCCCTTAACTATTTGCTGATGCTGATTGCGAGAAGAATAGTGTCTAGATCACCAGAAGAACTATCCTAGTCTTCTTTGACTATTGCTATGGGATTGTTAACTCCCACCTGAGATGGCTTTGATTTAAATTTGGTTAAAATCCTTCCCACCATGTCCTTTTTTTGCCTTGTAACCTTCATAACCTCTTCCAGGCCCACAAGCCTCCAAGAACTCTACATTCCTCCAATTCTGGTCTCTTGCACGTCCCTGATTTCCTTAGGCCAACCTTTGGCAGTCGGGCCTTCAGTTGCTCTGGTCCTTACGACTGCAGTCCACTTCATAACCATCTCCTGATTTCTACCTCTCTCCAGGCGCTGCTTACAATCTATCTTATTGACTCAGTTTTTAGCCACCTTTCCTGACACCTTTTGCAGCCCTGTGTCAAATTCGGTCTGACAATGCCTCCACGAAGCACCTCGGGATGTTTTACTGCGTTGAAGCTGCCGTTTAAATGCCAATTGTTGTTGACGCTGGGGATGATACCGTGGACAGTGCAGCACCCGTTCAGTACGGGAATTAAGTAGCCACCTGCTCAGGTCCTACCTGTGAGGTTTGGAAAGGCTTGTGTTTTCCCTTCTAGATATCATAGAATCAGAAGGAGGCCATTCGGCCCATCAAGCCTGCACCGGCCATTGGAATGAGCACCCTACTTAAGCCCACACTTCCACACTATCCCCATAACCCAGTAACCCCACCTAGCATTTTTTTTTTGGACACTAACGGAAATTTTGGACGGCCAATCCACCTAACCTGCACACTTTTGGCCTGTGGGAGAAAATCGGAGCACCCGGAGGAAACCCACGCAGACACGGAGAGAACGTGCAGACTCGGCACAGACAATCACCCAAGCCGGGGATTGAACCTGGGACCCTGGAGCTGTGAAGCAACAGTGCTAACCACTGTGCACCCGTGCTGCCATCTCTTTGTATATTTGTCCCTTGCAAACTTGCACTGGGTGTAAATCATACTGACTTTACAGGGTTGCTTACAGCTGCAACACTTCAGCAGATACGACCCTGCCTGGCAAATAACGTGTGCTGCAGCCATCAAAGAAACACTGACTATCCTTGGAGAGGGTTTCCTGGGCAACGGCCGAGTGTCGACAGTGACAAACGGCAACGGCTGCTGCCTGCAGAATTGGGTGTGACACTTGCGGATCGCAGGCAGCGCCGAGAATGCCCTTAATCTCACTTTGCAATCGGCGAGGTTGCCTGGGTACAATTTTGCATAATTTTCCTGTTACTGCATTGAGGGGACTGCTGAATAGTAACCAATCTGTGAAAGAAATGGGGCGTTAGACATCAATGTTTAACTTTGATTAATGGGAGCAATGTGCTCCGTGACCAGATCTGATTAGCTTCCACAAGGCAACTTGACCCGCAGGCCTCTGGAGCGGGTGTCCGATATTTTGGACAGAGCCCTGTTACGCTGCAAATTTCAACCCAGTTTTTGCGGCTGTTTAAAATATTGTAGAGGTGTGAAAGGATATTTGACCTGCACAAATAGGAACGTTCTTGGCCCCTGCAGCCTGCCACTGTCTTGGCAACCACTCCAACTGGTGGCTCAAGGTAGCCTCTAAGCCTCTCTCTCTACCTCCACAGATCTGTCTGTTACCCCCAACCCCCTTGGAGCCAGAGCAGATGTGGTTGGCACATTGAAGAATTTGTGCCCGATGAGAGTGGCCCAAGGCATTGCAGAGTGACTGCCCTTCATGGAGGACGCGTTGGGGATGGCCAATCTGTATTTTACAGTCTGTAATTGATAATATGGAAAGATGTGTCATTTGAAACATGGAAGTCTGGCAATATCTGGTCTGAGAGAAACATGAGAGGATACAGGGAAAGATCCCACAAAGGGTTAACAGCAGCTGCAAAGAGCAGGATTGTAAAATGCAGATATCCTTGGTCAAGTAGGCTTAGCAAACAAGACAAACAGGATTTTGAATGAAGCCAAAAACAATGGCTCACACCTTCATTGAAAGTAACTATCTTAGTAAGCAGCTGGAAAGGAAAGGATGAGGTTCAGTTGAATTTGGTGACAATTCTAGGTGTGAAACTTTGCTAATACCAGGTAAATTAAAGAAAACGGGAGACTATCAGTCTACAAGAAACATAATTCAAAGCCAAAATCAAAGTCAAAATTATGAGCTGAGGACACAATTTGGAAAATAAAACTATAGAGATGACAGGAACCAAACCAAAATTCACAGCTCTTGAAACCAAAGCATTTTTGAATATCACAAAGGAACTTTGAACATCACAAAGGAAACAATGTAATCAGAGACCTGAGAGGTGAGGTTATGTCAAAATGAATACTTAATTGGATTAGAATGTTTAGATCAAAGATACTTTTTACAATCAAAGAAAATAAGAGTTACTTTACAATAAAGTCATAAAAACTAGATAACTGTTAGAAAGAGAATATAAACCCGAAGAAAGGGAACAGCCAGCAGAGCCAGCTCTCACCGCTCGGTACATGGGAAAGATAGGATACAGCAACCAAGCTCATCAGCGAATACATCTAAAGAAGACCAGATTTTAAAAAGAAGATTGATTGTCAAGTTGGGCCTGAAGGTCCCTTCAACCAACCAGAAGGATCCAGAAGCAAGCTCTTTTTACTTTTCTGTAAAGACAGTGATTGCATCTTTTAAAAAGAAAAAAATATATAATAATAAAATAACTTAAAAGTTTTACTTTTACTTACTTAGCAACGCAGGACCGAGGATATCAATGCTACTGAGGGGTAAGTAGGTAAAATTCTTCGGAGAAGGTATGGGTTATACCGGGGGATAACTTGAAAATATAGTTTGACCTGAATAGCACCCACTGAAGCCTGCATCAGAGTTGGGGAGTGTGAATCCCTGTTCACCATTTAGAATATCGACCCTTTTTTGGTATAGGGGGAATTCTAAGAATAGTGGTGAGTTTTTAAACTTCAGGTCGCATTCTCAATACTCACATTCTGGAGACCTGGTCCTTTCAGCGTGAACCGGCTGGTCCTCCAGCCATGCCCCCTGTTCCTCTCCCAGAGGATGTGCCCGTAATTTCCATTCCTCTTCACAAACACCTGGATCTTGCCGGCGGAGTCTCCAGACAGTTTGTGCCTGAAGGTGAGACAGAGGTTGCCTGGATCTGCCGTTTGGCCCAGTGCAAGGACAAGATGGGCAACTTCCCTCAGTCTCTCGTGAGAACCAAGAAGAGTCAGGTACCAACTGCGACCTAAAAATACAACCAGAAGAGTTAATCAGACACGGGCTCCAGATTACAATGAACTGGCTGCAAGAGAGGGACCGGTCAATACTGCAAGCAAAAGGTGTTCACACTTTGGAAAGAACGTGGGCTGGATTCTCCCAAAATGGGACTATGTCACCACGCCGGTGTAAAAACGTTGGCGTTTCACTCCCGAGGTTACGATAAAAAAGATCAGTCAATTCACTCACCTGCAGGGGTCTAGCAGGGACCCGGAGTGAGTCACGCAGCTTTAGCTGCGGATACGGGCCCCCGCACTTCCTGTTTTGAATCCACGCATGCACACGGCGAGCGCCATGGCGGACTCGGACCACAGAGGCAGCTGCAGAATGTAGGCCCCCCCGATCGGCCACCCGCCCGAAGATCCCACCGGCCCCGATCTGTCCCCCGGCTGTCCATAAGGCCCTCCTCGGTGTCCGATCCCCCCCCCACCAGGGTGGCTGTGGACTGAGTCTGCAGCTGCCACATAAGCTTCCTGAACGGTGATAGGTGGTTAGTTCCAGGCCGACAGGAACTCGGCCGGTCGGGAGCGGAGGATCGCTGTGCGAGCCTCTGGCAATGGCCCCCCAGCCGCACGGAGGACTCCACGAACACGCCGATTCTCGGGTCCCGGGGAATCGCCGGACCGGCACGGGGCCCAATTTCGGCACAAAATTGGATTCTCCACCCCCGCACCAAACGTGATTTCGGCGCGGAGCTGCGGAGAATCCAGCCGCTTGCCTTTCTGTAGCATCTCCGGACGTCTCAAAGTGCTTAACGGCCAATGAACTACTTTTGAAGCACAGTCATTTTTGTAATGTAATCAAATAGAACATTGAACATAGAACATTACAACGCAGTACAGACCCTTCAGCCCTCGATGTTGCGCCGACCTGTGAAACCACTCTAAAGCCCATCTACACTATTCCCTTATCATCCATATGTCTATCCAATGACCATTTGAATGCCCTTAGTGTTGGCAAGTCCACTACTGTTGCAGGCAGGGCATTCCACGCCCTTACTACCCTCTGAGTAAAGAACCTACCTCTGACATCTGTCCTATATCTATCTCCCCTCAATTTGAAGCTATGTCCCCTCGTGCTAGCCATCACCATCCAAGGAAAAAGGCTCTCACTGTCCACCCTATCCAATCCTCTGATCATCTTGCATGCCTCAATTAAGTCACCTCTTAACCTTCTTCTCTCTAACGAAAACAGCCGCAAGTCCCTCAGCCTTTCCTCATAAGATCTTCCCTCCATACCAGGCAACATTCTGGTAAATCTCCTCTGCACCCTTTCCAGTGCTTCCACATCCTTCCTATAATGCGGCGACCAGAATTGCACGCAATACTCCAAATGCAGCCGCACCAGAGTTTTGTACAGCTGCAATATGACCTCATGGCTCCTAAACTCAGTCCCTCGACCAATAAAAGCTAACACACAGTACGCCTTCTTAACAACCCTATCAACCTGGGTGGCAACTTTCAGGGATCTATGTACATGGACACCGAGATCTCTCTGCTCATCCACACTGCCAAGAATCTTACCATTAGCCCAGTACTCTGTCTTCCTGTTATTCCTTCCAAAATGAATCACCTCACACTTTTCTGCATTAAACTCCATTAAACTCAATAGCAGACAGAAAATCCCACAAAGAAGAATATGTTAGTGACCTGATCATTTGCTTCAGTGATGTTGGTTGAGGGATAAATATTGGCCAGGACACTGGAGAAAACTCTCTGGCTCTTCTTCAAATAGTGCCATGGGATCCTTTACCACCAGAGAGGGTGGGCACAATTTGACATCTTGTCTAGAAGGCGGCACTTCACGCACTGCAGCACACCTTCAACACAGCGGTGGGTGCGCCAACCTAGGTTTTGTCCTTAAATCGTAAACGTCTGGCTTGGGGAAGGATATCAGCAACTGACTATTATCAACGGCCTAGAGAAAACTCATGGGCCTGCCCAAAACAGCCATTCCCAGATCCGCAGTCTGGGCTAAGCGGGACCTTGTTGGGGGAGGTGGGGTGCTATAATGGCCTGCCTCTGCTTCCTAGCCTTGTTCATGTCCCAGGTGGCCCTCGAGAGCGACCAGACATTGCCCTCCAGTAGATTTGAGGCCTGCCTTTGTTACATCTAGACCTGCCAAAACGTCCATCTTGCATTCAGCCCATCCAGTCCATTCTAGCTCACAGCAATGTTTCCTGTAAAATCTTATTGTCATATGTGTGTGGCCAGTTTTTCAACTACATGGCATCTTTAAAGTTTTTTGCACAAAGAACAAGATTTGTGTGATACCGTCCATGGTGTAGCACGGCTGTGTGTGCCCAGCTTAGCTTGAATATTCCCAGCACCCTTGTGCGACCAATATAGCAACCGCTTGGCCAGAATCTAGCCAGAAATGCAGTGTTGGCTCAGGCGAGTGAACCAGAGTGCGGCTCGTGGCTGCATGATATTATTTTCTCGCCGTATTGAACAGCACTTTGTGTAATTTCAAAATGGAAGCAGGATTCACACAGTCAGCTGGAGGGAAGATCTCATTCCGAGATCTCGTTGACGCAAATCCCTCTTTCAGCATTTTGTGCAATGTAGCCGCCATATTACCAGAATTGCGCTCAAGGTCAACGGGGCCGTTAGATCGCAGACCTTGATTTAAGTTCTCAATCTTGTTTTCAAACCTCTCCAAGGCTTCACCCCTCCTTATTTCTGAGGCCTCCTCCAGCCCTACAGCCCCCTGAGATCTCTGCATTCCGCTAACTCCTGAACCTTCCACATTCTATGATTTTCCTTGCTCTAAGATGGCGGCTGGGCCTTCCTGCTGCCCAAGTTCTGGAATTCCCTCCCTAAAGCTCTCTGCCTCTCTATCCACCTCTCTTTACTTTTAAGAGGCTCCTTGATCCCTAACGCTCGGACCATGCTTTAAGTCACCTGCCCTGATATTGATTAATACAGCTCAAATGTTACATTTTGGTGATAACGCTCATGTGCAGCTAATTGGGGTGCTTTACTGCGTTAAAGGAGCTGTTGTTTTGGGCACCATGGAGTGATTTTGAGTTAAAACGGGTCATCTGAGAAAGCGTTTTATTCACGGTGCTCATCTTTGAGGAAGTTACTGGCTGTGATATTATTGGTCAGGTGGCACCTAGGCTGGAGTAGTCCTGTTGGTCAGTATTAAATAGTCCTGAGGCGAACAGTCCTTGCTAAACGAGAAGTTGGAGAGGATTGCATTGTTTTTTTTCAAATGTGAATCGCCCACACCTTCAGGAAGAAGCGCGGGACAAAGAGGTGGAGCTGCTCCCAACTTTGAAAAACGCGCAAGTCTTAACCAGGAGCCACAGGACACGGGTTTGAGATGGGGGGGAAAGACTTGCATTCATATAGTGCCTTTCACATCCTGAGGATGTCCCCAAAGTGCTCAAAATATTGTGAAATGTAGTCATTGTGAAAATTGACAAAGGTAACCAGGGCAGAGATTTTTTTTATTTGTGTGGCACGAATGTAACTTGCCACTTGTCAGCCCAAGCCTGGATATTGCCCAGGTCTTGCTGCATTTCGACATGGACTGCTTCAGTGTCTGTGGAATCATGAATAGTGGCGAACATTGTGCATTGTCAGCGAACATCCCCACATCTGACCTTATGATGGAAGGAAGATCATTGATGAAGCAGCTGAAGATGGCTAGGCCTAGGACACTACCCTGAGGAACTCCTGCAGTGATGTCCCAGGACAGACATAATTTCTTTTTAAATAAAAAAATTTAGAGTACCCAATTAATTTTTTCCAATTAAGGGGCAATTTAGCGTGGCCAATCCACCTACCCTGCACATCTTTGGGTTGTGGGGGCGAAACATACGCAAACACGGAGAGAATGTGCAAACTCCACACGGACAGTGACCCAGAGCCGGGATCGGACCAGGGACCTCGGCGCCGTGAGGCAGCAGGGCGAACCCACTGTGCCACCGTGCTGCCCTACCAGGGCAGAGATGAGAAGGATGTTTCTTACACAGCGAGATGTTACGACCTGGAATGCAATTCCTGAAAGATGGTGGAAGCAAATTCAATAATAATTTTCAAACGGGAGCGGAATATTTACTTGGGAGGGAGTTTGGGGAAAGGCTGAGTGTGTGGGACTAGCTGATGAGCTGTTTCACAGAGCTAGCACAGAGATAATGGGCTGAATGGCCTCCTTCTGCACTGGATATTCTAACGTCCCAGGTCTAATACAACAGTTAGTTAGCAGTTCCACATCACTCACTGACAGCAGCTGGTCAGCAAAGGAATGTCTCTGCGATTGGTTTTGATGTGCTGCAAGTTCCTTGTGTAGTTCTGGCAATAATACCCATGGTTCACAAGATAATTGTTGCCAGGGTTCTGACCATGCCGATTGTGAACGGCCGCAGTGCGCCTGCACGCCATCAGAACATTCCAGAACTGAATACAGCACAGGGTCCAAGTTTGGAATTTGGTCAGACAAATAAATGCAGCTTTCTACAAAGAAGTAGCTTTTCTATTCAAATGTAATTGCACAGATGTTGCAGCCCAACACATTCGGTCCAGCTGGGCTTTGGCAGTGTGTGTGCTCCACATCTACCTCCGAACACCTTTCATCAATTATGCCCCACAGTATAACTGTCAATTCCTTTCTCCCTCATGCACTTCTCCAGCTTTCCCTTCAATGCAGCTGTGTGATTCACCTCCATATGGTAGTAAGCCACTATTCTCTTTCACCCTGGTCATTCACCTGGTTTATCCCTCGTCCTCACTCCCTTAGGCCCAAGGGACTCAGACTGGAATGTATATGACGGACTACTGGTTCAACCATTCACCAGATCTGGTTGGATCACATAAAACGCTATCGGGTCCCGCTGTCGCCGGCTAAAATTTCTTACCATCCCAGGATCATCCTGGAATGCAAAAATAACCCCGGCTTCTTTTCCTTAAAGCAACAGGGCTTTTTCAAAGAATCATAGAATCACTACAGTGCAGAAGGGTCATTCGGCCCATTGAGTCTGTTCTGACCATCTCAAAGACACCCTACCTAAGCCCACGACCCACCCGATCCCTGTAACCCAATAACCCCACCTAACCTTTTGAAACCTCTCTCCCCTGTCTCCGCCACTCTCACTTCCAAGCACTAAGTGTGAGGAGCTCATTGATTTCTTCATCAATAAAATTGAGACTGTATGATCAGTTACCTCAGCCGCGACCGTCCTTTCCTCAAGCCAAACTTCCTCTGAAGCTTCCCCCTGCCCCGACCTTAGCCCTGAACCCCTGCTCCCCATGTTAGCCAACATTGTTAACATTTCTCTCTCTTCGCTCCTGTAAATTCCTCAGTGAATTGATCAGTGACTATCTTATATTCATGACCCCTAGTTTTGGACCCCTGCAAAGTGGAAATATTTTCTTTATGTTTAATCTATCAAACCTCTTCCTAATTTAAGAACCTCCATCGGGTCGCTGTTCAGCCTTCCCATTTGTAAGTTTAAAAAAAAATAAAGGTTTGCATTTGTATAGCACCTTTCACTATCAGCGAACGTTTCAAAGCCAATGAAGTACTTTTGAAGTTTCGTGAATATTGACTACGTAGGAAGTGCGGCAGGCAATCTGCGCACAGCAAGCTCCCACAGATAGCAATGTGGTAATGACCCAATGGGGGTTGTAAAATATGTCACCTAGGAGGACTCATCCACCCTGTGCGCAAAAATGATAAAGAGAACATAGGACATCTCAATGCCAAAATAGAAAATAACTCTTCCATTCACTGTTGTGTTTAAGAGCTGATTGTTCAACTATAAAAGCTATCAAATCAAAGGATATCTCTGTTGAAATCCCGGTGCAACCGTTGTTGCTATAATCAGTAACATATGGTACTTTAAGTCAACAATACTCGGGGTCTTCTGAATTGTTGTCCTGTCCATGCTGCTGCTGAGAGCTCACAGGTATATTTAGGAAGCACTGAGGTTGTTATCCTAGCAATACTCTCCAATGGGGGGGGGGGGGGGGGGGGGGGGGTTGACCTTTTTCTGGTTCCCATTTGTCATGTTGGGGGAGTGGCTCTGTCGCTGGAAGCTCAGATGCTGGGCAGGCTGTCAATCATCCTGATTTGTTTGCGACTCTCACTGCCCTGGGTGCCTGCCCTAGTTGGACTCCTGCAGTCTCAGTTAATTGGTTCTGCATACTTGTTTAAGTAATAGCTTCCCTCCAGTGCAGTTCTGTCAAGGACATTCTGACATCCCACACAGATTCCCCACTAGTCCAGGATCATTCCAACCTATCAGCTACAGTAATAAAAGGGAGCGCGGAAAGGAGGTGGGAATGACTGACTTGCATTTATATAGCGCCTTTCATCTCCTCAGGGTGTCCTTTTTTTAAAAATTCATTTTAACGGGTTGCGGGCTTCGCTGGCTAGGCCAGCATTTGTTGCTCATCCAGAATTGCCCCTTGAGAAGGTGGTGGTGAGCTGCCTTCGTGAACAGTTGCAGTCATGTGGTGTAGGTACACCCACTGTGCTCTCAGGGAGGGAGTTCCAGGATTTTGACCCAGTGACAGCGAAGGAATGGTGATATATTTCCAAGTCAGGGTGGTGAGTGACTTGGAGGGGAATCTCCAGGTGGTGGGGTTCCCATGTATCTGCTGCCTTTGTCCTCCTAGATGGTAGTAGTCGTGAGTGTGGAAGGTGCTGCCTAAGGAGCCTCGGTGAGTTACTGCAGTGCATCTTGTAGATGGTATACACGGCTGCTACTATGCGTCGGTGGTGGAGGGAATGAATATTTGTGGAAGGGGTAGCAATCAAGCAGGTTGCTTTGTCCTGCATGGTGTCGAGCTTCTTGAGTGCTGTTGGAGCTGCACTCATCCAAGCAAGTTGGGAGTATTCCATCACACTTCTGAATTGTGCCTTGTAAGTATGGAAAGGTTTTGGGGGGTGAGGAGGTGAGCTATTCGCCGCAGGTTCCTAGTCTCTGATCTGCTCTTGTAGCCACAGTATTTTTATGGATAGTCCAGTCCCATTTCTGGTCAATGGTAACCCCCAGGATGTTGATTGTGGAGGATTCAGAGATGGTAATGCCATTGAATGCCAAGGGGCAATGGTTAGATCCTCTCTTGTAGGAAATGGTCATTGCCTGGCACTTGTGTGGCACAAATGTAACTTGTCACTTGTCAGCCCAAGCCTGGGTATTGCCCAGGTCTTGCTGCATTTGGACATGGACTGCTTCAGTGTCTGTGGAATCGTGAATAGTGGCGAACATTGTGCATTGTCAGCGAACATCCCCACATCTGACCTTATGATGGAAGGAAGATCATTGATGAAGCAGCTGAAGATGGCTAGGCCTAGGACACTACCCTAAGGAACTCCTGCAGTGATGTCCCAGGACAGACATCATTTTTTTTTAAATAAAAAAATTTAGAGTACCCAATTCATTTTGTCCAATTCAGGGGCAATTTAGCGTGGCCAATCCACCTACCCTGCACATCTTTTGGGTTGCGGGGGCGAAACCCACGCAAACACGGGGAGAATGTGCAAACTCCACACGGACAGTGACCCAGAGCCGGGATCGAACCTAGGATCTCAGCGCCTTGAGGCAGCAATGCTAACCACTGCGCCACCGTGCTGCCCTGGACAGACATAATTAACATCCAACAACCACAATCATCTTCCTTTGTGCCAGGTATGACTCCAACCAGTTCCCTCTTATTCCCATTCACTCCAGTTTAACTAGAGCTCCTTGATGCCATACTTGGTCAAATGCTGCCTTGATGCCAAGGGCAGTCACTCTGAGCTCACCTCTGACATTCAGCTCTTTTGTCCATGTCTGAACCAAGGCTATAATGATGTCAGGAGCTGAGTGACCTTGGCGGAACCCAAACTGAGTGTCCGTGAGCAGGTTATTGCTGAGTAAGTGCCGCTTGATAACACTTTTGATGACTTCTTCCATCACTTTGCTGATGATGGAGAACAGACCGATAGGATGGTAATTGGCAGGGTTGGATTTGTCTTGTGTTATGTGTACATGACACACCTGGTCAACTTTCCACATTGCCAGTAGGATGTCAGTGTTGTAGCTGTACTGGAACAGCTGGGCTAGGGGTGCAGCAAGTTCTGGAACACCAGGCTTCAGTGATGAAACCTGAGGGATTAGTTGGAACACCAGGGGAAATTTTGTTGTCTTCATCAAAATAGTGTTGTGGGATTTTTTTTCTCTCCATGTAAGAGATCTTAATCGGGTTGCAATTTAACATCTCACCGGAAAGCAGGCACCTCCGGCAATGTAGCTACCCCTCAGTACTTCACAAACACCTCTGGCAATGTAGCACTCCCCCAGTACTTCACAAACACCTATGGCAATGTAGCACTCCCCCAGTACTTCACACACACCTCTGGCAATGTAGCATTCCCCCAGTACTTCACAACACCTCCGGCAATGTAGCTACCCGTCAGTACTTCACAAACACCTCTGGCAATGTAGCACACCCCCAGTACTTCACAAACACCTCCGGCAATGTAGCTACCCCTCAGTACTTCACAAACACCTCTGGCAATGTAGCACCCCCCCCCCCCCCCCACCCCACCCCAGTACTTCACAAACACCTCTGGCAATGTAGCACCCCCCCCCCCCCCCCCCCACCCCCAGTACTTCACAAACACCTCCGGCAATGTAGCTACCCCTCAGTACTTCACAAACACCTCCGGCAATGTAGCTACCCCTCAGTACTTCACAAACACCTCTGGCAATGTAGCACACCCCCAGTACTTCACAAACACCTCTGGCAATGTAGCATTCCCCCAGTACTTCACAAACGTGTCAGCCCATTCAACACCCAGAGTGGAGAGGCATTTATTGCCCATTGCCATTTTACAGCTGGCAAGCTTGTCAGGGGGAAGTTAAGAGTGGGACTGGAGTCACATATAGACCATCTCCTTTTTACGTGTTGAAACTGGCAGGGGAGAAAAATAGGGTCATAGTTTCTGGTGTTCTTTGATCCAGCCCTAAGCATCCAGTCACCACAGGCAGTGAAGACCTGGTAAGTCTGGATTCACCTGCTGCTTAAGGGAAGGCCAGCCCTGAGACCTCCAGCCCGGAAACCCTCCAATACATCTGCATACCCCCAACCTAGGCAACACAAATCCTTTTACCCACCATTGGCAGACATGCATTCAGCTGTCTAAATGCTTCAAAGCTCTGGAATTCAAGGCTCTGGAGAACTCCTCCTCCTCTCTGCCACTCTATCCTCCTTCAAAATCTTCCTTAAATCTCCTTGACTTTCCATTGCCCCCGCATAATATCTCCTGCTTACTTTAGATTGGTGTAAGCTTTTGTCTGGTTACCTTCCAGTGAACAGCCTTAGGGTAATTTCTTTACAATCAAGGTGTCAAACAAAGCCACGTTGTTGTAGTCACTTGGTTGAATGTATCTGAGTGTGTACAATAAATGATTCAAGAGGTTTAATTGTTTTGATTACCTGATGGGACCGGGACTCGCTCCCAGTGAATTCCTGATTCTTTCTCCTGGCTCCACCCGCACATTCCGTGGTCAAAGTTGCAGCTGTTTATCAAAATGTCTGCCGACAAATGCACAAAAAAAACACCAGCCGTTTACTCCAGTCAGTCTTGGGCAGCTAAGGAAGCACTGATCGCTTATTGGTGGCTCTGACAGTATTGCTGTCAGTCTGAAATTTCGAGGCTCATCCTTCACCTTTCCAAATGTGGCCAGAGCCGGGCCACCCTATCATGGGCAAGGACATTGGCAATAATTGAGTGAGAAAAAGGCAGCAGGAATTTACTGGGTGTGATTGCGCAAAGGGACGGGGCTGAGGGAACACGAGCGCCAGAAATGTACTGAAGATAGAGGGCAGATTTAAATTCAACAGACAGGGGTCTCAGCCATTGGTTGCAGAGCTAACGAGAGCCACACATCATCCTGCATCATTCCCTTTAGGGAATGCCCGCCATATTTAAGTATCAATCAGGCACTTAGGTGGCCATCAGTGGGCTTCCCCTGGGATCCAGGACCCTGGAGGCTGAAGTCTTGCCATCCAAGAGCTCCCTGGTGCCAGTGGGGGTGCGGTGGTTGCTGCCGGCAGTGCACCCACCAGAGACCCCCATTCAGCAAAGGGCCAAGCCACAGGTGAGTGAGGGCGGGATGGAGGTCGCCGAAGAGGACTGCAAAGGTGGGGTTGCCGGGAAGGGCAGGGGAGCGCCCCCCCCCCCACCACCCACCTATCTGAAGCTGGGTTCCTTGATCAGGCACTGAGTGCCTAACAAGGAGGGCAGAACTCCCAACTGCCACCCTCCTCTGCCCAATTAAATTCCGCCATCTCCAAACGCACATCAGGGAGGACATTAAATTCTGCCCAGAATGTGACTGTTATAATACCAGAAACGTTCTCCCAGTATCAAAAGGCAGCTGTTAAAGAGTGTGAAGAAGAAAAGAAAGAGAAGAAACAGGAGAAGGAAGGTCTAATACAGATAGGGAATATATACAGTGAGTGGTAGAACCCTCGAGTATTGACAGTCAGAGAGATCTTGGTGTACAGGTCCACAGGTCACTGAAAGGGGCAACAGCGGTGGAGAAGGTAGTCAAGAAGGCATACGGCATACTTGCCTTCATTGGCCGGGGCATTGAGTATAAAAATTGACAAGTCATGTTTCAGCTGTATAGAACCTTCGTTAGGCCACACTTGGAGTATAGTGTTCAATTCTGGTCGCCACACTACTAGAAGGATGTGGAGGCTTTAGAGAGGGTGCATAAGAGATTTACCAGGATGTTGCCTGGTATGGAGGGCATTAGCTATGAGGAGAGGTTGAATAAACTTGGTTTGGTCTCACTGGAACAAAGGCGGTTGAGGGGCGACCTGATAGAGGTCTACAAAATTATGAGGGGCATAGACAGAGTGGATAATCAGAGGCTTTTCCCAGGGTAGAGGGGTCAATTACTAGGGGGCATAGGTTTAATGTGCGAGGGGCAAGGTTTAGAGGAGATGTACGAGGTAAGTTTTTTTACACAGATGGTACTTTTCTTAGTTCTTTTGAGAACATTTTCCTCATTCCAAAATGGTGACGGGCATTCTGACAACGGACAATATTTGTCATGGACAATGTTAATAAAGTTGACATTTTTTATTGAACCTCACCACCAAAAGAGTAGGTTCACCTGGAAAATGAACCACCGCCCAATCTATGGCAAAAGCTAAGGATTCATTGAACTCTCAGCTGAAATGTAGCCCCCCCCCCCCCACAAAGGTTAGTTTGAACAAATGGAGGGGCAAGGAATGAAAGTGAAGGGAACCCCAAATTATAACAAAATAAACCTCATCCACGTTTTCGCCAGCTTGGCTGTGGACTTTTATTTAACAAAGTTGGAGCCCTGCCAGGTCCAAACAGAATATGAGTGACACGATCAGAATAAATACCTTGGTCATCCCCTGCGTCATTCTCCTCCGCGCTAATCCCCTTTTCGATGTCAAAAGGGCCAAATAGAGCTCCGTTCCCTCCAGGCTGGCGAGGGACTGCAAGGCGAATGAAAGAGCTGTTAGATACAACTTAAGACTAATCACGTTAAGAGTCTGGTGATCGAGGGGGGTTCAGGACCTGCCAACGTTCTTCTCACCCTTGCTTCTTTCACTGTTCCAAGAAGGTCAGACTGAAAAAGCACAGACTTTCAAAGCTCTCCCTTACTATTGACCAACCCCTGTTATATCGCTGTTTGCTGCAACTCATTCTGTGATTCCCCATCAACAAGGAATGACTGTGCCTTTAAAAACTGGACGGGGCAGGTTGAAGTTTCAAACAGTTCTACCTTCTTCTCTCTGTTCCCCGGCTCCAGGGCCAGCTCAGCCTACTTGGTGTTTCCTGCTTCCATTTCTATCTGCCTCAACCCTTCACGCTCGGTGGCCCAGAAAAGTCTTTGATTTCTCTCATTGTGCCTCCTATTGTCTCTGGCTGATGACCCACTCCGAACAGTCAACCTTCTACTCTTACTTATTTAGGCACATCGTGGGTGACGTGTGCGTAGGCAGCAGAAATATGAGGAGGAGGCCATTCAGCCCTTCGAGCCTCCTCCGCCATTCATTATCATCATGGCTGATCATCTACTCCGACACCATTTTCCTGCACTATTCCCATGTCCCTTGATTTTTTTAATGTGTAGAAATCTATTGAACTCAGTGTCATAATATGCACCCATGCACATCATGAGGTAAAAGCAGGCAGTGACAGACATCCAGGTGAGCCAATCAATATACAGAACAGAACACGACCAATCACAAGATGGGACACCAGTGGGGGGCTTCCACCTATAAAACACACGAGGCATCAGCACTCTGCCTCTTTCCACTGATGATAGCTATAGTGACAGTCAGGGTGTACAAATCATTCAACACCTTCTACACGTAGATCAGAGCTAGCCTGGTCTAGGTAGTTAGCTTTAGTTTACTTAGGATAGTAGAGAGTCAACCCTCAGGCAGCTGTGTGTTTTGTTACTAGAGTTCAATAAATCTTATATTGAACCAACGCCTTTGTTTGGTGTATACTTGATCAGTTAATTGCATTGTGTGCAATCGGTGTTCCCCCAGGGTGAACAACACGACACTCAGTCTTGAACATACTCAATGAGTGGGCCTGCTCAAACATGTGGAACAGAGAATTGCAAAGATTCACCACCCTTTGAGTGAAGAAATTCCTCCTCATCTCAGTACTAAATGCCCTAAATGTGTCTCCTAGTTCTAAACCAGTACCACACACCCCCAGCCTGCCCCCAGCCAAGGGAAACATCCTTCCTTCACCTACTCCGTCAAACCCTGTTGGAATTTTGTATGTTTGAATGAGATCATCTCCCATTCTTCTCCAGAGATTAAAAGGCCCAGTCTATTTAATTGTTCCTCATAGGACTATCCCTCCATCCCAGGGATTAGTTTGGTCAACCTTCATTGCCCTCCCTATATGGCAAGTATATCTTTCCTTAGGTAAGGAGACCAAAACGACAACACAATACTCCAGGTGTGGGTCTCACCAAGGTTCTATATAATTGCAGTAAGACTTTTTTTTTAAACAAACTATTTTATTGAGGTATTTTAGGCATAAAGAAAAAGTGACGTTGTACAGTACAAAAAAAATAAGCCAAGACACAAATTAAACATAGTGCAAACCACAGCTCTGTTCATGCAAGGACCTGCTTCAATATCCCCCTACTCTACCCTAGCCTCCACCCCCGCCCCCCCTCCTGCTGACGCTTACTCCTCTGCGAAGAAGTCAATAAATGGCTGCCACCTTCGGGCGAACCCTAGTAGCGAACCTCTCAAGGCGAACTTGACTTTCCCTAGGCCAAGAAAGCTCGCCATGTCCGACAGCCATACCTCAGCCCTCGGGGGCTTTGAGTCCCTCCATGCTAACAGTATTCGTCGCCGGGCTATCAGGGAAGCAAAGGCCAGAACTCGGCCTCTCTCTCTTCCTGGACTCCCGGGTCCTCCGAAACCCCAAAGATTGCCACCTCCGGGCTCATTACCACCCCAATTTTCAATACCCGGGACATGACATCTGCGAATCCCTGCCAGTACCTCAGTAAGACATTTTTAACCCTATACTCAAATCCTCTTGAAATGAAGGCCAACATGGCTTTCTTAATTGCTTGCTGTAGCTGCATGTTAGCTTTCATAGAAACATAAATGCTATGTAAATGCTATGACTATAGAAAATAAGAGTAGGAGGAGGCCATTCGGCCCTTCCAGCCTGCTCCGCCATCCATTATGATCATGGCTAATCATCTAACTCAATAGCCTGATCCCGCTTTCCCCCATATCCTTTGATCGCCTTCGCCCTAAGTGCTATACCTAACTGCTTCTTGAAACCTTGAAAGGTTTTAGCCTCAATACTTCCTGTGGAAACTCTCTGGGTGAAGAGATTTCTCCTCATCACTGTCCTAAATGGTCTACCCCGTATCCTCAGACTGTGCCCCCTGGTTCTGGACACCCCCACCATCGGGAACATCCTTCCTGCATCTCCCCTGTCTAGTGGTGTTAGAATTTTATAGGTTTCTATGAGATCCCCCCCCCATTCTTCTGAACCCCAGTGAATACAATCCTAACCTTAGACCATAAGACATAGGAGCGGAAGTAAGGCCATTCGGCCCATCGAGTCCACTCCACCATTCAATCATGGCTGATTTCAACTCCATTTACCCGCTCTCTCTCCATAGCCCTTAATTCCTCGAGAAATCAAGAATTTATCAACTTCTGTCTTAAAGACACTCAACGTCCTGGCCTCCACCGCCCTCTGTGGCAATGAATTCCACAGACCCACCACTCTCTGGCTGAAGAAATTTCTCCTCATCTCTATTCTAAAGTGACTCCCTTTTATTCTAAGGCTGTGCCCCCGGGTCCTAGTCTCCCCTGCTAATGGAAACAATTTCCCTACATCCACCCTATCTAAGCCATTCATTATTCATGAATATTATTTCAGTGATTCATGAATAAGGACACCCAAGTCCTCACACTTCTCCACATTGTATTCCATCTCACTAATGTTTGCCCCTTCACTGAGCCTCTCCAAGTCCCCTTGAAGCATCTTTGGTTCACCCTCACAACTAACACTTCCACCTAGTTTATTGTCATCTTCAAACTTGGATAATATCGCCATTCCTTCACTGTCACTACACTGGGCTAAATCGCTGGCTTTGAAAGCAGACCGAGGCAGGCCAGCAGCACGGTTCGATTCCCGTACCAGTCTCCCCGAACAGGTGCCGGAATATGGCGACTAGGGGCTTTTCACAGTAACTTCATTTGAAGCCTACTTGTGACAATAAGTGATTTAAAAAAAACAACACCCAGGCAGAGCACCTGCTCTTTCTAGGAAGCTCAGGAAAACAAAGAGACAGCCTCTTAAGAAAACTTGACATTTTGGAGGGTTTAGGGGTACAGATGGGAACGCTTTCACTTCATTATCGGAGAACTATATGTTTCAGATACCTACATACAGTTTAAAGGGTTTGAAGGCTGCAGATGGGAAGAGCAACCAAACACACCACTTTCCGGGAAAGACCCCTGACCTGAGCCTCTCCAACCCAGCACCAGCCCCCCTGACCCCCATCTCCTGTGAAGGACCCCCCTCGGCACTCTGGAGGCAAGTGTAGGGAGGGTACTCACTCCCTTGCCACCCCTCCGACTGCAAGTCATCAGGTCCCCATTTCTCAGGACTTGCACCAATTCACACCAGCAGGGCTCGCGGCGGGGAGGGGTGGGGGCGCTGGAGCATCCTAGGAGGCAGGCAAATCGGGCATCCTGCCCCTAAGTGAGACTTAAATCAGCTAAAGAGCTATTTGCATCTGGGTCTGGGCGGGATCCTCCTCGGGGACGTCGGGAAATCCGTTATTTGGCCCAACACCTGATTCACCGGGCCTTCGGGATCTCCTCTGCTGGGAGAATTCCGGCCTGTATTTAAACCCCACACCCGTTGATGTAGATTGTGAATAGCTGGGGCCCAAGCATTGATCCTTGCGGTACCTCACAAGTCACAGTCTGACAACCCATAAATGACCCATTTATTCCTACTCTCTGTTTTCTGTCCATTAACTAGTTCTTGGTGCATGCCAGTATATTCTCCTAATCCCATGTGCTCTAACTTTGTTTAGTAGCCTCTTGTGTCTGACCTGATCACCCTTTTCTGAAAATGTAAACATTATTTCCCTTTCATAAATCCATGTTGACTCTGCCCAGTCCTACAATTGGTCTGGATTAGAAAGGTCCTTTGACCTCGGGCGGAAATTCTGGTCCGTTGGCCTCGGGCGGACGCGGTCAAAGAATCCCGACCATTATTTTCCAAATGTCCAGTTGAAATGAAATGAAAATCGCTTATTGTCACAAGTAGGTTTCAAATGAAGTTACTGTGAAAAGCCCCTAGTCGCCACATTCCGACACCTGTTCGGGGAGGCTGGTATCCTTTAGGATAAATTCTAGCATTTTCCCTACTACTGATGTCAGGCTATCATTTCTCCCATTCTTTCTCTCCCCCTTTCTTAACTTCCAGAGTCTATACTTTATGTATGTGAGTGTGTGCATGTATGTACATGTGTGTGTGCATGTGTTTGTGTCCATGTAAGTGTATTATGGGGAGGTCCTGTGACGCAGTGGGTAACACCCAAGCCAGAAGCTCCAGGTTCGATTCCTATCCCAGCATTGGGCGGCCAAGGATGATGCATTCCGAACACAGCCAAACAGGTTGAGAGTATCAACCTGCAAATCCTCCCAAACCAAACCAATGGCAGGCAGTAAGAATGGGAGAGATTCCCGGTCAGTCATGTGATGGAAAGAATGTTCGAGCCTCTTGAAACACAGAATTTACAGTGCCATTCGGCCCATCGAGTCTGCACCGGCCCTTGGAAAGAGCACCCTACCTAACCCCACACCTCCACCCTATCCCCACACTTCCACCCTATCCCTGTAACCCCACCTTAGCTTACCTTTTTTGGACACTAAGGGCAATTTAGAATAGCCAATCCACCTACCCCTGCACATCTTTGGACTGTGGGAGCAAACCGGAGCACCCGGAGGAAACCCATGCAGACATGGGGAGAACGTGCAGACTCTGCACACACAGTGACCCAAGCCGGAATCGAACCTGGGACGCTAGAACTGTGAAGTCATTGTGCTAACCACTATGTTACCGTGCTATCCCTACCATCATTATCCTTCATAACTCTTGGGGCTGGTTTAGCACAGGGCTAAATCGCTGGCTTTGAAAGCAGACCGAGGCAGGCCAGCAGCACGGTTCGATTCCCGTACCAGCCTCCCCGAACAGGTGCCGGAATATGGCGACTAGGGGCTTTTCACAGTAACTTCATTTGAAGCCTACTTGTGACAATAAGCGAATTTCATTTCATTTCATTCAACTCCAGACTACAACATGTATGGAAAAGTGAATGTTGCCACAACGACTTGGACTCCCTAATTGAATTGTAACATGTGCATCTCCATATACCAGCCCTGGCTCTTCTTCAAAACAGTGTTGTGGGATCTTTCAAATCCATCTGAGAGGCAGTCGGGACCTCAGGCTAAAGTTTTGTCCAAAGGTGGGCATTCCCGACAGTGCAGCGTTGCTTTGAAGTGTCAGAACAGATGGAATGTTCAATGTCTTTGGAAGCTCTCTTGAGGTTTGAACCCACAAGCTTCTTACTCAGAGGGGAGGGTGCTGTCACTGAGGCTGTCACATGAAAGCAGAATGCATTACTGGCTTAAAGTCCCTGAATTGGAGAAAGTTACAACAGTTTCTCTGAAGTGAATGCGTGGAAAAGGGGGAGGAAATGGGGGTGGCACGGTGGCACAGTGGTTAATGCAGCTGCCTCACAGCGCCAGGGACCGGGTTCAATTCCGGCCTTGGATGACTCTCTGTGGAGTTTGCACGTTCTCTCCGTGTCTGCGTGGGTTTCCTCCGGGTGCTCCGGTTTCCTCCCACAGCCCAAAGATGTGCACGTTAGGTGGATTGGCCATGCTAAATTGCCCCTTAGTGTCCAGGGTTGTGCGGGTTAAGTGGGATGGCGGGAATGGAGCACGGGGTGAGCCTGTGTGGGGTGTTCTTTCGGAGAGTCAGTACAGACTCGATGGGTTGAGTGTAGGATTCTTGCACTGTAGGATTCCAATCGCACTTCATTCCAGCAGCACGGAATCAATTATTCATTCCCCATGCTTCGAGGGAATTCAAAGATTTCAGAACAACATTGACATAAAGCCAGGAACTTTGCGGCCTCTTTTCAAAACTAAATCTATCCTTGGCAAAAAAGAATCAGCCTGAGGCATCTCTCTAATTCCATTTCTATTTGTGCCGTTGGTTTTAGTGTTGAAATATTCTCTGTGCTGTCACTGCCTAGATTCCATTGGCTGTAATGAAGATTAGTGGCCAAACTAAAATACCCGGCATGCCACAGCTATGGGAGCCGAGCCTTTATCATTCCACTTTGCGGGATTACTATATTCGAACTGCCATGTGAGCCAACTTTCCTTTTACATTCACACCACATGCCGGAGTTATCTTTGGTGGATGCCAGTCGAATGAGGTGTATAGTTAAATCTCACTGACGACCGGCATGTAGTACGGGCCAGCTGCGAGCCAGGTCTTAAGCAGTTGGGTAAATGTTAGTCACCACCTCACACGATGTGAATCCCAGATACCTCCCGGGGCAGTTTAAGTGAGATCGGGAACTCTCCGTCACCCTCGTTCTAATTGCTCCTGCAGGGCAGTACGAACACGATAAGAGATCTTTTCAATCGGAGTTCAAATTTGAGGCTGGGAGGGTGCACACTGAGACACTGCCGGCTGCTCCTTCAGGAGGAGCAAACAACCAGTTGCCGATGAACACGGCCGATGATTTGTGGGTTTGGCAGAAAAAATACAAGCAATTGTGGAACTCAACCCACAGAATGCTGGTAAAAATCCCAAATGAAGAGGCCAGAATTTGGTTTATTCAATCATTACAAGCGACCGAATGTCTACCTTTCTGTGCCTTCTTTCTTATTCATTCAAGGGATCCCTGGTGAGGCCAGAATCGTTTTCCCAACCATAAATGCCTTTGAGAAGGTAGCGGTGAGCTTCCTTCTTGAACCACTGGTGTAGGTGCACCCAAAGTGCGGTTCGAGAGGGAGTTCCAGGATTGACCCAGTGACGGTGATAGAATGTCGATATATTTCCCAGTCAGGATGGGTTGGGTTGAAAGTCCAAGATCTTTCCATCCCGTGGAAAAAACAGAAGTGCGAAAGCCGGTTTTCAAATCGATAAATGAACTCCACAGATCTCAGATCTCAAAGTTGTTGCAGGAAAGATGGTATTCCTAAACTCATGAATATGTGAAACCCGCCCCCCCCCCCCCCCCCCCCCCCCCCCCCACCACCCCCATACAGTGATTCAAAGTCTAAATTTTGGATTGCGGTTTACTTTGCAGTGGCGAAGTCTTTGTACAGCTTGTCAAGACGTACCCAGGAACATGCTGGTTCAAGAATGAGCTTTGGCCTTGTCAGGCTATGAATGAGTATATCACCGGGCAAAATGAATACAAAACATGAAAGCAATTCTTGGAATGTCAACTGGGATGTAAACCTAATTGAGTTGATGAAAGCTTTCATAACCTGGGCTCTGGTGCTGGTGGGTGGTGAAGTTAGTTGAATCAATTAGAAGGATTACATGATATTTATTGGAGGTAGATCTCGACGATACTGCAAATCAGTAAATAGACAATCAGCAGTCAAATTCCAATTGACATCTCACACACTCTTTACTCATGGTGATTAATAGACCGGCACATTCCTAATGTCTCCTTTACTTTAGTAAATAAAGTCCATTGGCCTTTACAGATAAAACCTCATTAAGTTCTTCTGTTAACCTATCTTCTCTTATGTTGAAGATGACTAGAATTTTCCACTTTAATGGGCAGCACGGCACGCTGGCACAGTGGTTAGCACTGCTGCCTCACGGCACTGAGGACCCGGGTTTGAATCCCGGCCCTGGGTCACTGTCCGTGTGGAGTTTGCACATTCTCCCCGTGTCTGTGTGGGTTTCACCCCCACAACCCAAAGATGTGCAGGTTAGGCGGATTGGCCACGCTAAATTGCCCTTTAATTGGAAAAAATAATTGGGTACTCTAAATTTGTATTTTAAAAAAAAAATTCCACTTTAACTGGTTGATAAGGCTAACCATCAGAGGATTTTTAAAAAAGTTACTGCATGAAACAATGTTTGAGAAGCTTGATGACAAGGTCGGCCAGCAAACTGACCTCTGGCTTGGCCATAATAATCGCAGGGAATCTCCTCTTTCTCGGAGTGCTGATGGCTTCTGTCTAAACTCAATACACAGCATAAAACTGGCTGTAATATAACGTCGACCAGCACTAAACAGCCAATCTCACTTAGAGATTGAAGGTCACGACCTGGCACTGGCATTGCTGTTCGAAGCAGAAAAACCAATAAAGCTTGGAAATAACTGGAACTGGTCTGAACTGGAGTTCCATTTTAAGGTCCATTGTATCTCCTGGAGTTCCATTTTAAGGTACACCGTATCTCCTGGAGTTCCATTTTAAGGTACACCTTATCTCCTGGAGTTCCATTTTAAGGTACACCTTATCTCCTGGAGTTCCATTTTAAGGTACACCATATCTCCTGGAGTTCCATTTTAAGGTACACCTTATCTCCTGGAGTTCCATTTTAAGGTACACCATATCTCCTGCCAATTCAATATGGCCGCACAAGATGGCCACCTAGAACAAGATGGCCACCGATACCCATCTGCGCATGTGCAGAAGTCCAGTGACGTCACTGTTGGAGCCTGCAGCCTGGACCAGAAAGTTACAGGGGGTGGGGGCAGGATTTGCAGACGAGAAGACAGATTTCAGAAACACTCACCAGCACAGTGGCAGTAAAATATCCCACAAAGAACGCGATTTCAGTTCCCCTTTTGCAAATCCTTCCCTTCTAATCCCCGTTAAAAGGGGTTTCCAAAGTCCATCAATGTCAGTCCAGGATAGGAATTCACAGCATTTTCCGCCCTTGTTGCCGGAGCCAGTGATGACCATGCATGTGCTCAGCTGCACATTTCCCCCAATAAATATCGCGGCCGTTAACCTGGGTTTGTCATCACCATACAGCTAAACATGCATGCCCTTAGCAGCAAACGCAGCCTTGATGGTATATAATACCAGTTCAGACCAGTACCAGGCATTTCCAAAGTTTTACTGCCTTTGCCTTCTGGATGTTTTAATTTATATAAATGTATTTTAAAATTTCACAACATTTAGCGCAGAGACATTTTCTCCCATTGCTGGGACAAAGAGCTCTGCTTTGTATTTTTTCCCTGTCAGTGTTCTGAACTGGGACTATTATGGTCCCTATAATAGTGCGGGCTTCTAATGCTTACTTCAATCTTGACAAGCAAAAAAAAAAAACATTTGCTAAAAGGAGTCTAAAAATATGAAGGAATATAGCACAAACAGCCCCATAATGGCGTTGTTTAGGAATAGGTTGACCGTTGCCATGAGAGCTGCCACGAACCCCAATCGACCAACCTCACCAGCATTCTCTCCCTCCCCAACCTCACCAGCATTCTCTCCCTCCCCAACCCAACCAGCTTTGTCTCCCATCCTCAAACCCACAGTGTGACCCTCATGAGTTCCAGGAAATTTCACAAACATGTTGGAATTCACTCCCGGGCCTATTACTCCTCGTTAACATAACCTCTGCCTGGAATAGACTAGGGTTTGGCTTGTTGCTGTCAGGAAGCTGGCAAAGGACAGGAGCTTCATCAAAAGGCCAAAATGCAGACTTGGAGCCAGAATATCAGAACTAAACTCAGAGAGGAAGTGGGCTTGAGCAGTCCTGTTCGTGTTCAATTGGCAGGAAGTCTATCCCTGAGCCAAAGCCTTAGGCTAGTGGAAAGTTGGCTCTAGTTAAGACAGTTTTTGTGTATCTGCTTGGTGACATGGCAGATGTGCCTTGTGATAATGTCCTGCACGCTCCTTCCAGTTAGCTACCCAGGAGAGATCATTACTGGCCCAAAAGGGAGGCCTGGAAAGCGGTGACAGATTTGAGCAGCATTCGCAGGGGCTCGTCAATAAAGGTGCCTTCACCCTGTCAGAGGGGCTGAGTTTAAAGCCCTTGGGAGGAGCAGATGGGAATGGGGTTCACCAGCTGCACGCGTCCCCAGGCCATTTACCCGGACCCTGGACTCAGGATGCAGGAGGAAACATGTGGACTATATGCCCACAAGTCAACCTCCAGAGGTGGTGGTGTTGGTGGAAGGTGAGGGAGGGGAGGGTGGGGGCTAGTGCTCCAGGCAACTAAGAGGTCCTCCCTGCCTGTTTGGGTTCAGCTGCAGCCACATGCCGCCTTGAGGTTCCGCCTCC
Source organism: Scyliorhinus torazame (assembly GCF_047496885.1). Classification (NCBI taxonomy): domain Eukaryota; kingdom Metazoa; phylum Chordata; class Chondrichthyes; order Carcharhiniformes; family Scyliorhinidae; genus Scyliorhinus; species Scyliorhinus torazame. Next base: position 19,714,102 of record NC_092709.1, on the reverse strand, counting down.
CACAAGCGTGGCAGCCCAACTGCAAAGGCCTATTTTTTCATTTTAGATTTGGAGAGAGGTCACCTCCATGTGTGGGCACTCCCTCCCTGGCATCCTACTGCAGATTCTAGTAGGCGTCCTATTGGCCCTCCAGCTTCAAGAGCCCGTCCACTGTCCTTAATTGGATGGCGAGCCCACGCCCTCGCCATTAATCAACCGACCAGTTTGGGGAAAATCACAGGTGAGTGACTGTTCCCCTCACAATGCAGGATTGTGACTCCCCTCACACCCGCTACACGAGCCTGACAGCAGAGTCCCGAAACCAGGAGGAGAAATTTCTGCCCTGAGAGTCTGTGCAAATAAGATGAGCGAATCACTCACAAATAGAAGGAAGAAAACAAATTTGAGATTGAATTACGATTGGAACCATTGGAATTGTCATTGCTTTGACAATAGTCACTGCACTCACTCTGCAGCTGCTCGTAGGATATTCCCTTTTTGGTTCTCCACCGATGAAAGAATCTGAAGCATTCTCAATCTTTTAAAAATTATTTCATGGAATGTGGATGTCGCTGGCAAGGCCAGCATTCATTGCCCTTGAACTGAGCAGCTTGCTCAGCCATTTAAGAAGACAATCTTTGCTGTGCGTCTGGAGTCACATGTCGGCCAGACCAGGTAAGGACGGTAGATTTCCTTCCCTAAAGGCCATTAGTGAACCAGATGGGTTTTTAACAACAATCAGTGATAGTTTTCGGTCACCATTATTGAGGCTAGCTTTATAATTCCAGATTTTATTCATTGAATTTACATTCCGCCAGCTGTTGTGGTGGGATTTGAACCCATGCGCCCCCGAGCATGAGCCTGGGCTTTGGATTAATGTCCTGAAGGAATGCAGGATTCTCAACAAGCTATTGTGGGGCTACACCGATTCTACTTATAGTCAGTCAACAACACAGGAACGTAGCAATGTCGGTACATGATTAGGCCGTCTCTTCCCCAGAGCATAAACCTGGGCCTTTGGATTCCTAGTCCTGCGGCATTACCCCTACACCATCATCGCCTCTGATCGGCAGTGGGAGTTGACATTCACAAAATATCCTCTTATGGATCTTAATTAACACACTGGCACAATTTCTACTTAAAGAAACTTTCTCAACTAGGACTTCTCTCATAAGGATTGTTGCAAAGACCCGACCAACCAAACAGCAATCACCCACAAGAGTAATTCATTGCACGGGAGACACTCTGAGATGTCCCAAGGATGATAAAAGCGCTGTTTAAATGCAAATTCTGTCAGTCTTAATGATGGCCGGGATATCTCAGATGGCCGGGTTTCCCATTCTGCCTTCCGAAGAGTTGATGAGGAAGACATCCCTGCCGACAGTGCCTGCCCCATAGCCATTTCCTGCCTTTGCCCCTCACTTAGGAGGAAGTCCCGAGTTAGAGAGCGATTGGCCGACGACTCTCCATTCCCCGCGGTAACAGGGCCTAAGATGGAGACATTGACCACCCCCCCAACCACTGTCCCCCCTCCCCCCCCCACTGAACAGAAATTAAGGTTTATAAAGTGCACGGAACCTAAATCCCTGGAGTGCACAGAAAAGCGAGTTTTCAGGAAGGGTAAGGAAGGTCCGGGATGGGGTAGGTGGATAGTTGGGCACTGGGATGTCGGGGGAGAGCTGTTGGGGGTGGGTCCAGTGGTCACCAATCCTTAAGGTGGCGGGGCGGGATGGGTGGATTTAGGATGGGGCCTGAGATGGAGGCGTCGACCTCCCCCCAACCCCCCGTGTCCCCCCCGCCCCTCCACTTAAGGGCCTCAATCGGGGCAAGGGTGGGCAGCCCATCCAAGGCCTTGCCCGTCCCAGCGTAAAATCGCTGTGGGGATGGGACTGGCGGCAAGTCCATTAGTGCTATTTCACACCCCCTCCCCACCTAAAAACCCGCTGATGGGAGAGCGTGAAATTCAGACCAACCTCTCCGACCACATTTGGCGGGCATCCAACTGAACTGCAGTGTCGTGTTCATCTGATTGAAAATGGAACCTGCTAAATCTATGTAGCATACACTAGTGTGCTGAACGAATGCAGGTTTCTCAACAAGCTATTGTGGACTACAGTAATTACACCCACAGCCAATATAGCAAATGCGGGACATAATGAGACCGTTTCTGCCTCTCGAGCCTCATTTCCATAGCTCACCTCCATTTACCTGTGTGTGTTCCCTATTCCTTTTATTTCCTTAACGAAATCCAGCAGCCTTTTGGTGTGGTGAGTTCCAGATTTTCACTATCCTTTGTGTTAAAAGGTGCTTAATTCCTGATTTCACAGCTGAATGGCCTGGCTTTAGTTTCACTCATCCCTTAATTGTTCTGGATTTCCCCCACCGGAGGAAACAGTTTCTTTGTATCTACCCGCACAATTTTTAACATTTTCAGCCCTGCGATGAGATCGTCCCTTAATCGTCTAGAACTCAGGGGAGGAGAGTGCCGTCTATTGCAACAAAGCCGATCATTGTGTTCTGCCGCCAGAGAGTTGCCCTCTCTGACGCCTTCTCTGTTGGCGAGGTGTAAATAAAGGGGGTTTGGCAATGGCGCCATGCAGTTGGGCCCGTGTTAGTCTTGCTCAGGGCAATACACAGCGAGTACAAGTCCAGGTCATGCAACCCGTCCTTATAATTTAATCCACAATATTATTCTGGTGAATGAGTTGCTGTATGCCTTAGGGCTACCAACTCTCCAGGTGCTCTCCAGGACAGCCCTGGAGCAAAATCAACGGGATATTAAAAGAAAAATTGTTACATCCTTTGAATAATACTCTGTACCAGATTGAAAATGGGTGGGGGAAAAAAAGACTGTTTGGTTGACGTAAAGCTAATTGGATAATGAGTCTTTTATTGGTGTGGGAAGGCAGTGTGTCACAAGGTAGGAATGTGTTGACCAACTATTGGCTTGGGGGCAAGTCATGTGATTCCCTCCAGGAATACATTTAGCTACAATATCCCCAGAAGAGAAAAAACAGTTCAAAGTCGTCAAATCCCAGTAATAATCAGTAACACTTGCACTGATACTACTGGAGTTCCATCTTAATAATAAAAATAATAATAATGATCTTTATTAACACTGTAATGAAGTTACTGTGAAAAGCCCCTAGCCGCCACATTCCGGCGCCTGTTCGGGTACAGAGGGAGAATTCAGAATGTCCAATTCACCTAACAAGCACGTCTTTCAGGACTTGTGGTTGGAAACCGCAGCACCCGGAGGAAACCCCCGCAGACCCGGGGAGAACGTGCAGACTCCGCACAGACAGTGACCCCAGCTGGGAATTAAACCTGGGACCCTGGAGCTGTGAAGCAACAGTGCTAACCACTGTGCTACCGTGCTGGCCCGTATCTTAAGGTATATAAGATGCGTTTGGACAAGTATTATTGGTAGCCTTCATTTCCAAGTTTTACATTATTTTTCCCATTCCCCATGCAACATCCTTCCTGAGGCGCAGCCTCCAAAACCTGAACGCAGTACTCCAGATGGGATCTGACCTAGACTCTCCACGAATGAATCATCTTCCTCCCCTTTCCATTCCCTTCAACATTAAGTGCTTTGTCTTCCTATTTTATTTTGTGCTGGGCCAGATGGCCCAGGGTCAGGCCCGTTTTGGCTACTTGACTTGCCCTCATTCATTTCCACTTATGATTTTTAGCAGCAGGGACCTCCCAAAGGTTCTGTCAAATGTGGTGACAAAACATTACTTTGGCGGTGACTCAAAGGGAACCAACCTCAGGTTTAAATGTTTCAACATGGCAGAAGTTTCTTGAGCAGCTATTGTGTAGGAGACACATTGAAGGCCATCAGTTTCTATCCCCCTCAATCGCTGAATACAGATCATCCAGCCCAATGACACGAGACAATTTGGAATCTTGTAGAAGCGATTGTAACATAGATATAACAGTAGTGTATGTCCAGGGCCCTGGCAATGGGAATGATGTACATTGAACCCAAGGAGTGCTTGGAACTAGGGCTGTGCAGCAGCTCGAGTGCATGACATTGCTCTGTCTATGTTAAAGTAACAATCTACATTAAACCACTCTGAGCCGCACATGGTGACGGCTCAGTGACGGCATTCTCACTTCTAAGTTAGAACATCATAGATTCATGCCTCACTCCAAGGATTTGAGCACAAATCTTGGGGCTGACACTGAGGGAATGCTGTATTGTTGGCACTGTCGTTTTTGAGGTCTTGTCTGCCCTCTCAGAAGATCCAATGGTACCGCCTCAAAAGAAGAGCAGGGATATTTATTCCTGAAGTAACATCACTAAAGCCTGGTGGTTATCACGATGTTCTGTGAAAAATGGATTCAGTGTTTCCTTGGTTACATCGGTGACTATGGGCACAATTTAACCACCGCATTGTGCCCGGCAAGGATCTGGGCGCATCGGTTAAATAGCAGGAAAGGCCAGGGTGTGAACCAGTTTACCATCCAACCAGCCTACTCCCAATGACGATTTCCGGAAAACGCCCAGATATGGCGAGCATATCATTAACCCCCAACTTGCATTAACTCCCATCTCATTAGCGAGACTGAAGTCGAATGTTATGGCCTCCCAGGAATTAACCAGTTCCCCAGCGAAAAGTCACGCTGGCATCGTTTAGTGATCCTTTTTAAAAACGCGAAGCAGATTGTTGTGTGAGGTGCAGCGGAGGGTGAATGCCTCAACCTCATGTGCAAGGCTGGGGTTGACACAGCTAAAAGTGGTACACAGGGCGCACCTGACGAAGTCGAGGAAGAGCCGGCTGTTTGAGGGGGTGGAGGATATTGGTGAATGGTGTGGGAGGGGACCGGTTAATCATGTGCATGTGTTCTGCTCCGGCCCTAAGGTGGAGAAATTGGAGAGGTTGTTTTTCAGCACCATGTCGGCGATCTTGCATGCGGATTTGGAGCCGAGTCCCCTGGGGGCAGTAGTCGGGGTGTCAGACCTGCCGGAGTTGCAAGCGAGGGCGGGGGCAGAGGTTTTAGCGTTTGCCTCGCTGATTGCCCGCAGGCGGGTTTGGTTGGGGTGGAGATCAGCTTCTCCACCCTGTGCCTCAGTGTGGCTGGGGCGTCTAATGGAGTTCCTGAATTTAGAGGTGAAATTTGCCCTAAGAAGGGCGAAGAGGTTCCACAAGAGATGGGGTTTGGTTATAACAATATTAATAATCTTTATTGTCACAAGTAGGCTTACATTAACACTTCAATGAAGTCACTGTGAAAACCCCCTAGTCGCCACATTCAGGCGCCTGTTCTGTACACTGAGGGAGAATTCAGAATGTCCAATTCACCTAACAGGCACGTCCTTCAGGACTTGTGGGAGGAAACCGGAGCACCCGGAGGAAACCCACGCAGACATGGGGAGAACGTACAGACTCCGTACAGACAGTGACCCAAGCCGGGAATCGAACCTGGGACCCTGGCGCTGTGAAGCAACAGTGCTAACCACTGCGCTACCTCGCCACCCTACACAATTGTTAACGCATCGACGACGATGGGACTCGAATCCACGCGTACAAACGACAATTGATTAGCAATCCATTGCTTTAATGGCCTCCTCGTCTCACACGTTTATTCTGCAGTTTGGAGAACTAGTTACCGTCAACAGTTAGGCGGGGGGGGGGGGGGGGGGGGGGGGGGGGGATGGGTGGGGGCCAGGCTTGGGTTTGTTTTGTGTTGTAATGTTTTTCAAATATTAAAATGTAAAAAATTTGAATATAAACTTCTCTTTGTATAAATGTACTGTTGTAGCTTTGTGTTTGTACCAATATTCCGCAGCAAAAGGGTGCTACAACAGTGCATTTATACAAAGAAAACCACGTTTAACATTAAACAGTCAACAGTACAATAAAATCGGCAGCAATCTACAAAAGCATTTCTTCAACATCTTCATCAAGTTGCTCAGTCGAATCAGTCCACCACCCCTTCCCCTTCTCCAGCACTGGCGGTAGGTCATTTTACTCCCTCCCTTTCCTTGCTCCAAGCCACAGAAGCAAAAGAAGTGACAGCAAACAGACACACAGCCTGCAGGCAGCTGCAGCTGCATTCGGATCAATCTGCCACTCTTTCCCCCTCTTGCAGCTCCCAGCAGTAGACTCTCAACAGTGAAAATCACACCAGAAAGTCACACTGACACAGAGCACAACATAAGAGTGAAAGAGCACCCCTTCCCCCTCTCCAGAACTGGTAGCAGGTCATCTTACATCCTCCCCTTTCCTTACTCCAGGCCACAGAAGCAGAATAAGCAGCAGCAACAAACAGTCAAATTTCAGGCATTTGCAGCTACCAGCAGGAGCAATCAGCAGACACACCCTGCAGCACCACTTGAGAGCTGTGAAGTGCTCTCACAACTATCACGCTCAATTCCTTATCAGCAATAACCTTCAGTTGTGAAGCTTGAGGCTGTTCACAGTCAAAGGAAGTTAAAGTGACCTTCAGCATATAACCAAGAGTCTAAAATGATTCATTGGCCAATATAAATGCAAATTCTGTATAGCAATCAATCAGAAACTTGACTCAAAGTGTGAGTATTTTTCTGTCCCATAAACCCATTATTTCAAAAACATCCCTCTTCCTGACTGGACGTGCCGATCACCTTACCTCTGGCCCATGATTTCCACATCACTAATGAATTACTCTCCCAAAGCCGCAGACTAACAAGATAAACCAACATTGTGCTGAAACAATTGTGATACTTACTGAACACATCTCCTCTTTGCCGTGGCGACTCGTTAGGGATCCTGTTGTCCACAGTCGTGACTGTGGTTGAGGCTGTGATTGAGGCTGTGGTTGAGGCTGTGGTTGAGGCTGTGGTTGAGGTTGTGGTTGAGGTTGTGGTCGAGGCTGTGGTTGAGGTTGTGGTCAAGGCTGTGGTTGAGGTTGTCGTCAAGGCTGTGGTTGTGGTTCTGCCTGCAGTAGGGGTGGGACTCTCTGTTTTGACCTGCGGTTTGTTGGCAGTGGGTGGCGGGGTGTTGACCCTCCGCGCTGGAGTCACTGGGTTTGTTTTCCTTTCAGTAATTGTCGGGGTGGTAGTCTCCAGGTCGACGTTATTCATGGTTTCATTGTTGCCTTTGGGCGGAGTTGGGAAAACTGGGAACTTTTCATTCCTTCTGTCAGCTGAAAGACAAGGGTGGCCATGCCATTGATGAATGACTGCTTTGTAAACCTTTTGCTGTAACTCACTTTGCTCACTGTATGCATTAAACATAATGACTCAGTAACATTTCTCTGTACACAAACAGGCTACATATTGAATCGGGGCTCTGTAGCTTCAAATTCATTATTCCTCATTCAACGTTGGGGTTATTCATCTTAGCTCTGAGGCAGTTCCTCACAAATACGAACAAGTACAGAAAACCGGGCACGATATCTCAGTGGCATTCATTCCTTCCAAAACCAACAAGATTGCATTTTTCTTTGTTTCAAAAGTGCAAACATCGTGCACCTGTCGAATTAACTTTATAATTATTAGCCTCAAAATGTGCGGTGAATTGAATATGCGGTTTATTTTATAAGGGGGAAATATTAATCGAGCAAAGTTTCGATGCACTTACGGGGAAGCTGGATACGCTTATGAAGAAGAAGGGAACAAAGGTTTCTGACGGTAGATTTAGATTACAGAAGTTGGGAGGAGGCTCGGGTGGGGCAATCACACCGACATGAGCTGGTTGGGCCAAGTTTCTCGTTTCTGAACCATATACCCTACGCAATCCTTACTTTGGTGAGCAGCACATACACAGGGTAGGCTGACTCAGACAGTATGGAGCTACAGGTACAGACAAACCTCAGTCTGGGTAGTTCATGCAACTTGGGGAAGGGTCACATTCCTGTGCCAACGTTCAAATTGATTCACAGAATAGGGGGCGGCACGTGGTGCGGTGGTTAGCACTGGGACTGCGGCGCTGAGGAGACGGGTTCGAATCCCGGCCCTGGGTCACTGTCCGTGTGGAGTTTGCACATTCTCCCCGTGTCTGCGTGGGTCTCACCCCCACAACCCTGGTTAGGTGGATTGGCCACGCTAAATTGCCCCTTAATTGGAAAAGAAAAATAATTGGCTACTCTTAAAAAAAAAATTTAATAGATTCACAGAATCAGCAACAGGTTATTTAGTATTAATTGCATGCTAATTGGGAGTTCAATTGTGTTCAGGTGGTGGGTATTAACAGGGGATACAGCTGTGATCATTTAATTAGAGACAGACTAAAACTATGGTAAGTGAAAGTAAAGATGCACGATATGTAAAGCGTGTCTCTGTCGATAAAAGCTGGTGGCTCTTATAAAAGCTTTAGCATATAAAGTCTAGGGCAGCACGCTGGCGCAGTGGTTAGCACTGCTGCCTCACGCCGCCGACCACGCGTGTTGGATCCCGGCTCTGGGTCACTGTCCGTGTGGAGTTTACACGTTTCTCCCCGTGTCTGCGTGGGTTTCACCCCCCACAACCCAAAGATGTGCAGGGTAGGTGGATTGGGCACGCTAAATTACCCCTTAATTGGAAAAAACAATAATTGGGTCCACTAAATGTTTTTTAAAGTACAAAATCTAGGCTCCAGTTATATCTTTCGCCGCTTGCCTATCTGAATTATAACATTGAGCCCTTCATGTTTTGAAAGAGGTGTCCAATTAGCTTCACTCCCCTGCTCTTCCTCCATTTGAACAAGTTTTTAACAAGGCTAACCTCATTGGAACGTAAGGAAGTATTTTAATACATACAAGACGCCCTGTTTGAATTGATATACATACGTGTGCAGCTGTAACCGCTACCCCTGTAGCCAGTTATACACTTGCATTTGTACAAGCCTGGTGTGTTCTGACAAATAGCAAAAGCACTGCATTTATGTGTCCTCCTTGCACACTCGTCAACATCTGGAATGGAGAGGAACAAATGGGTCAATGTAGGCTTTCATCCTGCACGAACATTAGAGTCACACGTTTGTTACTCTCTGAGAAAATACGACACAGAAACAGGCCATTCGGCCAACTGTTCCATGCTGGTGGTCAAGCTCCACCTCTGCCTCCTTTATCCCCTACTACATCTAACCTCCATCAGCACGGGCCCTCTATTCCTGACATTACTCCTGAATTTCTTACAGTATTTCTGAGCGCTATCTTATGTTTAATGTGACAATCCTAACTCCCAGTCAGTGAAAATAAAATCTCTCCACATCTATCCTATCAACCCTCTTCAAAAGTTTAAAAACATCCACTCATAACCAGCCACCCCCCCCCGCCCCGCCCCACCCTCCACCCCTCCATCACCCCCCCCCCCCCACCCCCCCCCCCCCCCCCCCACCCCCCCCCCCCCCCCCCCCCCCCCCCGCCCCACCCTCCACCCCTCCATCACCTCTCAAGAGTTCGGAAGAACGAGAAGGAATCTCATTGAAATTTATAAAATGAATATGGGGTTCGACAGGCTGGATGCAGGAAGGGTGTTTTCCCTGGCGGAAGGGCCTGGACCCAGGGGACACAGTCTCAGAAGAAGAGGCAGGCCATTTGGACTGAGGCGAGGGGGAATTTATTTACTCAGAGGGTGGTAAATGTTTGGAATTCTCTACCCCAGAGGGCTGGAGAAGCTCAATCATTGAGTTTGTTCAAGACTGAGATCAATAGATTGCTCGCTATCAAAGATATCAGGTTGGGTTGGAGGTCAGATTCTCCCCCTCTCTGCGTTGGCGTGGCAAGGGGATCTAATGGAGTTCCTGCACTTGGAGAAGGTGAAAGTTGCTCTGAGGGGGGGGCAGATGGGGTTTGTTTATCTTACACTTTGGGGATCTGGTTGCTGTTAAGGAGTGGAGGGGGGGTTGTTTGGGGTGGGGGGGGGGGGGGGGGATTTTGTTGGGTTTGTGTTTATTGTTAAAATATTGAAAACTTGAATAAAAATATATATATTTTTAAAAAGGTATTGGGGATATGGTGACAGTGCGGGAAAGTGTTGTGTGATAGAAGATCAGCCACGATCTATGTGAATGGCGGAGCAGGCTCGAGGGGCCGAGTGGGCCTACTCCTGTTCCTATTTCCTATGTCAGAATCGCTACAGAGTCTAATTTTCAAAGTTGTTCAGGATTCCATAGAAAAAGGTCAACTTTTTAATCCAAATCAAATCGACTCTCAAAAAACAAATACGGAGGCCAATAGTTTTGGAACCAAATTTTTATAAGTATGTTTCGTTTTTAAGGGGAGTGATTCTAATGCTCCGTTGCCCCCGGCGCACCTTCCGCTACACCTGGAGAATAGTGGGGGGAGCGCCCCTAAACGGGGTACGCGCTGGGCGGCAAACGGAGCACTAATGCTCCCGATGTGGCACCCGACGCGGTCTGGGTTTATGCCCTCACTAAGCGTGAACCAGACTTGCATATTTAAATGAGTCCGCACACCCGTTTAAATATTCTCAGCCTGATCGAAGCTGCGGTCTTCCAGCTCCCGGGATTGACCATCCCCACGAGCACAGTGTTGGGCCTGTGCGAATCAGTACTGATTTCCAAAAATGGAAACCGTGATGGCATGGGAGACCATTGGAGCCCCCGGGTGGTCGGCCACAGGACAGGGCAGTGCCTGGCACTGCCAACCAGGTTGGCACGGTCAGTGTGCCAGCTTGCAATCTGCGTTTGGTCTCCCCAAAGTAAAGGAGTTCACGTTGTGAGCAGGAAATAGAACATGCTCAATTGAAAAAAGTGCAAGTAAATCACTTTTTCACCTGCAAGGAGCCTTCAGTTGCTGTTTTACTGCACCAGCATTTTGCATGAATGTGGAAAACATGACAGTGACATTAATATAAAATAAATGAAAACTCAGTGTGTGGATCATTGTGCTGTGATCCTGCACTCCAGCTCTCCCAGGAGGAAGCACATTGAGAGCAGAAAGCCTGTGGGTTTCTGTCCATTAAAATACCCAACAACAGTGCCGCCAATGCCTGAAGAGGATGACAACAGATCTGTCCTGTCATGATATCCACATCAGCATATCATGGTGCAATCACACACACACTGATGGACAGGTAGTTGGACCAGCCAGCACACACATAACATCGCAGCCAATCACCAGTGAGAGCACACGCACTATAAAACAGGGAACACCACAGTTCCCGCTCATTCTACGAGGAGATAGCTCAGAGCACAGAGCTCACAGAGTGCCACTCAGACATAGACCATGTGCTGAGTGCCTCACTAAGATAGTGATAGGGCTGGGTCCACAGGTTAGCTGGTGAAGCACGAACCCAAGCCAGCAGTTAGTTGTTACTATTGTTTTGACAATAAAACAGAGTTGTACCATCTACAGCCGTGTTGGATCATTTGTGCATCAGAACACCCAACACGACATGTCCGTTGCCAAAAGAGACTCACCTAGACACCGGTATTTGCCATTGTAGTACCTCAGTTCAAAGCCATTGTGGCACTTGCAGTAGTAACTTCCAAAGGTGTTGATGCATTTACGGAATCTCGGGCACACAACTCTCCCGGTGGCACACTCATCGACATCTAAAGGGACATGCACATGTTAATGAAAGAAAATCTAATTTAATGTCATCCCCAAGAGGCAAAAAAGACAGGAGTAAGAGTCAAGAGAAGAAAGCGGGTATTCTACACTCAAAGGTAAGAACTGTACCAACCCCAGGAGCTCAGGGTGACCAGCTGTTACACAATAAGCAGCAATTAAATGGCTCCTGACTTTAGGAATTTTGTTTCACCAATCAGCTTCTGTTGGCCAACAATCTTGAGATTACAAAGGTGACTGTGTTATTGAAATGAAAAATTAAAATCGCTTATTGTCACAAGTAGGCTTCAATGAAGTTACTGTGAAAAGCCCCTAGTCGCCACATTCCGGCGCCTGTTCGGGGAGGCTGTTACGGGAATTGAACCGTGCTGCTGGCCTGCCTTGGTCTGCTTTTAAAGCCAGCGATTTAGCCCTGTGCTAAACAGCCCCTATTGCAATTGTGAAGTCAGGTAGATTGTGAGAGGCAATAATACTTCAGTAGAAGCTCATCAGCTAGTAACTGATACTCCCAACCAAATAAACTCCATGGATGGGGAAGGGGATAGAATTAGGCCATTCAGTCTATCAAGCCTGTTGGGCCTTTCTACCCGTTCATGGCCAATCAGCTCACATTTCCCTGGTTTCCATTTCCACCCTGTGATTCCTCGATCAAGGAGCACTGCAAAAACGTATCCCAGGCGAACAAGTCCTCTACTTACGTACCCACACAGGTCCTTCTGTCTGGTCCCAGCTGCAGTCCAGGAGTGGGGCAGCGACACCGAATCTCTCCTTTCACCTCGTCGCAGCCATACTGGCAGTTCGCCATCGCACAGGACCGTGTGTCTGTCAAATAGCAACAGGGATGTTAATTTGTGCCCTGGCAAAGGGCAGCCATCACTTTCAACCAGGGCCAGGGAGAGAGGTCATCGGCCCTGGTGTTTCACCGCCTTCTGGGACCTCCCGTCTGTCTGTGCGACAGAGCCTTTCAGAGGCCGGAGACCAAAGACTGAACGGTTTCACAATTGTATCTGTTTTGTGATCAGCAAGTCTGAAGACTCTGCTGATTGCTGCTTCTCCCTACAACATGTTTTCAATATCTACACTGCGACATAACTCTATCACAATATTTCAATATCCCCCCAAAAAACTCACAAAAAGCACCCCGATAGAGTGCGATAATAGGTAAATAGACAAAAGGACAAGATTAGAGATGGCCTCCTTCTACACTGTGGGGATTCTATGATTAAGCCAATGGAATAGACTCATGAGAATCATGTGCAGGATAAAACCCGTTACTGATTCACTGTGAACGCACTCTTGTCCTGGCGACCTCACCCCACGAAGCCTGCTCACAGTAAACTTTCATTCGCAACAAAATAAGCAGAACTCCAGCCATGGTCCCACCCTCTGTTCGCAAGATAATTATGGATGATAAAGAGCGTTCAACCCAGCTCATCTCATCCATCTCAGAACGACATACAGACATACTTGTTAGGAACAGAAGTAGGCCATTCGGCCCCTCGAGTCGGCTCTGCTCTGTGATAACATCGCCTGCATTATACCAGTGACTACAATTCAAAAGCACTTAATTGGCTGCAAAGTGATTTGGGACATTGTGAAAGGTGCTGTATAAATGTAGGTTTTGTCTTTCCTTCATTACACATGTAAGCAGGAGGCAGAGTGACTATATCAATGGCGAAATGGGAGGCCCAATGCTGACTCTCTAAGGATAATTAATCACTGATATTAGGAAAGTGGCTACAAATAAATCACAGTTCAACTCTGCAGTTAATCTTTCCCCCCTCTCCCCAACAACACCCCCTCAAACCTCCCCGTCTCGCACCCCCACCCTCCTCCAACATAACCTATCACATTGACAGCTGACGTACAGGCATGGGCAGCTGACGATGCATACCTTGGTCGATCAGCTTCCCAAATGGACAAAAGGTTAAAATTGCAGGCTAATCAGAATATTAAAATTAATTACACCACTTTAATTGGCCTATGAGCCACTTTAATTCCCCATTCCATTCCCACTCTGACCCCTATCTCCCAGGCTTCTGACACTGTTTCAATGATCTTACCACAAGTTCAAGGAACAGCACCTCAGCTTCCGGTTCAGTACTTCACAGCCTCCCAGTGAGTTCAACAATTTTGGTTCATACCCACTGCACCCATTTTTCTGGTGGCTGCTGTCATTAATGGTTCTGCTGTTGCCATTTACACCTCCTCTAGACCCATCTTTCGCCTTGCACCATCGTCCCTCTTGTCTGTTCATCTCTCCTGCCCTCCACCTGAGCCCATACCTATCCTTGCGTTCCTATTTCTCTTCCCCAACATTTCCCCAGCTCTGTACTTGCTTACACGCTGCTAAATCTTTAACCTCCAGTTCTGGTGAAAGGCCGACAGCCTGAAACATTGGCCAGAATTTAATGACTGGAATCTCCCTGCCCCTCCCTGCTGACGGGATCTTCCAGCCACGCTGAAATGAAAGGAGGTTTGAACGGCTCGCTGCATTTTCAGCACCCCGCCCCCCCCCCTCCCCTCCGCCCCATCAAGGAGGGGCCAGAAGATTCCGCCCATTAACTGTTACTTCCTTCATTGTTCTGTCTGACCTGCTGAGCATTTCCAACATTTTCCGGGGTTTGTTTTCCTCATATCTCTGCGCAGTTACAGATTCTGGCTGGAAGCTCTGAGCAGTGACCAGGAACAGGAATCCCTTCCCCCGTTAACCAGGCAGGTTGAGGTCAATGGCAGCAGGGCCCAGCTGAGACGAGCAAGCCCTTGAACAAACCAGAGGCAGAATGTGGGCTCAAACAAAGAACAAAGAACAAAGAAATGTACAGCACAGGAACAGGCCCTTCGGCCCTCCAAGCCCGTGCCGACCATGCTGCCCGACTAAACTACAATCTTCTACACTTCCTGGGTCCGTATCCTTCTATTCCCATCCTATTCATATATTTGTCAAGATGCCCCTTAAATGTCCCTATCGTCCCTGCTTCCACTACCTCCTCCGGTAGCGAGTTCCAGGCACCCACTACCCTCTGCGTAAAAAACTTGTCTCGTACATCTACTCTAAACCTTGCCCCTCTCACCTTAAACCTATGCCCCCTAGTAATTGACCCCTCTACCCAGGGGAAAAGCCTCTGACTATCCACTCTGTCTATGCCCCTCATAATTTTGTATACCTCTATCAGGTCTCCCCTCAACCTCCTTCGTTCCAGTGAGAACAAACCGAGTTTATTCAACCGCTCCTCATAGCTAATGCCCTCCATACCAGGCAACATTCTGGTAAATCTCTTCTGCACCCTCTCTAAAGCCTCCACATCCTTCTGGTAGTGTGGCGACCAGAATTGAACACTATACTCCAAGTGTGGCCTAACTAAGGTTCTATACAGCTGCAACATGACTTGCCAATTCTTATACTCAATGCCCCGGCCAATGAAGGCAAGCATGCCATATGCCTTCTTGACTACCTTCTCCACCTGTGTTGCCCCTTTCAATGACCTGTGGACCTGTACTCCTAGATCTCTTTGACTTTCAATACTCTTGAGGGTTCTACCATTCACTGTATATTCCCTACCTGCATTAGACCTTCCAAAATGCATTACCTCACATTTGTCCGGATAAAACTCCATCTGCCATCTCTCCGCCCAAGTCTCCAGACAATCTAAATCCTGCTGTATCCTCCGACAGTCCTCATCGCTATCCGCAATTCCACCAACCTTTGTGTCGTCTGCAAACTTACTAATCAGACCAGTTACATTTTCCTCCAAATCATTTATATATACTACAAAGAGCAAAGGTCCCAGCACTGATCCCTGTGGAACACCACTGGTCACAGCCCTCCAATTAGAAAAGCATCCCTCCATTGCTACTCTCTGCCTTCTATGGCCTAGCCAGTTCTGTATCCACCTTGCCAGCTCACCCCTGATCCCGTGTGACTTCACCTTTTGTACTAGTCTACCATGAGGGACCTTGTCAAAGGCCTTACTGAAGTCCATATAGACAACATCTACTGCCCTACCTGCATCAATCATCTTAGTGACCTCCTCGAAAAACTCTATCAAGTTAGTGAGACACGACCTCCCCTTCACAAAACCGTGCTGCCTCTCACTAATACGTCCATTTGCTTCCAAATGGGAGTAGATCCTGTCTCGAAGAATTCTCTCCAGTAATTTCCCTACCACTGAAGTAAGGCTCACCTGCCTGTAGTTCCCGGGATTATCCTTGCTACCCTTCTTAAACAGAGGAACAACATTGGCTATTCTCCAGTCCTCCGGGATATCCCCTGAAGACAGCGAGGATCCAAAGGTTTCTGTCAAGGCCTCAGCAATTTCCTCTCCAGCCTCCTTCAGTATTCTGGGGTAGATCCCATCAGGCCCTGGGGACTTATCTACCTTAATATTTTTTAAGACACCCAACACCTCGTCTTTTTGGATCACAATGTGACCCAGGCTATCTACACCCCCTTCTCCAGACTCAACATCTACCAATTCCTTCTCTTTGGTGAATACTGATGCAAAGTATTCATTTAGTACCTCGCCCATTTCCTCTGGCTCCACACATAGATTCCCTTGCCTATCCTTCAGTGGGCCAACCCTTTCCCTGGCTACCCTCTTGCTTTTTATGTACGTGTAAAAGCCTTGGGATTTTCCTTAACCCTATTTGCCAATGACTTTTCGTGACCCCTTCTAGCCCTCCTGACTCCTTGCTTAAGTTCCTTCCTACTTTCCTTATATTCCACGCAGGCTTCGTCTGTTCCCAGCCTTTTAGCCCTGACAAATGCCTCCTTTTTCTTTTTGACGAGGCCTACAATATCACTCGTCATCCAAGGTTCCCGAAAATTGCCGTATTTATCTTTCTTCCTCACAGGAACATGCCGGTCCTGTATTCCTTTCAACTGCCACTTGAAAGCCTCCCACATGTCAGATGTTGATTTGCCCTCAAACATCCGCCCCCAATCTATGTTCTTCAGTTCCCGCCTAATATTGTTATAATTAGCCTTCCCCCAATTTAGCACATTCATCCTCGGACCACTCTTATCCTTGTCCACCAGTACTTTAAAACTTACTGAATTGTGGTCACTGTTACCGAAATGCTCCCCTACTGAAACATCTACCACCTGGCCGGGCTCATTCCCCAATACCAGGTCCAGTACCGCCCCTTCCCTAGTTGGACTGTCTACATATTGTTTTAAGAAGCCCTCATGGATGCGCCTTACAAACTCCGCCCCGTCTAAGCCCCTGGCACTAAGTGAGTCCCAGTCAATATTGGGGAAGTTGAAGTCTCCCATCACCACAACCCTGTTGTTTTTACTCTTTTCCAAAATCTGTCTACCTATCTGCTCCTCTATCTCCCGCTGGCTGTTGGGAGGCCTGTAGTATACCCCCAACATTGTGACTGCACCCTTCTTATTCCTGATCTCTACCCATATAGCCTCACTGCCCTCTGAGGTGTCCTCTCGCAGTACAGCTGTGATAGGCTCCATTGGCAGGCTGTAACCTCAAAGAAAACTGAATTTAGCAGTTTCGCCACAGAAACAAACAGGATTTTAGTTTTGTTGTGTTTGCCATAAGGAGTGTAAACTGGAACGAGCCTGTCACTGGCCTGTACTATGGGCCGGTGGTTTGGAACCAAACTTGGAGTGGTTATTTACATTGTGTGGTGCTGAGAGGGGTACAATACCTTCCTTGAATGTATTCATTTCACCACCAGAAGAGGTCTATACGGACCAGCTAAAAGCATAATTGAAAATGTCTTTCTTCACCCTGTATTACTGTAGTTGCATTAACATTGAGTCTCCCCACCCCCACAGTACACTTTGTGAAAGTCTGTTGTTTGGTCACGGAAAGGCCACCTTTATTCATGCTGGAGTCAGGCTGATAATGGATCCAGTCACAGCTTTCACATGGAAAGACAGGCTGGAATTTGTTAAACTTGAAGCAAAGTCCAGCTGCTTCATACAAACCAGAACCCAAACCAACAAAAACTGCGCAGCTCATGGAAAGAAAAGAAAGGTTTGTGATTGTTTGAAGCAACTTTCATGGGCACAGGACATCCCAGAATGTTTTACAGCCAATCAACTGCTTTTTGGCCACTGTTGTTATGTAGGGCAATAGGACCCTGTTGCAATTACTCGCTCTACTTGGAATAGGAGTAAGCACAGAATAGATGAACATAACCGTGGAAGGAAACCACCACCTTATCTCCAATGCGATTAATGTAAATATCATCTAAAATAAGGGAGGGTTAACGGATCGTACGAAGAAGCGTAAGTGAATCACCTACTTGCACATGACCCATCAGACATGAGCATGTAGCCATTCAGGCAGTAGCACTTGTAGCTGCCATATGTATTCATACACCGATGCTTGCATGGTCGAGGCTTCATCCCACACTCGTTAAAATCTGTTCCAAAAAAATAAAAGCCACAGTCAATATCAATGGAAAAGGCAAGTCTGGCGCAGCATTGGGAGTCTCAGTTAAAACATATGCGAAAGTCAAATTGCTTAATTATTTTGCTCCCCATTCTAATTCACGGTTAAAATTTTCTCCTTGTATTGAAGCTGTAAATGGATAGCTCTGTTAATGCAGCCAGCTGCCCAGTTGCATCATTATGATCTGAAGTTGTCATCTACATCATAACAGCAGTAATATAATGCATTGCTGGTGTGTTTTGGGGTTTTAGAATTGGTGCAGTATGATAGTATTTTACTGTGAGAGTGCTTTAGAGGTGAAAGTGTGGATCTTGGGTTTGGTAATTTCCGATTCCAATTCTCTTCCTGCACCTAGTCACTGATGCAGACTTCCGTCTGTTTCCATAGCTAGTAATTCCCAGAACAGGTCTCTAGTCTGTCACCAGGAGCTTATAGATTGAGGGGCGCCACTCTACATCAAGCATGGCTGACCAGGAGTCTCTCCCGCTCTTATCACCAGCCACTGGAGTGATTGGAAGGATTTGCAGATTGAGATACTCCACCTGTTTGGCTGCGTTATGGTCATCAAGTCCTGAGGTGGGACTTGAACCCAGAGATTCCGGCTCCGAGGCAGGGACGCTACCTACTGTGCCACAAGACCTCCAGGTTTGGTGTTTGAACATAAGGGATAGGAACAGGAGTAGGCCATTCAGCCCGTCAAACCTGCTCGACCACTCAGTAAGATCATTACACCTCAACTTCACTTTGATGCCCAATCTCGATATGCCCTGAATCCCTTGGTGCCCAAATGTCTATCACTCTCAGTCTTCAATATACCCAACAGCTGACCATACACAGCTCTGTATGGTAAAGAATTCCAAAAGCTGGGGCCGCACGGCTGCGGAGTGGCTAGCACTGCTGCTTCACGGCGCCGAGGACCCGGGTTCAATCCCGGCCCCGGGTCACTGTCCGTGCAGAGTTTGCACATTCTCCCCGTGTCTGCGTGGGTCTCACCCCCACAACCCAAAGATGTGCAGGGTAGGTGGATTGGCCACGCTAAATTGCCCCTTAATTGGAAAAAGAAAATTGGGTGCTCTAAATTTATAAGAAGGGGAGGGGAATAATTCCAAAAGCTCTCAGGATGAAGAAATTTCTCCCAACTCCGTCCTAAATGGCCGCTATCCTGAGATTATGGCCATATGCTGGGCTCTCCAGCCAGTGGAAACAGCCTCGTAGCAATTACCCTGTCAAGACCTCCAAAAACGTTCTACATCCGAGCAAGAGAATTTGATGCGTTTCAACAATGTCACCTCGCATTCTTCTAAACTCCAGGCAATATCGGCTTATTCTATTCAATCACCCCTCATAGGTCAACCATTTCATCTCGGGTCTCAATCTGGTGAATCTAAGTGGCTCTCGGGCCTGTGTAACATTTTGGACATTGGAGTTACATTTATTTCATGGCACCTTCCCAACGCCAGCCTACTTCACATAAACTCTGTTATTCGATAACAAGCGGCCTCCTCCATTCATACAGCAGTCAGGCTTACAATGATGGCTGAAGTGGAATTGTACCAAATTTGCATACCCAATGAAGGAACCTAAAGGTCAGCTTGGGTTATAAATCTCGCTTTGGATGAGTCAATGCTGGTAATGTCACTCTGTCTGGTCACTTTTTATTAGTTGGGCAGTTGATCAATAAATCCAAAATTTCCACCAGGAGTACATGCAACCACACAGAATTTCCAGCATGGAGACAGTCAATCTAAATGGTCTGTGTCGGCCGGTGGACATGCATTTAGCTAGGTGAGGGTGCAGCTTGCGATCATGAGATTTGAACTCATGATTTGAGGTTGCTAGTGGCAAAGCTATGACACACAACCACCTACAAAAGTGTGCAAGCTGCTGATTTAACTCCTGATCAAAATGTTTCTTCCTCTCCGTTTACTTATTAAACATGAACGTTGACGACATTGGACTCTTGATGTTTCATTTCATGAAAAGTGGGGAGTTCTGCTCTTCTCACAGTCCCCTATGTATACAAAAGGAGCACAGATTACATGAAGACTAAACAAGTTGGACATTCTGTTTAGGTTTTGTTTTGTGTTAACGTTGCCATTGGTGCTTTTCCCCAATTTGGTTCTATCCTGCAGATTTGCCCATCTGAATTATCTCATTTCACTGTTTACAACATCTTTACTCCCGATCGATTTTCGATCAGTTTGATCGCCAATCAATAACTACACTATTCAGATAGAAGAGCTCTGAATGGCAGTCGTGAAATAATACTAATAAAATAATAATAATCGCTTATTATCACAAGCAGGCTTCAATGAAGTTACTGTGAAAAGCCCCTAGTCGCCACATTCCGGCGCCTGTTCGGGGAGGCTGGTACGGGAATTGAACCCGCGCTGCTGCCTTGTTCTGCATTACAGGCCAGCTATTTAGCCCAGTGTGCTGAACCGAGTGTGCTAAATATGCAATCAACAGGATTTAATTGATTCCATATCGAAGGTACTTCAAAGTCAGGGAAACGAACAACCACAGAATCCTTGGTATGTCGCTAAATTTTGTGCTCATTGGGGTAGGGGTGGTGGTGGGAGCTGTCAGTTTTGACGAATGGAACATTTTCTTATTTCACACACCCATTGAGAATATCCAGACCTGCTAGATCAGACTCAGGGTGGCGAGGAACAGAATGAACTCTCCTCCACCCTGCCAGTGGTAACAGGGGTGGGTGGGGATGGAATTAGTCCTGGAAGGTGGCACTAAATGGATGACGGTGACCAGCAGTCCGGGTTTAACCCCGTCCAATTTTCCATTACAAACCAATGTCGCCCCCAGGGTTCTCTCTCCCTTAGAAGCTCCAGAGACAACGAGAATGACGCTTTCACCTTTCCCACAGCAGTCGGCTAGAATTAGAACCATGGTTCACAGCACAGAAGGAGGCCATTCGACCCAGCATGCTCATGCTAGCTCTTTGTTAGTGAATCTAAAATGAATCCCAGCATCCTGCTCTCGCCTCACAGCACGGTTTCCTCCTCTGCTTCAAATATTTTCTCCTGGGGGCACAGTGGTTAGCACTGCTGCCTCACGACACCAGGGTCCCAGGTTCGATCCCGGCTCTGGGTCCGTGTGGAGTGTTTGCGTGGGTTGCGCCCCCACAACCCAAAAGATGCGCAGGCTAGGTGGATTGGCCACGCTAAATTGTCCCTTAAGTGGAAAAAGTGAATAGGATTCTAAATTATATTTTAAAAATATATTTTCTCCTAATTTTGTTCCTCGCGCTCAGTGACAATCCTAAATTGATGACCCTTTCTGAGTGATTCCTCAACTCGTGTTTCCTTTTTATCCCCTTCAGTGAACATACACTGAACACTCTCGAGGGGTTAAATATCCTCTTCACAACGTGGCATTCTGTTGAACTACGGCCAAACCGATGTTCTGCACACATTTATCATTATTTCTTTATCTGGTCTCTATTTATAAAACTCAGCGTCTCTGACTTTTTTTTGTTGAGGTAAATGATTTAAACCAGGGAGTTGATGGTGGCAGGCCTGGGATGTGAAATGATCATCTTGACTACAGAACCTCAAATTTACCTCGACCGAGGAAAACTATTCTAATCTTCCACCGCAGGACGAACCTCCGACAGTTAAAGGAGATTTCCATCCCCGCCCATCAGGCTGACAGTTGGGTTTGAACCCAGATCACAAAGGTGAAAGGTTATCCATCCCATTGCACCATCCAGTTTCCTAATTGCTTCCTTTTTATAAAATAAATAATCATGTTAAATGAGTCCGGCATTTTCGGGGGTCTGCACTCCCTGAGGTTTTTAAGCCTACTGACAGCTCGCAAAACAAAGCGAGGTTAAACTTGACTAAAACCCACGACAGGCTGCACTATTTTCTTGTTAACAAAGTAGGCCCCACTGCAAGTTTCATAGCAGTGGGGAAGAAGGTTGTAAATAAACAGCTCATTTCTCCATTGGACAGAGGTTAAGTCCCAGGTGCCTTTGTTCTCATTTATCCGACAAGCAGGTCTGGCTTTTCTCGATGATAATGAAATTCACTTTGAGTTTTGAAAAAGTCAACCTTGTGTGTTCTGACTGAAGCTATTAGCAACACCAGACAGTAACAGAACCAGTTCCCATCAAATAATCTGAAGTGTTTAATCCCCAGGATAAAATATTAACCTGCAATATCCAATCTCTATAAAGCTAGTACGTGAAATAAAGGTTCTGGAGCCAGGTTATATAGTTTTTTAAAATGTATTTGTTCATGGATGGCAGTAGTCCAGTGATATTGTCACTGGACAGTAATGTTCTGGGGAACTGGGTTTGTACTGTTCTATGACTGATGGTGAAATTTGGGCCGGAATTCTCTGGCCGTTGGGATTTCCTGGGCACGATCCAACGGCCACGCTGCTCCGCAAAAGCAGCTCGCCACGGCGCAGTGTGGCCTTTGAAAGCCAAGAGACCCTGCTCTCGGGATCTACCCGGCTCACAACGCTTCGCGAGGTTCAACGCAATCTCGCGAGACATTGCGATGTGAATCCCGCCCACAATAGGCGGGAACACGTTTCAGCAAATCTGCGTATTAGAGCGAGGCAGCTAGCCTTATGCTAATGCGCAGATTCCCGAGGTGCCTGAGGGTTTGGGATTAAACCCCTTCGCCTCAGAGACCTTGGGCGAGTGCCATTCAGCACGAGTTCCCACAAATGGGGACCAGATGTAACTGCACTCATGGGGGTCACGAAAGGGATCGGAGACCCACAGCTGCATACTGTTTGGGCAGGGTGGTTTCCTGGCAGTGCCAACTTGGCACTCAGGTGGCACTGCCAGAGTACCAGGCTGCCATTGTTTTTGAAATGAAATGAAATGAAAATCACTTATTGTCACAAGTAGGCTTCAATGAAGTTACTGTGAAAAGCCCCTAGACGCCACATTCCGATGCCTGTTCAGGGAGGCTGGTACGGGAATACATGCATACGATCAGGCCAGGGTTACCCGGCGTGGGTGGCCAGGGAAGCTCCCACATTGCGTTCGGGCTGGGGGGAGGACAGGGATTGTTTTGGGGCCTCGGAGATCGGGACGCCGTTTTTAATGGAGCAGAGCTCCCCACTGTACAAAACGGGGCTATGTGTGGACTCGGCCGTGGGTTCCCCGTTCGGGCCTCTTATTCAACTGCGAGTGCAGGAACCACGCAGCTAAACGCGCTTGCCGGGGGACTTTGTTCCCTTTTGGGAGAATCGCGCCCCCTGTTCCCGCTGGCAGCGCACCCCCACCTGCAGGTTTCCCATTCACAAGCGGTGGGAATAGTGAATCCCGCCGCCAGCGAACGGCGTTCCGTTGACAAACACACGGCTGGAGGACCGGACAATCCTGGGATTGAATTCAAAAAAAATCTGGATTTATAAGTCTAATGATGGCCATGAAGCCATTGTTGTAACAACCCATCTAATTCACCAATGTCCCTTTAGAGAAGGAAATCGATCATCCTTACCTGGTCTGGCCTAAATGTGACTCCAGATCCACAGCAATGTGGTTGACTCTTAACTGCCCTCTTCAGGGCAATTAGGGATGGGCAATGAATGCTGACCCAGCCGGCCACGCTCACATTCCATAAAATAATGTTTTAATGGGATGTGGTTATCGTTGGCAAGACCAGCATTTGTTGCCCATCCCTAATTGTCCTTGAGTGGCTTGCTAGGCCATTTCAGAGGGGGTTTTACTTCGAAGAGAGGAGCCTAAGGGGTTGACGTGTACAAAACTATGAGGGGCTTAGGAAGGGTCGACAGAAAAAAAACTTGTTTCCCCCCTGGCTGAGGGGTCAATTACCAGGGGGCACAGATTTAAGGTGTGCAGTGGAGTGATTAGAGGGCACACGAGGAGGTACGTTTTCACCCAGAGTGTGGCGGGTGTCTGGAATTCACTGCCGAAGTTGAGCCTGAAATGTTCAATTCATTTCATTTAAAAAGGTACCTGGATCTGCATCTCAACTGTTGTAACCGGGAGGCTTCGGAGCAGGTGCTGGGAAATTGGGTTAAAATGAGCACCTTGTTTATTTTTTCCCTCTTTTTTTGGCTGGCGCAGACCTGATGGGCTGATTGGAACCTTTCTGCACCAGAACCGTTCTGTGGTTCTTCAGTTAAGAGTCAACGTTGCTGTGGGTCTGGAGTCACATGTAGGCCAGGCCAGGTACGGAACAGCAGATTTCCTTCCCTAAACGACGTCAGTGAACCAGATGGGTTTTTATGACAATCGATGACAGTTTCCTGCTCACCATTACTGAGACTAGGTTTCAATGCCATATTCATTAATTGAATTTAAATTCCACCAACTATTATGGTGGAATTTGAATTCCATGCCTGCAGATTTGCCTGGGCATCTGGATTACTAGCCTGGTGATGTTCCCACTCTGCTGCTGCTGCTGCTGCCGCCCCCGCCCCCCATACACACACTTCATGATTTTGAACACCTCTATCAAATCTTCTCTCTGCCTTTTTTTTCTCTAAGGAAAACAGTCCCAACTTTTCCACCCTATCTTCATAACTGAAGTTCCTCAATGTTCCCCATCTCTGGAACCATTCTCGTCATTCTTTTCTGCAACTTCGCTGATGTCTTCACATCCTTCCAGAATTGGACAGAATACTCTAGTTCAGGCCGAACTACTGACTCATACATTTACAACCTCCTTGTTCTTGTCCTCCATGTCCCTAGTAATGATGCTTGACTAACTGCTCTGCCAACCTGTCCTCGTACCGTCAATGACTTATACATCCCGGTCCGCCTGCTTCTGCACCCCCTCTAGAGTTTTACTCTTTACTTTGTGCTGTCTCTCCATGTTCCTCCTACCAAGATGCGTTGAACTCCATCTATCACCCATTCCCCTATCCACCAACTTGCCAATGTCTCTTTGGCACTATCCTCCTCACAGTTCACTATGTCTCCAAGTTTTGTCCCATCGGCAAACTTTAACTTATCAAGAAAAGCAAGGGTCCCAACACTCACCCCTGGGGAACACCACTGCAAACCTTCTTCCAGCACGAAAAACATCCATTAACGATTACTTAGGTAATGTGATAGCCAATTTTGTGCACAGCAAGCTCCCAAAAACAACAATATGATAAATACCAGACAATGTTTTTGTGAGGATATCTGGAGGATAAATATTGGGCAGAACTGAGAATATCTGCCCTGCTCATCTTCAAAATAATGTCCTTGGGTCTTTTTATTCTGCCTGAGACTGCAGTTATGGGATCTCACTTTAAGGTTAGGATTCCTACTGTAATCACAAATCCATTGTCTCCTCTTGCTAAAAAGGTGCATGAGCCTGGACATTAGGTGAGACCAGAACCAGACTTGGCTGTGAAGCCCCTGTAGTGGAATAGCAAACACAGGAAGAACAGTCAGCTGCACGGGGCACCAGATAGCTACCAGCAACCGTGGAAAGCACCTAATGTTAATCAGAGCAGCAAGGAAAAGCTTGCATTTCTATAGCTGTCTGTGTTGCTCCTCGTTCCAGCCTCACAGTACTGAGCCTCTCTACAGTCAGTGATTATATGGTTTGAACACAAAAAGACGTAACAGTCTTGGGTCGATCATCTGCCACTGGTAAATACTGCTTGTGTGTATGTGTTGTAAACCTGCTTAACACGCCTCCTGCGAAAATAATCCCAGAAACAGAGCAATATTGTGTTAAAATGCTCCAGATTTCAAAGGTTGCTTTTAAGAATTCTCCTGAGTGTTTGCTCCAGTTGCTAAAGACTATGAACTGAAGAAATTTTCACACAGTTATCAGAGGGACCTTTGAAAGAATTAACCTGCAATATCCAAGTTCTGTAAAACTAGTGTGCAAAATTAAAACTATGAAGCCTCTGCATGTAGATTTATAGATACATCAAATATTTTCCAAGAAATATGCAACTTACAGATTGGTGCAACTGTTAGCAGGGTACAATAAATATATTTGTGCATAAATATATGTCTACCCCCACATTTCAAAACAATCCTGTATATCACCAACATATATATCCCAGAAATATACCACAGCGTGTAAACATTTTAGTTCCAATTTGTGTGTAACTCCAGTTTGAGTATCGCTAAAAGAAGACACATGTCAAAGCTTTTCACCTTGCACTTATCAGAACATTCACAAGAATATCAAATGTAAAGGGAACAACAATTTGTACTTTGTGAGAAGAGATTGATTGGTGGACTTTGATAGATAGAGATGTTTGTCATGGGGAAAACCACTTGCCAACCAATTAGCACTCTCTGTTCTTCCTGGTTAGTCTGTCAAGACGTAACAGACGTTCACTGTTAGACAGCACCATTTTCTCTGATTGGCACAACCTGGTGTCTCGCTCTTACCTTGGTTACAAGTTTTGCCTGTGTACCCTGGGTAGCACTTGCACCTGTTTGGTCCCACACACTCGCCGTGTTTACATCCATGTTGACACACAGCTGGTAAGAGTAGAATAAACAAGTTAAACAGATCAAACAGGAGGAGCCTCATCCACTCAGCAATCTCACTAAATTACATTTTTTCTGTATTTTACATCTGAGCATTGAATGTGCCGCCTCAGCCATCAGTGACAGGCTACAAAATGGCTGCCCACTTCGAAATGGGAGCCTGTTTCATGCATAGTTGACAACACCATTGAAGTGTTACAACTGCACAGCCATAAGTCTCAGAGACAAGAAGAAATGTTGCCAAGGATTAGAATAAGACAGCACAGGACCTTCCTCAAAAGTGGAAGACGGGTAATTGGGTTTGACAGACATTGTGGAAGAACATTTTACTATCTGCAATGTTAGTGCTATTTTCCGTCAAGTAACTTGGCCTTGTCTTATGCTCAATGTGTTGGCCTTTGTTTTGCTGCACAATTCTGACTTAACTTGATATATATATTTATAACGAGGGGTGCAGAGCACCTAGTAGTAAGTACTCTACACCACACGTAGCAGGAACCCCAACCCTTCATCTCTGCTGAAGCTAGCTAGCCTTGGCAGGGGAATTAAGAAGTCACAACCTGGCCTCAGTACTTTGGTCTCAGGTGAGGCGGTGGGCAGGTGGGAATGGGAGAATTCAGCACTCTTTGATTATTTTCCAGTGACACCTGGCAGGCAAGGGGCACGGCTGCGGGCATCACAGGCGATGCCCTCCGAGGCTGTGAAGCTCGCTGAAGCCATCCAGGCTCGGCTGTGAGGAACGGGCGAAGGGATGAACAGCTGTCAAGACCTTTGCTACCATTAGGCCAGAGTGAGTGAGAGCCCGAGGAAAACATTGGAATCAGACACTAAAGGGAATCAGGTGATAGGGGAGCAGGGCAGGAAAGCAGAGTTGAAGTAGAAGATCAGTCACAAACTTATTGAATGGCGTAGCCGGCTTGAGAGGACTATAGGGCCAACTCCTGCTCTAATTGCTTACGTTCTTATGGAAAGGAAACATTGGGAAATGAGCTGCAATAACAATTTTTGCAGGCGCACGGAAATTGAGACCAGTAAGAAAAATAGCCAAAAGAAGATTGCTGTTGCCATATCGAATGATCAGGATTGAAATCCATTTTTAGTTTATCTGGCAGAAGAGGCAGAGTGGAGGGGTGGAGAGTTTTGATAACCTGGCATGCAGATTCGATTGAAGAATTAGTAGGGAATTGGGGGAAAGGAAAAACTTGCATGGGGGACAGATTACGGGTAGTTGGACAATCGAGATGTCTCTTTCAAAGGGCTGCCGTAGCTATTATCTCTGTTGTATGCCTGTACGGTTTCATGAATTGTTCCATGACAGAAGAAGTTGATAAATCCGGATTAGCTGCGTGATTCTCACAGGGCACCTGTAACGTTTACTGTCCCCCAAATCTCACCTCTGCCAAAGCGCACCTGCATTGAACAGGGGAGGAAAAACAGAACGGCAGACTATATTCTCTTCAACTTTCACTGCCGGTTCAAAGAAAGTTATCAATTGATTATAATGTTTAATTTTGCTATGATCCAGTAACGTGTCAAGGGCCAAAAGTATGAACTGTGCACTCGACTGCATTATAATTCATATTGACATTACGTCAGAAATGTTTCTTTTAAGTTGCTCTTAATGTGGTAGAAGGAGACTGGAAGTCGCTAACTTCCGTTTGGAGAATGACAGAATATGAACAGCACCCACCGGCTCATTAAAGGGAGGGAGGCTGATTAGGGTGAGGGTGACTGAAACAGCTTTCATCTGGTTCCACATTATTAGTAGTTCTGAAATTAGATAATGCAGAGTGGTAAGAGAACATCGAAGAGAAACTTTGAACAGAGAAAGGAAACACAGCGATTGGAAAATGCCTTTACAATAATGTCACTCCACACACAAGAAAAAGAAGAAAAAAACCTCTCACCTTGGTTCATGACGCCTTGCGTTGTGTAAGTAAAAATTATTTGTGACTGACAGGTGCCAATGACTGGCGGGCACTAGTGCCTAGCGAACAGCAGTGACCGGTGGGCAGCAGTGACGAGTGCGTAGCAGTGGCCAGGGGGAGCATCAGTGACCAGGGGGGACATTTGTGACCAGGGGGTGGGGGGGCATCAGTGACCGGGGGGGGGCCAAGTGACCGGCGGCCAAAGTGAAGATAAAAAGTGAGTGTTTTCAGGGGAAAAGACGACAACATTGCCACACTTCCCCAGAACGGGATTGCAATGTTTGGAATCCTCCAGTATTTGCTGACCTGAAGTTTTATTTGTGATCTCTTTATCTCCTTTCTCAAGGGCAATTAGAAATGGGCAATATTAGATGCCGACCTTGCCAACATCGCCCACATCCCAGGATTGGAAAAAAAAAATCACAACAGCAGGTGTGGGAGTTCGATTGGAAAGGCGATTTAGTCATTTGTTCTCCGGCTCTATCGGCGAGAGTGAAAGAACTCTGACCCCAACCAGTGTAACATCAGATCCAAATACGTTTTGCTGGTTTTGATTTGACGAGGAAAAATATGGCATTCAGTTTGTGACGTGAACTGACTGTACATCAGATCAAACTCTACCGAGAACGGAGCAACACATGAAGAGTTTCTCATTAGTCTTGCATTGTAATTGATCGATCGCAAGTCATTTTTAAACCAAATAACTGTATGTGAACTACTCAAATGGCAATAGCTATTAAACCGCCTCAGGTGTCAGCTGTGGCTCAGATGGTCACACTCTCACCTTCAAGTCAGAAGGGCTCCCACTCAGGACTTGACCACATAATCTAAGGCTGACACTTCCAGGGTACCATGTTGTCTTTTGGGAAGGGTGTTGACCTGAACCTGCCCCCAGCCCTCCTAAATAAATGCAAGTTATACCACGGTATTATTCGGGGGAGCAGCAAGGGAGTTCTGCCTAACACTCACTCATTTATCTCATTTCTGGTTGTGAGGCCTTGCGATGCACATATTTTTTAATAATAAATTTAGAGTACCCAATTCATATTTTCCAATTAAGGGGCAATTTAGCAGGTTCAATCCACCTACCCTGCACATCTTTTTGGGTTGTGGGGGTGAAACCCACGGAAACAAGGGGAGAATGTGCAAACTCCACACGGACAGCGACCCAGAGCAGGGATCGAACCTGGGACCTCGGCGTTGTGAGACTGCAGTGCTACTCACTGTGCCACCGTGCTGCCCGGCGATGCACATCTTGACTGCTATGGTCATTACGTTGCCACGGCTACGATTGCAGGCATTGATGAATAACTGGATGTCAAATCTGAGATTCTTCAGCCAGTCAGCAGCATCCTCATCAGCCTGGTGTAGGGCAGTGAGGCCTGGCGTGGGGCAGTGAGGCCTGGCGTAGGGCAGTGAGGCCTGGCGTGGGGCAGTGAGGCCTGGCATAGGGCAGTGCAGCCTGGCGTGGGGCAGTGAGGCCTGGCGTGGGGCAGTGAGGCCTGGCGTAGGGCAGTGAGGCCTGGCGTGGGGCAGTGAGGCCTGGCGTAGGGCAGTGAGGCCTGGCGTAGGGCAGTGAGGCCTGGCGTGGGGCAGTGAGGCCTGGCGTGGGGCAGTGAGGCCTGGCTTAGGGCAGTGAGGTCTGGCGTAGGGCAGTGCGGGCGCCACTGAAGCACAGGTTGGGGTACTTGTCGAGTATATGCACCATGGTTTGCACTTCGCCACACGTGCATGGGGTGAGTAACGGGGTCCCCAACGGAGGAGGTTGCTGCAGCAGGATCTGACTCCAGTGCAAAACCTGTTCAGTTTGACCCATTCGCCGCAAATTAAATTAAGACAATGACAGTATTTCCTTGGTTGCAAAGTGCTTTGAAACATCCTGAAGTTAAAAAAAAATCTGCGTTATGAACAGACGATCTCGTCATTATTATGTTGAGGTTTGTGGGACCTCGGATTGTGTAAATTGGCTGATGCACATCCCTGCAACAGTGACTATTCTTCAAAGATGCTTTGGGATATCTGATAGCTTTAAAAGGCACTATATAAATGCAAGTCTTTCTTGTTCCAATGTTCTTCCCACCAGCCGTCATGGCCGAATATTTACATGTTCTGAAATCAGCTGCAAGGGGGCGGGATTTTCCAACTCTTCCTGCCGGGCGGGATTTCCCAGACCCGCCAAAGGCGACCACCCCCTCCCCCACCGTGGGTTTCCCAGCGACGTGCCGGGCGAGCCATACGGAGCGCCATGGACCTCGGCGGGATGGACGGACAATGCCGATCTGCCTCTGCCGCAGGAAAACACGCTACGGGAGTGCGGAAGATCCCGGCCTGTCAGTTCTGTAACGTATCAGGATTGGGTAAAATAAACTGCTTCTCGCTCTTGAACATAGCCAAAGGTAAAGTCGCCACAGTCCCAGGTAACCGCAGGCTGCTTTCCCCTTTGAGGGGGAGAGCTGACTGGTGGTGATTTAACCTGAGGGTCACCACACCTCAGGCGAGGGGCAGGGTTGAGAAGAAGCGGCCTTCATGAATATAGGTACAGACATTAGGTGAGCAAGGCAATCTTCCGATCACCACTCAATACCGGGGTCCCAGAATGAATAGTCATTTGGAGATGCAAAACTACCCCAGTGAGACAGCAGAATAGGAGTACTGATAAAAATGAAATAAGGTGACAGGAAGTCCACACAAATACAGAAAATATACAATTGGCACGGTAACAAGAGAGGGTAGAAAGGGAAAATAAAAACTTTTGTTCTTCCTGGGCTGTCCTGTGGACAGTTCAAGAGCAATATTGTGGAGAACCAAAAGCAAGAGGTCTGGACGGGAAACAGTGAATGTAGGAAGAGAGGGAGAAAAGAAGGAATGAAACAATTTATAAAACACAGCATCAAAATCTGCTCAGTGTCCGCACTCTGAATTCACCAAAACGCAAAGATATTCGGAAGGATTTACAGCGCGACAGCCACCATTTTGAAACATGGACAACTACAGAGCTGTTAAGACCTCAAACGGCAGATTATGGAAATGCTAATCAATATGTTAACTCCATTTGCCTGCCTCGGTTCTGTATTCCATAATATCCACTCATGTGCGTGTGCTGACTCAGCAACCGACTCCAGGTCCTCTTCCAATCAGCTCCCACGGCACAACACCTCCCACTTTCAATTAAGATCAACAGCAAGATCCTGGAATGTGAGGATCATTTGCTGTATCTTGGGAACCTCCTCAAGATGATGGACGGCACAGACGACAGAATTCACCATCGCCTCCAATGCACCGACTCAACCTTTGACTAGGGCATGGTGGCGCAGTGGTTAGCACTGGGAGTGCGGCACTGAGGACCCGGGTTCGAATCCTGGCCCTGGGTCACTGTCCGTGTGGAGTTTGCACATTCTCCCCGTGTCTGCGTGGGTTTCACCCCCACAACCCAAAGATGTGCAGGTTAGGTGGATTGGCCACGCTAAATTGCCCCTTAATTGGAAAAAATAACTGGGTTCTCGAAAAAAAAAATTAAACTCAACCTTTGGCTGACCAAGGAAAAGGCATTTGAGTGCCGGGAACTCAAAGCAGAGACTAAGATCATGGTCTAGCAGGCAGTAGGGATCCACATGCCGCCATGTGTTCCAGAGGCTTGGACAGCCCACAGAAAGCACCTCAAAGCACTGGAGAAGTACCGTCAGTGGTGCCTTCTGAAGGTCCTCCAAATGTGGTGGCAAGAAGACTGTCCAACGGCAGCGTCCTCGCCCAGGCCAACATGCCCAGCTCTGCTCAAATGTCTGACATCAGACTTGTGAAACAACGGCTCTATCAGACCTCAGGAGACTCCCAGGACAGTGGAAATATTTCAGGAGGGCATACATCCCCGCTGACTCATGGGAATCCCCGGCTTGTGACCAACCAAAATGGAGAAGGATTATTCGGGAAAGCACCGAGCACATCAGGAGACTGCGTCAGGAATATGCAGAGGCGAGGTCGAGGTGGGAGCGTACAAACCTCTAAACAACCCATCTAGCTGACCCTCAAGCACCATCAGCCTGCTGGTGGTCGGGTCTGCAGATCGCACACTCGACTTAATCATCTATCTCAGAATCCAGCAAAGCCGAGTGGAAGCGAGTCATCTTCGATCCCAAGGGACTGTCTAAGAAGAAGAGTACTGATGCCGAACAAAACTCGACTGGTCTTAGTTTTTAAACTTTCAATTCGTCCATCCTTATCTTTTTGGGGAAGAAAGTTCCAGATTTCCACTAACCTTTGTGTGAAGGTGTGTTTTCTGACGCCACCTCTGAATGGCAGCCCTAATTTTAAGGTTATGCCCCCTTGTTCTGGAATCTCCTACCAGAGGAAATAGTTTCTCTCTAACTTGTCATTTGAGCATTTTAAATAGTTAAATTAGCCACAGATTAACCATGATCTCATTGAATGGTGGGATAGGCTCGAGGGGCTGAATGGCCTATTCCTGTTCCTGTGTTCCTACGTAATTAGATCACCCCTCAATTTCTTACACGCAAGAGAATGCAGGACTAATCCACGCAACCTGTCCTCAGAATTTAATCTCAGGATGATCTAAACTTCCTGAGATGCACTGCCCACAATTGAAAGCAATGATGATGCAGTCTAACCAGAATGTTATAGAACCATAACTTTCGCCCCTTTGCATAACAGCATGATATTAGAGATAAAGTGAATGGTTTGAGTGATTTCTGCATTGGGACTACTAAATCTCTTTGCTCTTTCACAGTTCCTAGCTTCTTACCATTTAAAAACATTCTCTGATCTATCTTCCTTGGATCAAAAGTGGATGATTTCACACTTCCCAAGACTGAATTCGTTCACGGGACGTGGGCATCGCAGGCTGTGCCAGCATTTATTGCCCATCCCTAATTGCCCTTGAGTGGGTAGTTAGGAGTCAACCACATTGCTGTGGGTCTGGAATCACATGTAGACCAGACCAGGTAAGGACGGCAGATTTCCTTCCCTAAAGGACATTAGTGAACCAGATGGGTTTTTACGACAATCGACAAGGGTTTGATGGTCATCATTAGACTTTTAATTCCAGATTTTTATTGAATTCAAATTTCACCACCTGCAGTGGCGGGATTCGAACCTGGGTCCCCAGAGCATTACTCGGAGTCTCTGGTTAACTAGTCCAGTGACAATACCACTGCGCCACCGCCTCCCCAATTCTGCCATAGCTTTTCCAACTCACAATATCAATATCCCTTTGCAACCTCCTGCGCCCATCTACGCTAACATGGTGACACCAGCAAACCTGGATGTGAGACTCTCCATTCTCACAACTGAGTTATTGATGAATAAAATGAAATGCAGAATCCCGAAACAAATTGCACGTCTTAATGATAGGTATCAATGTCAAATTGAACGCTAAAATGAAAGCCACCCGGTTATGTCATTGTTAAACTTTA
This sequence comes from Scyliorhinus torazame, assembly GCF_047496885.1. Lineage (NCBI taxonomy): Eukaryota > Metazoa > Chordata > Chondrichthyes > Carcharhiniformes > Scyliorhinidae > Scyliorhinus > Scyliorhinus torazame. The sequence continues at coordinate 19,680,387 of NC_092709.1, read as the reverse complement.
AACGTGAGCTTAATGTACTTTTGAGAAATAGATTATGTATGAAAAGCAAAATACTGCAGATGCTGGAAATTTGAAATAAGAACAAAAAATGCTGGAGAACTAAGCAGGCCAGACAGTTTCTGCAGAGAGATCAATGAAATCCCTTTGAAGTGTAGCCATTGTTCGAATGTGGGCAGCGCAGCGGCCAATTCGCACACAGCAAGATCCCACAAAGAGCACTGGGTATGAATGGATTTGGGATAAGGGCGGTGTAAAGACTCCTGTCATTGAGTAGCTCGTCAACGCTCACCAACCAGAGGAACAGCCAGTTGGGAAAAGGCAAACGGGAGCATCCTTTCCCTGCGGAACTGTACCCCAGCAAGCACCTTCAGGTAAGATTCGATGGAAAAAGCTGGGCATGGATATCCCACATTGCACTTTCTCCCATTACACACTCTTTGTACAGTTCCCAAAGACAGGTTTATTGGAGATCGGGGGGGAGGGGGGAAGAGTTAGATAGTGTATTTATTTCCTTTTGTCATTTTGGTACCTCCTTTGTGCAGGAGATTTACTTCATGGTGGTCTGGTTTAATGTTTATTCAGTATCCCACGCTTGAATCACGCAAGATGAACAAACAAACCTCAAACTATTGAAAGGTTTGCATTTAGAAACTGGCCACTTACACAGCAGCTTCTGGCATCCTCTTGGACAATTCCCACATTTAACTTGCAGGCACTTCGCCCGGAACGATGAACAGTGCCCACTGAACCGCCCACGCGAGTGAATGGGCACAGATGCCCCGAACGTTACTGGGCACAGCAAACTCAATTTTTGAAATTAGGGAATCAGAGCTATTAAACAGCTCTGAATCTTTTTGTTGTCCAGGCTCTACTCTGGTGTATAGACCCCCTTTAGAGAGGGAGATGTCAGACACTGGCAGTAAAAGGTCACTAGCTGCCCCCCACTCCCCAACTCCCCAACGAAACTGAAAGAATTGTCAAGAAACTATTCAGCCTGTTGTGGCTTCATCTGCTCCTCTAGCTCTCCCCACATATCTGGTCGTGATCTGCCCTCAAAAAATTATTATAAGTCTTTCCAAATAATGATAGTCTGACCTTTTGCTCGACAATTCCTCAATAATAATAATAATAATAACAATCTTTATTGTCACATGTAGGCTTACATTGACACTGCAATGAAGTTACTGTGAAAATCCCCACTTCGCCACGTTCCGGCGCCTGTTCGGGTACACAGGGAGAATTCAGAATGTCCAATTCACCTAAAAAGCACGTCTTTCGGGATTTGTGGGAGGAAACCGGAGCACCCGGAGGAAACCCACGCAGACACGGGAGAACGTGCAGACTCCGCACAGACAGTGACCCAAGCCGGGAATGAAACCTGAGACCCTGGCATTCTGAAGCAACAGTGCTAATCACAATGCTACCATGCTGCATGTACGCTGTCCCATGCTTTTGAGAATAACATTAATTTCAAACAGTGTCGTAACTCACTGGTGACAAGACTGGTAGTGAGTTATTTTTGCATTGAAAATAAAAATGTATTTTCATGGGAACTAACGGGGGCAATCCAAGTTACTGTGTTCCCAGTTATATTTCAGTGTTGCACCTGGAATCAGAACATGCCCCCCTATAGCCTAGCAACCACCAGGAGACAGCAGCTGGGGCCAGGGATTACGAGCAGTGTTGACAGGGCAGCTACAAATAATATCCTGCTGTTGAGATGTCAGCATTCGTTTTAAATAATAAATGGTCACCCCATAAATGCAGGAAACCTGTGCAACCTTTTCCTAGTCTCACGTCTCTGAGAATATGTCAGAGGGAGCTCCGCGTCGGATAGTTGCTACTTTCCCCAGACCTGGAGAACAGATATTGACACCAAATAAGAAACATACCGTTGTTGTTGCGATTTATTGCCCACAAAAGAGGCCATCATCTCTCTGTTTACATCTCAACAGAAAGAAAAACTTGCTTTTATTTAGCACCTCGGGATATTGCAAAGCACTTCACACCCAAGGTACTTTTGAAGCGCCATTGTCGTTGAAATGTGGGGAACACTGCAGCCAATTTGTAAACAGCAAGATCCACAACATGGCAATGTGGTAATGACTAGATTACCTGTTTTAGTGATGTCTGCATGAGGGATAAATGTTGATAACTCCCCTGTTCTTCTTTGATAATCTGTCCTTATATGTTGACAGACCAGGGCCTCAAGTTTAACAACAAAAGACGGCACCTCTGGCAGTATAGCACACCATCAGTGCAGTTAGGGAGTATCTCTTGCCTGTTGTGCTGCAGCCCCTGTAATGGGACATGGGCCCCGCAAGCCTCTGACTCAATGGCAAGCGGACTAACACTGAGCCACGTCTGACACCGGTCATTGAGGTCACTCTATTCTTCACATACCCTGTCTTCAAGCCACGAGTTAACAAGATTATTGTAAGAAAGATGTTAAGCTAACCTTTCAGAGGGTACGTTACTCGACATATTCTCTGCATTAACGGGATGAAAGCTGGAAAACAAATATCCAGAGAATTCCAGACCCTTTTTAGGAGGCTGGCCTTGATTTTGTCAGCACGCCACTCGCACACACACACCCACATACAACATTGAAAACTCTCTGGTACACATAACATGGATCACAAAGGAATTGTTTTTGATGGTCAAAAACTACTCTGCAAACGCAGAATTAACCAATCATATTAATGAGCGCAGCACGTGAAATAGACATGTTTCTCTCCCCTTGGCCTGCCTCTCAATTCAGCCATTCATTGGTTTTCTTGGCAGGTCAGTCAGCATTTGCTGCAATTGCCTCTTCTTCACTGATTCACAGTGGTAATCACCCAGTCCAAAGGAGGCATTCACCACTATCCAGCTAGGATAAGTGCATTTGGCACCGTGAAATACGTCTTGATGAGGAACTCTAGCTTTGCAATTTATCAGCAAGCAAACAATATCAATTCATCCCAGTGCGCTGTAGAAGTCACCTCTGTTACCATCATCAGCTGGTACCCAAAGTTTCTTTTGCCTTCTAGAGTATTCTATAAGAATCTTATCGGGCAGCCTCACAGCACACATTGGAGAGAGGGCGAAAAAGGTTCACAAGAATGGTTCCAGGGATGAGAAACTTCTGTGATGAGGATGGATTGGAGAGTTACTCCTTGGAGAGAAGGTGGCGAAGAGGAGATTTGATAGAGGTGTTCGAAACCATGAGGGGGCTGGACAGAGTAGAGAAACCGTACCCCCTCGTATAAGGAACAAGAACGAGAGGGGCACAGATTTAAGGTGATTTGCAAAAGAAGCAAACGTGATGTGAGGGGAAAACCTTTCCACACAGCGAGTGGTTGGGTCTGGAATGCACGGCCTGGAAATGTGGTGGAGGCAGGTCAGCAGGCGCTGGATGATTATTGGAATAGAAACAATGTGCAGGGGTACGGGGTACTGTCGCAAGTATGAGGTTACTGTGAAAAGCCCCCAGTCGCCACATTCCGGCGCCTGTTCGGGTAAGCTGGTACGGGAATTGAACCCGCGCTGCTGGTCATATTCTGCATTACAAACCAGCTGTCTAGCCCACCGAGCTAAACCAGACAGGGGAATGGCGCTAAGTCACAATGCTCGTTTGGATGGGCCACATGGCCTCCTTGTGCGCCGTAACAATTCTGTGATTCTTCGACATAAAATTAAAGGTTAGAGCAAGTAAATTAAGTCAATTATATTATTGGGCTACATTTGATAAAAGGAAGAATTTGGATTTCTAAAAACGGAGAAGCCAGACCTTGAAATTGGCAAGACACCCGATGACGAAGCTTTGTGTCTGAAAGTAGAACATTGGCATTAATTGCGTTCGTACAGGATAGTTATTGTGCTTCTTATTACAGCTCCAATTTGAGTGGGAAAATTAAGTTATACCTTGCTATGTGCAGAGAGCTCAGAGAGCTAATCCTCTCAATGATCTGAACCTTCAGCTGTTCCTGACGATGAGAAATGGATGTTTACACACATAGGTCTGTGATAGGGGCAATGCACAAATACAAGGGGCAAGCACGGGCACGTGGGGCTAATTGGGTTGCTCCTTCAAAGAGCAAGCAGGGATTCAATGGAACAATGGCCCCCTAGTATGATGCTATGGTGCATTTTTTTTTTAATTTAGAGAACCCAATTCTTCTTTTTCCAATGAAGGGGCAATTTAGCGTGGCCAGTCCACCTAGCCTGCACATCTTTGGGTTGTGGGGCTGAGACCCACGCAGATAACAGGGGAAAATGTGCAAACTCCACACGGACAGTGACCCGGGGCCAGGATCAAACCTGGGTCCTCAGTGTCGTGAGGCAGCAGTGCTAACCACTGTGCCACCGTGTTGCCCATGATTGATTCTATGATACATAACTCCTCGTTGCTGCTGGGTATGTGAGTGAGGCAGAGCTTTAGGGCCATGGGAGCTGTTTGGCGAAATGCTGATACAATGATAGCGAAATTGATGGGATTTAAACGTGTTGCATAATACCCCTCCCCCTTCCCCAGCCTCTTAAACTACCTTCTTGCTGGGGGTATTAGGGTTTTATCATTCGCTAGTGACTGCAGAATTACCAGCAGTGGACAGTGAAATTAACAAAAATGCAATTAGTTTAGATCTATTGGGAATTCCCATTCCTGAGGATGAGAAATGGGGGTTTGACACACACACACACACACACACACACACATCTCTGAGGTGGCAGGGCAAGTTGATAAGGTTAAACGCTAATTACTCCGGATGCTGGAAGCTGAAACAAAAACCGAAGACGCTGGGCAATCTCAGCGGATCTGGCAGCGTCTGTGGAGAGGGAATGGAGCTAACGTTCCGAGCCTGGATGACTCTGTCGGAGTTTTGACAAATAGTCACCCAGGCTCGAAACTTTAGCTCCGTTCTCTCTCCACAGCCGCTGTCAGACCTGCTGAGATTGTCCAGCAGTTTCTGAAGTTCATAAGGTGGGCTGGACTCGAGGCAGAGACAACAAAAGCAAGGAGCTACGCTAAATCTTTTTACAAGACTGGTTAATACTCGTCTGGAGTACTGTGCAGAGATTATTTACTACAGCGGGGCCGGGGATGAGGGCCTTCTCTTATGGGAAAAGAGTAAAGAAGCTGGCTTTGTTCTCCTTAATAGAGAGAAGGTGAAAGAGAAATGTAATTGAGGTGTTCACATTCGGAAAGGCTTTGATAGAGTAGACAGGGATAAGCTGTTTTCACTGGCAGGGTGAGGGGGGGACAGTTAGCCAAAGATCACGGGTTTAATGTAATTGGCAAAAGAACTAGAGGAAAGCTGAGAAGATGTTTTTTTTAATGCAATGAGTTATGACGTGGAATGTACTGCCTGAAATGTTGGTGGAGGCAAGTTAAATAATGACTTTCAAAAAGGAATTGGATGAGTATTTGAAAAGGGAGGGGGGGAAATGGGGGAAGAGCAAGAGGAGTGGGACCAATTGGACTGCTCTTTCAAAGCGCCACCACTGGTTCGAGGGGCCGAATGGTCTCCTTCTGTGCGGTAACATTCAATGGCTACTCCGCAACTTGTTCACTGCTCCCTCCAAATTTCCGAGGACTTTACCCACACCCTACGAGGATTGGCCAGGCGATCACCCGACCCTGGGGCAGGCTCTCTGGCAACACCGGCTCTCTCACTTCTCGTCTTGCTCATTTCCAAATAAATTTAGGGTACCCGATTATTTTTTTTCAATCAAGGGGCAATTTAGCGTGGCCAATCCACCTACCCTGCGCATCTTTGGGTTGTGGGGGGTGAGACCCACGCAGACACGGGGAGAATGTGCAAATTCCACACGGCCAGTGACCCAGGGCCGGGATCGAAGCCGGGTCCTCGGTGGCATGAGGCAACAGTGCTAACCACAGCGCCACCCTGCCGCCCCTCGTGCTCTTTTTTTTCATATATAAGAGTGCTGAAACCCAACGCCATAATCCTCAACTGGACCAACTGGTAACCCCCCCCCCCCTGTTCTCCCTGCCCAAAGGTGGACTGTGGAGAACCCGCCCCCTGCTGCCAAGGAAGTAAATTACAACCTAAGCTCACCAGCAGGGGGGTGCTGACTGTGGGAGGCAGATGCTGTGGGCTCTGGCTACAGGACAGCCACGAATGGCCTTTCTCTCTCCTCGCGTGGAGGAATTAACACGCGCTCGGGATCAGTGTCCCCGAGCCAGGCTCTCTATCCTGCCCGATTTAATTCAGGCCACTTCTTTCCGGAATACTGAGAGATGCATTAAAAAAAATATATATATATATAATTTATAACTCGTTTTAACAACCTGGAATACATTCAAGGCGACAAGAGCATTATGCATTTTAGTTAAAGAGTCAACAACGATCGCCAAGGTTTTGCAGGATTGCAGAGGTCCAAGCGTGCAAAAAGAAAAGCTCAGCAGGATAGAAATGCTCCCCACATACCCAAAGCCAGGCAAGCAAGAAGTGCAAACTTTGGCCTCGGCTTCGCGCCAGAAGCGATTAATGTTGTCTAAAAGCCATTCACGTTCGAGAGCCCCGGCAGCAATGTGTAAACTCTTCACCTGTCGTGGCCAATGGGGAAATCGGCCCCTGATCCCAGTGTCCCCGGGCAGATGGGCAAACTCTCCTGGTGATATGTTAATGTTGATTGGCCTTTGGTGCTTTGTCTAACAGTTTCACTGGCTTCACATTATATCCCCAGTCGAAGCCCGGGCTCTATCTAAACTCCCAGCTGTTGCCAGGGGCAGTGCAAAGAAGGACACACCGAGGGGTGGGTCACGTTAACTTTGCTGCTAACGCGGCTTGCATTTCTTGCCATATAAATGATTGAGGGGTGATCTGATCGATAGTGCACCGACAAACATACCGATTAGGAGCAGGGACTCAATCCTGATCAGTCTTTCAATAAGATCAGAGCTAATCTGGGTGGTGCAGTGGTTAGCACTGCCACTCCATCCCAGGACCCGGGTTCGATCTCGGCCCCGGGTCACTGTCTGTCTGGAGTTTGCTCATTCTCCCACCCCCGCAACCCAAAATAATAAGCAGGGTAGGAGGATTGGCCACGCTAAATTGTCCCTGCATTGGAAAAAAATAATTGGGTACTCTAAATTTATATTAAAAAGATCATGGCGGATTAATTCGTCAATGTGCACATAGAAAAAGTCATTTCGCCGCCTCAGTTATGTCTCTGTTAATCCTCTAGACTCAGCTCCAGGCTAATCTTCCACATTCTACCCTCCATAAACAGGAAGTCATCCAAATCTCTGCTCCCCATGTCTTTATTCGCAACAAGTGCCATTCACCTATCATCCCTGTGTTCGCCGACCTACATCAACTCCCAGTCAATCAATGTCTTGATTTTAAAATTTTCATCCTTGTTTTCAAATCCCTCTGTGGCCTTGCCTCTCTCTGTTGTCGTTCAGTAGGTCTTATTTACGTATTCGTAGTCTTAGGTTTAGCTTAGTTTGCCTGACAGCTGCTTCGCGATGCAGAGCAAGGCCAACAGAGTGGGTTCAATTCCCATGCCGGCTGAGGATGCCCCGCCTTCTCAACCTTGCCCCTCGCCTGAGGTGTGGTGACCCTCAGGTTAAATCACCACCAGTCAGCTCTCCCCCCTCAAAGGGGAAAGCAGACGGGGGTCATCTGGGACTATGGTGACTTTACTCGTCTTAGGTACTTCAAGAAGCCCTAAACTCTGGAATTTCCCCTTACACTTCTCCGTTTCTTTATCTCGTTATCCAATGTTAAGACGCTCCTTAAAACCTACCTGTTTGACCAGGCTTTTGGTCTTTGGACCTAATACTTCCTTAAGTGGTTCGGTGTCTCTGTCTTATAGTGTTCCTGTGAAGATGCTTGGGTTGTTTTATTGCATTAGTGGTTTTTTAAAAAATTCCAATTAAGGGGCAATTTAGCGCGGCCAATCCACCTACCCTGCACATCTTTGGGGGTGAGACCCACGCAGACACAGGGAGAATGTGCAAACTCCACACGGACAGTGACCCGGGTCCAGGATGGAAACCGAGTCCTCGGCGCCTTGAGGCAGCACTGTGCCACCGTTCCGTCCCTTATTGCATTAAAGCTGCTATATAATTATAACTTGCTGATGGGGAAATCATGAAGTGGGTGCAATCTTAAAATAAAAACTAGGGCCATTCAGCATCGAAAGCAAGAAGCAATGTTTCACAAAGGGTAACAGGAATGTGGAACGCTCTCCCCCAAAAGGGGGGATGCTAATGGCCAAGTGGAGACTGAGATGGTTTTTATTGTCCTGGGGCTATTTGGCAAAGTTGGGGAAGTGGATTTGAGGTGTAGATCAGCTGTGATCTAATTAACTAGTGGAACAGGTTCATTGGGCTGAATGTTCCTAATGTTACAATATCACCAGGATCATCAGTGTGCAGGCACCCAGCCCCAGGTCTGTGCAGACGACCCAGCTCTGTGCAAACCCCCACCCCCCCCCCCACCCCCCCACCCCCGCAGTAATAATAAACGCCGTGGGAGTTCTCTGTCCAAAGTCATTTAGATGATATTTACTACTGTGTACATGTCCCTCAGTGTCAACAGTGTGTGCCATAGTCACTTTGATCATCTGCTGTTTAATAAACTCTCTGATTGTTTAAGAGTTATTGCTGTGTTTATAGCTCCAGATCTGTACATCAGCCACAGCCAGCACCATACTAAAGTCTCATTTGCAATGGACAGTGACCCTGCAAGCTGCATATAATACACCCCCAATAATTACCCAGTGATATAACTGTTGGCATTTTGAAGACACAACTTAATACAGTTGGTAATTCTTAAATGCCCAAGTTGTATAAAAACCCTTAAAGTGTGTAAAATCCCAAACCAGCTGTGTGTAAAAGCCCAATTGTGACTAGAAACCCTTGAGTAGCTTTGTGCAAAACTCCTGACTGTGTGTAACAGCCCTGGGTGCATTTATCAGCCTCAACTATGTGCACAATAACATCACTTGCATTTCAGAGCATCAGCTGAATGTATAAAAGCCCTGCTGTGAGTATAATAGCCCCTGCTGTGAGTATAAAGCCCTGCTGTGAGTATAAAGCCCTGCTGTGAGTATAAAAGCCCTGCTGTGAGTATAAAAGCCCTGCTGTGAGTATAAAAGCCTCTGCTGTGAGTATAAAAGCCCTGCTGTGAGTATAAAAGCCCTGCTGTGAGTATAAAAGCCTCTGCTGTGAGTATAAAAGCCCTGCTGTGAGTATAAAAGCCCTGCTGTGAGTATAAAAGCCCCTGCTGTGAGTATAAAAGCCCCTGCTGTGAGTATAAAAGCCCTGCTGTGAGTATAAAAGCCCCTGCTGTGAGTATAAAAGCCCTGCTGTGAGTATAAAAGCCCTGCTGTGAGTATAAAAGCCCTGCTGTGAGTATAATAGCCCTGCTGTGAGTATAAAAGCCCCTGCTGTGAGTATAATAGCCCTGCTGTGAGTATAAAAGCCCTGCTGTGAGTATAATAGCCCTGCTGTGAGTATAAAAGCCGCTGCTGTGAGTATAAAAGCCCTGCTGTGAGTATAAAAGCCCTGCTGTGAGTATAAAAGCCCTGCTGTGAGTATAAAAGCCCCTGCTGTGAGTATAAAAGCCCTGCTGTGAGTATAATAGCCCTGCTGTGAGTATAAAAGCCCCTGCTGTGAGTATAAAAGCCCCTGCTGTGAGTATAAAAGCCCCTGCTGTGAGTATAAAAGCCCTGCTGTGAGTATAAAAGCCCTGCTGTGAGTATAATAGCCCTGTGAGTATAAAAGCCCTGCTGTGAGTATAATAGCCCTGCTGTGAGTATAAAAGCCCTGCTGTGAGTATAAAAGCCCTGCTGTGAGTATAAAAGCCCTGCTGTGAGTATAAAAGCCCTGCTGTGAGTATAAAAGCCCTGCTGTGAGTATAAAAGCCCTGCTGTGAGTATAATAGCCCTGCTGTGAGTATAATAGCCCTGCTGTGAGTATAAAAGCCCTGCTGTGAGTATAAAAGCCCTGCTGTGAGTATAAAAGCCCCTGCTGTGAGTATAATAGCCCCTACTGTGAGTATAAAAGCCCTGCTGTGAGTATAAAAGCCCTGCTGTGAGTATAAAAGCCCCTGCTGTGAGTATAATAGCCCCTACTGTGAGTATAAAAGCCCTGCTGTGAGTATAAAAGCCCTGCTGTGAGTATAAAGCCCCTGCTGTGAGTATAAAGCCCCTGCTGTGAGTATAAAAGCCCTGCTGTGAGTATAAAGCCCCTGCTGTGAGTATAAAAGCCCTGCTGTGAGTATAAAAGCCCCTGCTGTGAGTATAAAGCCCTGCTGTGAGTATAAAAGCCCTGCTGTGAGTATAAAAGCCCTGCTGTGAGTATAAAAGCCCTGCTGTGAGTATAAAAGCCCTGCTGTGAGTATAAAAGCCCTGCTGTGAGTATAAAAGCCCTGCTGTGAGTATAAAGCCCTGCTGTGAGTATAAAAGCCCTGCTGTGAGTATAAAAGCCCCTGCTGTGAGTATAATAGCCCTGCTGTGAGTATAAAAGCCCTGCTGTGAGTATAAAAGCCCTGCTGTGAGTATAAAAGCCCTGCTGTGAGTATAATAGCCCTGCTGTGAGTATAATAGCCCTGCTGTGAGTATAAAAGCCCTGCTGTGAGTATAAAAGCCCTGCTGTGAGTATAAAAGCCCTGCTGTGAGTATAAAAGCCCCTGCTGTGAGTATAATAGCCCCTACTGTGAGTATAAAAGCCCTGCTGTGAGTATAAAAGCCCCTGCTGTGAGTATAATAGCCCTGCTGTGAGTATAAAAGCCCTGCTGTGAGTATAAAAGCCCCTGCTGTGAGTATAAAGCCCTGCTGTGAGTATAAAGCCCTGCTGTGAGTATAAAGCCCTGCTGTGAGTATAAAAGCCCTGCTGTGAGTATAAAAGCCCCTGCTGTGAGTATAAAGCCCCTGCTGTGAGTATAAAGCCCCTGCTGTGAGTATAAAGCCCCTGCTGTGAGTATAAACCCCTGCTGTGAGTATAATAGCCCCTGCTGTGTGTATAATAGCCCCTGCTGTGAGTATAAAAGCCCCTGCTGTGAGTATAAAAGCCCTGCTGTGAGTATAAAAGCCCCTGCTGTGAGTATAATAGCCCTGCTGTGAGTATAAAAGCCCTGCTGTGAGTATAAAAGCCCTGCTGTGAGTATAAAAGCCCTGCTGTGAGTATAATAGCCCTGCTGTGAGTATAATAGCCCCTGCTGTGAGTATAATAGCCCCTGCTGTGAGTATAATAGCCCCTGCTGTGAGTATAAAAGCCCTGCTGTGAGTATAAAAGCCCTGCTGTGAGTATAAAAGCCCTGCTGTGAGTATAAAAGCCCTGCTGTGAGTATAATAGCCCTGCTGTGAGTATAAAAGCCCCTGCTGTGAGTATAAAAGCCCTAGCTCTATTTAATAGCCCCAGCAGTATTTAAAAGCCCGAGTTGTGTGTAGAAGCTCATGCTCTCAGGTTGTGGTACTCACGCTGACACTGTCCCCAGGGCCGTCGGTTCCATCCCCAGCAGCAGTCCATCCGAATCCCGTAGCGACACATGCCTCCTAGCATAGACCTGCGCTTGCGGTGCCTGAACAGAAAACAAGGTCAGAACCATGAGAGAGGGAGAGGAACAGATACAAACAAAACCATTGCGCGCAATGAAGTTAAGGGTGTGGAGGATGCAGGTTCCTAGCTCCATCTGTACCAATTCTGCAAACATTTTGAGGGGGTTTAATGGAATAAATAAGCAGAAACGATTTCCACTGGCATGATGGTTGGTAAAGATAATATTTGGGATTATTGGGTTGGGAAGGGGAGGGAAGTAAAGTGTTTTAGGCAGAGAGGTGTTGTGACCTTGGATGTACTGCCTGTAAGGAAGGTGCAAAAAACCCAACAGAACTTTCAAAAGTAATCACAACTGGCTGGCAGAGTGGGGGATAACTGGGTGGGGGGTGAAAGCTGGGTGGGGGATAACTGGGTGGGGGGTGAAAGCTGGGTGGGGGGGGGTGAAAGCTGGGTGGGGGGGGGTGAAAGCTGGGTGGGGGGGGTGAAAGCTGGGTGGGGGGGTGAAAGCTGGGTGGGGGATAGCTGGGTGGGGGGGGGGGGGTGATAGCTGGGTGGAGGGGGTGATAGCTGGGTGGGGGAGGGGTGATAGCTGGGTGGGGGAGGGGGGATAGCTGGGTGGGGGAGGGGGGATAGCTGGGTGGGGGAGGGGGGATAACTGGGTGGGGGGGGATAACTGGGTGGGGGGGATAACTGGGTGGGGGGTGAAAGCTGGGTGGGGGATAACTGGGTGGGGGATAACTGGGTGGGGGGTGAAAGCTGGGTGGAGGGGGTGAAAGCTAGGTGGGGGTGGGGGATAGCTGGGTGGAGGGGGTGATAGCTGGGTGGGGGAGGGGGGATAGCTGGGTGGGGGAGGGGGGATAACTGGGTGGGGGAGGGGGATAACTGGGTGGGGGGGTGATAGCTGGGTGGGGGAGGGGGGATAGCTGGGTGGGGGAGGGGGGATAGCTGGGTGGGGAGGGGGGATAGCTGGGTGGGGGAGGGGGATAACTGGGTGGGGGTGGGGGAGGGGGATAACTGGGTGGGGGTGGGGGAGGGGGATAACTGGGTGGGGGTGGGGGATAGCTGGCTGGGGAGGGGGGGATAGCTGGGTGGGGAGGGGGGATAGCTGGGTGGGGAGGGGGGATAGCTGGGTGGGGGGTGATAGCTGGGTGGGGGTGGGGGATAGCTGGGTGGGGGTGGGGGATAGCTGGCTGGGGAGGGGGGATAGCTGGGTGGGGGAGGGGGGATAGCTGGGTGGGGGAGGGGCGATAGCTGGATGGGGGTGGGATAGTCTGGTGGGGAGGGGGGATAGTCTGGTGGGGAGGGGGGATAGTCTGGTGGGGAGGGGGGATAGTCTGGTGGGGAGGGGGAATAGCTGGGTGGGGGAGGGGAATAGCTGGGTGGGGGAGGGGAATAGCTGGGTGGGGGAGGGGGATAACTGGGTGGGGGTGATAGCTGGCTGGGGAGGGGGGGATAGCTGGCTGGGAGGGGGGGATAGCTGGGTGGGGAGGGGGGATAGCTGGGTGGGGAGGGGGGATAGCTGGGTGGGGAGGGGGGATAGCTGGGTGGGGAGGGGGGATAGCTGGGTGGGGAGGGGGGATAGCTGGGTGGGGGGTGATAGCTGGCTGGGTGGGGGGTGATAGCTGGCTGGGGAGGGGGGATAGCTGGCTGGGGAGGGGGGATAGCTGGCTGGGGGAGGGGCAATAGCTGGGTGGGGGAGGGGCAATAGCTGGGTGGGGGAGGGGCGATAGCTGGGTGAGGGAGGGGCGATAGCTGGATGGGGGTGGGATAGTCTGGTGGGGAAGGGGAATAGCTGGGTGGGGGAGGGGGGATAGCTGGGTGAGGGAGGGGGATAGCTGGGTGGGGGAGGGGGGATGGCTGGGTGGGGGAGGGGGGATGGCTGGGTGGGGGAGGGGGGATGGCTGGGTGGGGGAGGGGGATGGCTGGGTGGGGGAGGGGGGATGGCTGGGTGGGGGAGGGGGGATGGCTGGGTGGGGGAGGGGGGATGGCTGGGTGGGGGAGGGGGGATAGCTGGGTGGGGGAGGGGGGATAGCTGGGTGGGGGAGGGGGGATAGCTGGGTGGGGGAGGGGGGATAGCTGGGTGGGGGAGGGGGATAGCTGGGTGGGGGAGGGGGATAGCTGGGTGGGGAGGGGGATAGCTGGGTGGGGTAGGGGCATAGCTGGGTGGGGAGGGGGATAGCTGGGTGGGGGAGGAGGATAGCTGGGTGGGGGAGGGGGATAACTGGGTGGGGTGGGGATAGCTGGGTGGGGGTTGGGAGATAGCTGGGTGGGGGAGGGGGGATAGCTGGGTGGGGGAGGGGGGATAGCTGGGTGGGGGAGGGGGGATAGCTGGGTGGGGGGTGAGGGCAATAGCTGGATGGTGGGGCGGGGGATAGCTAGGTGGGGAGATAGCTGAGTGGGGGTGGGAGATAGCTGAGTGAGGGGGCGGGAGATAGCTAGGTGGGGGAGCGGGGGATAGCTGGGTGGGGAGGTTAGCGGGGGGGGGGGGAATAGCTGGGTGGGGGCAGAGGGAAAGTTGGGTGGGGGATGTTATGGAATCCTGGCGATGGACGGAGCTCAGGTATAGAAGTCATTATACTTTGGAAAAGGTAGAGGGGTCTGTTCCTATGACTGGGAAGAGGCGGCACGCTGTCGAATAGCCTCCTGCTTTGCTGCGTGGTTTTAACGGGCGGGGGCGGGTTGAATTGCGGAGTGAAAGGTGGCAGCAGTCAGCTCCTTCTGACACTTGTTGTGCAGAGTGCAGGCAGCGCCTGGCCGGGCTGGGGCCCCAGGCGCTTGAAGATCCGCTCCACAATGTGGGTGACACAAAGCCCAAGCGCAGAGCCAAGCGGTTGCCCCAGCCTCTGACATTTATGGCAGCGATCTGAGATCCGGCGCAGCTTTTATCCGAGGCTGTGTCACTCATTTATCCGCCTCGATTA